>NC_089516.1:86739638-87050085 GCF_036850995.1 Saccopteryx leptura | reverse complement strand
TTCTACCTGTGCTATAGATGTTTCATCTCAAGAAGCAGCTGATGTAGAGGGTACAGCATCTGTTGCAGGCCTCTCTACATTCTTAAAGAATTGTTCCAGGCTAGTCTGGAAGGGTGATGACTTCTTCTCTTCCAAAATCTGCCTTAACACTCATGTCTCAATTTTTTAAAGTTTTTATGGGAGTGAGAGATAACATCATATGTCAAGACTGTCATACCCGAAGACCCCTTGTAAAAGTTATGTGAATGTGATCACTCTCTTTCTCAGAATATCTTATGTACTGTATTCATCCTTCTTCTTCCTGTGATGATGTGAAATGATAGAATGCTGAACCTATGCTGAGCCTCTGTGATCACCCCTTACTTGCCATCAATGGCTTGGTGTCACTCATTTCAGGTGATTCCTTCCTGAAATCTTCCTATAGGCTCTGGAGCAACATGTTGCTGTCAGTCGGAACACATTTTCTGCTCATGTCTTCTACCCACAATCTAATGCCTCTTCCATCTCAATTAAGCACTTATCATGCACCATGGCTGTCAGCTGTGCAGGCTGAGGTGTGATGGGAAAACTAGCACAGGTTCCTTTTTGCCGTCATAATTTTACAGACAGAAGATTTATTCTTACCATAGATCTCAGCAACCTTAGCATACAATTTTTTTCTTTCTTATTTATTCAAGAATTTCCTTTTTATTAAAAAGAAGCACTTTATGCCTGATCAGGTGGTAGTGCAGTGAAGAGAGCGTCAGCCTGGGACGCTGAGGACCCAGGTTTGAAACCTCAAGGTTGCCAGCTTGAGTGAGGGGGTTGCTAGCTTGAGCGTGGGATCATAGACATGACCCCGTGGTTGCTGGCTTGAGCCTAAAGGTCACTGCTTTGAGCAAGGGGTCACTAGCTTAGCTGGAGGCCCCCGGTCAAGGCACATATGAGAAAACAGTCAATGAACAACTAAGGTGTTACAATGAAGAATTGATGCTTCTCATCTCTCTCCCTTCCCGTCTGTCTTTCCCTGTCTCTCTCATTCTCTCTTGCTTGCTCAGTAAAAACAAAAACAAAAAGCAAGCATTTTATGGCTTCTCTTTGCCATATCCCAATTGCCAGCATCACTGCTTGTGCTTTCGGGGCATTATTGAGTAAAATAAGGGTGACTTAAACACAATTATTATGATACTGTGACTCAATCTGATAACTGACAAATTGCTAAGTGACTAATTGGCAGGGAACATATACAGCATGGAAACACAGAAAAAAGGAATGACTTGTGTCCTGCTCAGAACAGGGTGGGACATGGCAAGATTTCATCACACTACTCAGAACGGCATACAATTTAAAACTTATAAATTGTTTATTTCTGGAATTTTCCATTTAATCTCTTCAGAACTTGGTTGACCGTACATACCTGAAACTGCAGACAGTGAAACCTCCGATAAGGAAGGACTACTGCATTTTGTTGTCCATCAGTTTGCTTTTTGGTATTCAGAAGTATTTTATAAATTTAAAAAATTGCCCTATATCATATGTGTACCAGTTGTTTCTCCAGTTTGCCTTTTAGACTTTCTTCATTTTTCACTAAAATATATTTTTATTTTTTTGTATTTTAATTTCTGTAGAGTCAAAGATATGGTTTTTGGGATTTATGTCCGAGTCATAAAGGTCTATCAAACTTCAAGATTATATATAAAGTCACTTGAGCTTTTTCCTTTATTTTAGTAATTTCATGATTTATCTTATGTTTACATATATGACTCACCTGAAATTTGTTTTGGTGCCAACTGAGAGGTGGAAATCACGTTTACTTCTTTTGCTGTTGTCTCAAATCTATTTATCCTTTCTTTATTGCTGACAAATGCCAGTTTTAATATGTATCAGATTTCCATACATTATTTTGGTCTATTTATGGACTCTTTATTGTAGTCCATTCACTTCTTACCTTGTTCTTCTCCAGTGCACAGCTCTGTCAATTAATGTGGCTTCAAAATATGTGTTAATATATATTAGGAATTCTCACATACCTTATATCATGTCTACACATACCCACTACAGAAATTCAGTTTTCCAAAAGATCTAATGCAATGAAACAAGTTTTTTTTCCCCCTTTGGTTTAGAGTATGCCAAGTCATTTGTTTGATTTTTAATTTTCTTAAACTTATCAACCAATTTTTTTTATTGATTGCTTTTAGAGATACAGAGAGAGGAAGTGGGGGGCATTCATTTGTTATTCCACTTAGTTGTGCATTTGTTGGTTGCTACCTGTATGTGCTCTGACCAAGGATCAAACCCGCAAGCTTGGTATTTCAGGAGGATGCACTAACTAACTGAGCTACCCAGCCAGGTCCAATTGTTTTATGTACTATTATAACAATTAACATCCTCAAGTAAATTAATTGATCCTTTATGCAGTCTACACATACAGTTGAGCCCTTTTCAATCTCAAGTTCATTTCATTTTATTGTGTTTTACTTGCGCAAAGCCCTCTGACTTACCGTCTTACTTATGTTGATGTGAAGAGCCAGACTGTAAAGGCCTGTAATTTCCTTTATATCAATTACTATAAAGCAATTTTGA
Source organism: Saccopteryx leptura (assembly GCF_036850995.1). Taxonomy (NCBI): domain Eukaryota; kingdom Metazoa; phylum Chordata; class Mammalia; order Chiroptera; family Emballonuridae; genus Saccopteryx; species Saccopteryx leptura. The sequence goes on along the minus strand of NC_089516.1, from coordinate 87,047,523 downwards.
ATTCCAATTGTGAGGTGTCCTGAAAGGAAAATTAACCTCTAGTTATGTTGTGTATGCTTGCATATATAGGATGGTAAGTTTATATGATAATCTAGTTAAATACAAAGAATATCACTCCCTGAAATATTTTCATTTATCCAGATAAACCATTCTTCAAAAATACCATTATTAATTATTTTGTTTTCATACACTGCGAATAGATTTTATTTTGACAGAGTATAGATTTCACTTAATTTCTTAAAGCTCACACTACTAATGTCATTGGCTCTTACCTGTTATGCTTGTTTAGACAAAATGACTTTCATTTCTTAGTGCATTTAATTTCCCAACAACTATCACCAGGGTAGAAAATAATCTTCCTGAGTTAATTTTTCTAAATTAAATAATCATCCATATAATAAAACCTAAAACATTGCCAAGGCAATCCAGGCTCTGATCAGCATACATAGGGAATTATTTTTATGAATACACTGCAAGCAAAAATAAATAAAAGGAGCAATATAGCAGTTTACACTTTATTGAGCAAGGAACCTGGATTTAGCTATTCTTATTTTTTTAAAGAAAGATTTTTAAAAAATTATTAATTGACTTTAAAGAGACAGGAAGAGAAAGAGAGAAACATCAGTTTGTTGCTCCACCCATTTACTCACCCATTGGTTGACTCTTGCATGTGTCCTGACCGAGGATTGAACTCACGACCTTTTCATGTGGGAATGATGTTCTAACCAACCAAGCTACTCAGCCAGGGCAGGATAGATATTCTTCATCAAACTTGGCAATTAAAGCAGTTCTAATTCAACATGAAGAGCATGTCAACAAATGATTTTATATACCCTTAAATTATTTTTCTATGAATTTCCTCCTAATGAATTCTGTACTTAGAGAGATTATCAGGCACGGTGTTTCCCTTCATCAAACCTGCTACTAATTCAACATGTGCTTTCTTGTGAAAGAGACACGTTAAAATGTACTAGTCTTCCGTATATGCAAAGGGCGAACCCTGAACAACTCCTCTTTTAGGTATTGTATCTAGATAGAACTAGAAACTGAATTAAACTATAGGTAACAGTCTCACATATGTCATGTATGATCTTTTCTCTGGACCTCAAAACAACTGTCTACCTAAAGTCACAGAGCCACAGAATCCAGTGTCATTTCCAGTATACTCTACTGTAATTTATCAATAATTTAAATATCAATAATTTAGAATTAGCAATCTATTTTCTCAATTATATTTTGGTCTCACTACTTAACAATATATAAAATAAGATGTTGGCTAAATACCCTATTAGGGTAAATACTCCATTTGATCACTAATAGTTTAAGCTTCTTAAGAACATGTACCTCTAAAAGAAAGCACAGTGTGCAGGAGAGAGCCAAATCCTACTTGCTGAAAATATCACAACAGTTTTTCATTGCCTTCCTTTTAGAGTGTTAAGAAAGGCAGAAGGACCAGTGAGCATGCAAGTCATCAAACCTTGCCATGGATTTCCCACCAACCCAACTGTCATACCTAGCCTCACATAACATAAGAAAGCACAAGAGGACAGAGATCTGAGTTAAACTTTGACTCAAAAAGCATATTTGATACCAAAGGAATCAGGTTGACTGAATTTTTGAATACCTGAATATTAATTTGGTACCCAGTACATTTAATCAAAGGGATAGAAGCACTAGTGGTTCTAAAAGGTTCTTAACCTCTCTGTACTATAGTTTCCCTTTCTTTTTTTATAATATAAAAATTTATAAGCTTTATTGTACAAGTTTTTATTACACAAGTATGTGTTCATCTTAAGAAGGATAGATAAGGAACAAAAGTAAAATCACCCAGAAACCATCCTCTATTATAGAAATAACACTGGCAATACTGTGAAGATATCATTCTGAACATTGTTAAATGCAACTGTAAACACAGGATTTTGTTTCAACAAACAGAAGATCACATTTTGCATCCAGTTTCATAGCCTGCTCCTTTACCAGCTATTCTGAGATCATGAGAGTGTACATACTTTCTTTTTTATTCATTGCATTTATTGGGGGTGACATTGATTATACAGTTTTCAGGTGTTCAATTCTACAACACATTTTCTGTACACCATACTGTGTGTTCATCACCCCAAGTCAAGGTGCTGTCTATCACCATTTATTCTCCCCATGCCCTCCTCCACCTCCCCCCCACTCCCGGCAATCACCACGCTGCTGTCCATGTCCATGTCCTCTTCCATTAGCAACAAAAAGACCTTGTATCACAAAGTTGGCAAGAAAATGAAATTATATATAATTATGTGTGTGGTGTGTGTGTGTGTGTGTGTATACAGTGTGTCCGTAAAGTCATGGTGCACTTTTGACCGGTCACAGGAAAGCAACAAAAGACGATAGAAATGTGAAATCTGCACCAAATAAAAGGAAAACTCTCCCAGTTTCATACCTATTCAGTGCAGTTTGATGTGGGCTCACACACAGATTTTTTAGGGCTCCTTAGGTAGCTATCCCGTATAGCCTCTACAGACTCATCACTGACTGATGGCCTACCAGAATGGGGTTTCTCCACCAAACTGCCAGTTTCCTTCAACTGCTTATCCCACCGAGTAATGTTATTCCTATATGTTGCTTTCCTGTGACTGGTCAAAAGTGCACCATGACTTTACGGACACACTGTATATATATATACACACACACATATATATAGTGCTTGGCACAATGCCCAGTATAAGTACTCAATAAACCATTGTCTAGTATCATAGTGAGGTGCAACGGAATTACCTGGAGAGCTTGTTAATATACAAATTCTGAGCACTGCCCAAGACCTATTAGATGAAAACCTCTGAGGGAGACACAAGAAATTTGCATTCTAACATAGATAGCCCAGGAAGTCCACTTTCTGAGAGACGCTGGACTAGTCACTGCAATGAATAATTTCAACCAGAAGCTGAACTTTTACATATGAATAACTGACAAGTTATATATACAACATTCCCCCACAAGTTCAATACAATCAATTATTTGGCAAAGTTTCACGAAGCACCAACTTTGAGTCAAAACAGGATAAAGAGAATTATCACAGTGTACTTTCAGAAAGAGAAGAAATATCATGTCAAAACTTAAATTCTTTAAAGCAAAAAAATGTGACAATAACAAAAATCAATGTGAAATTTAAACAAGCAATTAAATACAAACAACACATGGCAGTTTCTCAGAGCTTCTGCATTCTGAGAGCAGTGGTGAGCACTGTGGAATGCTAATTCCATAAGAAAAGACATCTATGTATTGTCTACCTTCACTGACTTAATACATGTCAGAACTTTCAAACAACTCTTATTTTTAGAGAGAGAGAGGGGGGATAAGAGTGGAGGGAGGTGAGGAGGAGAGAGGTAAGAAGCATCAACTCAGAGTTGCTTCCTTTAGTTGTTTACTGATTGCTTCTCATATATGCCTTGTTGGGGGGGGTGCTCCAGCTGAGCCAGTGACCCCTTGGGCTCAAGCCCTTGGGATCATATTGATGATCCTGTGCTCATGCTGGTGGTCAAGCCAACAGCCTCACTCTACCCTAGCAACCTTGAGGTTTTGAATCCAGGTCCTCAGCATCTTGGGCCAACGCTCAATCCACTGTGCCACCACCAGTCAGGCAAAACCTGAAAACAATTCTATACTTGATAAAATAATCTTTGACAAGTCCCATCAGTACAATACATATAATGGGCTGGGTACTGAACCATATGATAATATGGACATTGCACCATCATGTTCTTCAAAGGAAATAAGAAGTGGAATCAGAGACTCATGAAAATGGAAAGGCTCAGAATACAATGCCATCCATACCAAGATTTAATTCTGAAAGTACAATCTTATGCAGATGACTACAGAATTTCTTTCTTATAATACCTGCCATAGTCCTTATATCGAACCCTTCCCCCAAAACCCAAAAAAACCTATAGAGCTATGATAGAGCTATCTTGATATTTCTCATTCAGTTAAAGATTGTTTCTGTCCCTGGCTCCAGAATTCTATTTTCTATAACTCCTAATCACTGTATCATAATCACATTAATAATTTAGACCACAACTATAAAGAGAAATCCTTGACAGATGCTAACTTGTAAATTAAGAAGAGGAGGTATTTATTAACCAGAAACTCTCTGTGTTATTGAAACTGGGCCCTAACACTGAAACCTGAAGATAATAGTTTTTCTCTCTAGTTGTTTTTAGTGTTTTTCAATAGATAACACCAGGCTTCCTTACAGAGCTCTAGAGACCACCAGACCTAGCCAGATCAAACTGCTCCCGGAGGTCTGAGCATGCACAGTTAACAACCAAATGACCCTAAGCTACTTCAAGAGCATAGTGGATCTGCCATACTAGGTGGTGGCGCAGTGGATAGAGCACCCACCTGGGATGCTGAGTTCCCAGGTTCCCAACACCAAGCTCACTGGCTTGAGTGCGAGCTTATCTGGCTTTAGTGTGAGATCATAGACATGATCCTATGGTCGCTGGCTTGAAACTCACAGGTCACTGGCTTGAGCAAGAGGTCACTGGCTCATCTGGAGCTCCTGCCCTGGTCAAGGCACATGTAAGAAGCAATCAATGAACAACTAAAGTGACGTACCTATGAGTTTATGCTTCTCATCATCTCCTTTCCTGTCTGTCTCTCTCTCGCTAAAACAAAACAAAACAAACAAACAAAAAAACAACCAAAAAAGAGCCCAGCGGATCTAAGATTCAGAGAACTCAGGTAACAGAGGTATTGCTGTTTGCCATCTGGAACCCTTTATTTTAATTATTATTTTATAACTTTTTTTAAATTAATTGTTTGATTTTAGAGAGAGAGTAAAGAGAGGGAGAAACAGAAACATCAATCTGTTCCTGTATGTGCTCTGACAGGCAACTGAACCTGCAACCTTTGCCTATGGTGATGACACTCTAACCAACCCAGCCAACTGGCCAGGACTGGACCCCCTTAAAAATGAGAGGCCCATCAATAAGGAAGACTCGGTGTCTAGATCATATATGGACACCTATAGGACTAAACAGTCAAACTTGGCCAGATGGAAATTACTGTTTCCTCCTGTCTTCTTTCACGTCCCTACCTTAGATGCCTTAGTTCCAAGACTATGCAATCAGACCCCTTGAATTAGAATTAATGACTATGGATAGATTCTCCTCACCTTAGTCTTTAAATTTGTTTCAATTCTCTATTTGGGAGATTAATTTGAACTTTGTCTCTGGTTTCCCTGTTAGGTTGCCTCACGAATTAAAAAAAACCAAAACGCTTTTGTCTGCAAAAAAATTTGTTGCCTCATAATTTGGCTTCTCTGTACACATCAGGCAAAGGACCCACAACTTCGGTTGGTGACATTATCATTAATTTCCCTCTCCCCTACCTCTGTGCCTGCCGTACACATGGTGCTTTCTTTCCCCACCAAACTCTCTCTTCCACCTTTGAATTGGTTCATCATGCTTTCAACTTTTGACAGTTCAAAATACTTGATTAAAAACAGTGGCTTTAGCGGCTGGCAGATTTTGGTGTGAATCTCACTGGTACCAGTTTTTAGTGATGGAATTTGGGACAAATTATTTAACCACACTAACCCAATTTTAGAACCTACAAAATTTTTTTTACAAATTTTAAAGATTTTAAGCCCTGGCCAGTTGGTTCAGTGGTAGAGTGTCGGCCTGGCGTGCAGGAGTCCCGGGGTCGATTCCCGGACAGGGCACACAGGAAAAGCGCCCATCTGCTTCTCCACTCTTCCCCCTCTCCTTCCTCTCTGTCTCTCTCTTCCCCTCCTGCAGCCAAGGCTCCATTGGAGCAAAGTTGGCCCGGGCACTAAGGATGGCTCTGTGGCCTCTGCTTCAGGCGCCAGAATGGCTCTGGTTGCAACAGAGCAACGCCCCAACTGGGCAGAGCATCGCCCCCTGGTGGGCATGCCGGGTGGATCCCGGTCGGGCGCATGTGGGAGTCTGTCTGACTGCCTCCCCGTTTCCAGCTTCAGAAAAATACAAAAAGAAAAAAAATTTTAAGATTTTATGTATTGATTTTTAGAGAGAGGAGAGAGAGAGAGAAAGAAAGGTGAGGAAAGGAGCGGGAAGCAACTCACAGTTGTTTCTCATATGTGCCTTGACCAGGGAAGCCTGGGGTATTGAACCAGTGACCTCAACATTCCAGGTTAACGCTTTAACCACTGCACCACCATAGGCTATGCTTAAATTTTTATTTTATTGATTTTAGAGAGAGAGGCAAGGAGGGGCTGGAGAAAGAGAAAGAGAGTGAGAAAGAGAATAATATCAATCTGTTCCTGTATGTGCTCAATAAGGCAAAATGAAACTAAATGAGATAAGTTCAGGACGTAAGAAAACACCTCAAAGAATGGTAGAAATTATTTCCTCAATGCTCATTCTTGTTTTTATCCCCAGCTTACTTCCTGACACCTAGGGATTTGCTGTGCAGAATTTGCTGTGACCTTTCTGATCCTGAACTGATCCCTGGTTCTGGACTTCTCCTCTGACAGCAATGGGAAAAAGTAAGAAAAGTAGTTAGAGCATATTAAATGGTAATAAAGTGTGATTACTTCAAAATACGTGTATCTAACTCATAATGAAGTCAGCCAGTTAAGGAAGATATACAACTATTAATACTTTATCCAGCCAATCCAAACTATCTAACAAATCACTAGACGGGGACCTCAACTAAGGGATGCTTTTATATCTCTGTGGATCAGTGACCTTCCCAAAATATAACAGTTTGAGCCTCAAAGGAGTTGTCATGTCATTCAGTATAGTTAGTGTTGTGAAATTGCAGGGCTCTGAACACAAAGTGCATGATTCTGTTACATGTGTGCATAGCTCCTCCGCCTTCTCCTCTTCCTTCTTCTTCTTCTTTAGGTGAGATGAGGGGAGATAGTGAGGTAGACTCTTGCATGTGTTCTGACTGGGATCCACTCGGCAACCCCATCAAAGTCCAATACTCGAGTACCGAGCTATTTTTAGTGCCTGAGGCTGATAAGCTCCAACAGAGCTATACACAGCACCTGAGGCCATGCTTGAACCAATCGAGCCATTGACTGCAGGAGAAGAAAAAGGAGAGAAGGGGGATAGGGATGGGTGGAAAAGCAGATGGTCACTTCTCCTGTGTATCCTGACCAGAATTGACCCCAGGACGTCCATACACCAGGCCAATGCTCTACCACTGAGCCATCAGCCAGGGCCCCATAACTGCCTTTCTAGACCAAAGACTGACTTGAAAGTATTTCTAAACCTAGGCATAGAGTTCTTCACTAAACTGCATTCCTCAAGGGCAGGAAATGTGTCTCTTTTCATTTTTACCCTCAGGATCTAGCATGCTTAGTAAACAATTAATTCAGTGAATTCATTTATAGAATTCTGGGTCAACTTGGAGATTGATTTTTCAGATATTCACATCACAAAGTGTCAATAACTGTGAGAAGAGATTTTTTTAGCAGGCTGCTACAAAGGTCTCTGAATAATCCCTTGCAGCTAAACTGAGATTGTTTGCTTGATTTTCTTCTTTCTTTATTAAAATAAGGTGGTGAATAATTTTACTATGAAGTCCTTTATATTTTTTTTTACTAATTTTAGTATTTTTGCCAGAAAGAGATGCAGGCAAAGCCCTAACCAAAATCTGTAATTTTCTTGATGTTTCTGGTTCCCATTTTATAATTACATTGTCAAGCTTTTTCAATAATTTTTTGATAAATTTATTCACATTAGGAGAGGGTTTTTTTAAACAAATCTTTTATATTATTTATATTGACAAGAAGATTTTGAGTTTTTTTATCGAGTGTCTGGGATCTAATATAAGCCATTGCCCTAAGGCAGGGGTCCCCAAACTTTTTACACAGGGGGCCAGTTCACTGTCCCTCAGACCGTTGGAGGGCCAGACTATAAAAAAAACTATGAACAAATCCCTAAGCACACTGCACATATTTTATTTTAAAGTAAAAAAAAAAAAAAAAAAAACAGGAACAAATACAATATTTAAAATAGAGAACAAGTAAATTTAAATCAACAAACTGACCAGTATTTCAATGGGAACTATGCTCCTCACTGACCACCAATGAAAGAGGTGCCCCTTCCAGAAGTGAGGCGGGGGCCAGATAAATGGCCTCAGGGGGCCGCATGCAGCCCACCGGGCCATAGTTTGGGGACCCCTGCCATAAGGCATAGTGGCTATTCATGTGACTCTGATGTAGTGATGGAGAGCTCTCCGTGTTGGATGAAAACAGCCCATTTATTCCCAATGATGCCTGTTTCCTGGTCCATACCTGAATTCTGTCTCATGGTTTTTATTTACTTGTTTATTTGTATGTTTTTAGTCTTGTGACTTTCACAGTTCTTAGTGTTTTCTCTCAGGCTACACTAAACAATTATAGCTAAGGCATTTGTCCAATAATAATCCAGTAAGAGGATATTTTAGTTATGCAGGGAGTTTCATTACACTCCAGGACATTTTCATCCCATTCTCATTTGTCTCCCCTGGTCGGCAAACTGTGGCTCGTGAGCAACATGCGGTTCTTTGGCCCCTTGAGTGTGGCTCTTCCACAAAATACCATGTACAGCACTATCTCGATAAGGAATGTACCTACCTATAAAGTTTACATTTAAAAAATTTGGCTCTCAAAAGAAATTTCAATCGTTGTACTGTTGATATTTGGCTCTGTTGACTAATGAGTTTGCCGACACTCAAGATGCCCAGAGCGAATGGACCTCACCTTCCATCCCAAACTTTCTCCTCCCATATTTTCCTTATACTTCCCTACCTTAGCAAGGTTGAAAATATCAGGGTAATCTTTGGTCTTTCTGTTTCCCTTACCTGTTTCTTCCAATCAGTTGATAAACCCTACTGATTTAATCCTTTTTGTATCCCTCTACTTAAAATTTACCTCAAATTTGTAATGCTATTATAATCCACTCAATTAATTTAATGTAGTCAATGTTTATTAGGTATGTATATGTCTCAGACATCTTGGCAAGGTTTGAGGATACAAAGATGAATATAACCTCCTTTCTGCTCTCAATTTTCTTCCAGGGCTGTGGCTATTAGTACAGAAGGTTGAAAGTGAAGAGAGGCACCCCTGAAGGGATGGCCAATTCCCCCTGGGGTTGGTGAGAACAGTTCATAGAGGACATACAGATAGAACTGAGTGTGTATACAATTATTCAATTTAAGTTTATATATAGAACTGAAAGTGGGGAAAGGTATTCACATAAGATCAGGCGCATTCAGGGTGGCATGGTCGCAGACAGGGAAAGGTATTCAGTGCAGAGAAACAAAGTTGAAAGAATAATGTACAACTGAAGGGCAATTCAGTAGAGATAAAACTGAAGAGGTAGGCAAGATACAGATTATGGAAGGCCTCAAAGCCATGCTAAGAAGAGTCTCCTTCATGCAGGTGGTAATGTCAAACCATTGAAAAAAAAATTTTTTTTTAATTTTATTTATTGATTTTACACAGAGGAGAGAGAGGACTGAGGGAGGGACGAGAAGTATCAACTCATAGTTGCTTCATTTTAGTTGTTCATTGATTGCTTATTGTATGTGCCTTGATCAGGTAAGTTCAGGGTTTCAAACCAGTGACCTCAGCATTCCAGGTTCAATTCCCAATCGGGGCACAAAGGAGAAGCAATCATCTGCTTCTTACTTCCTCCCCCTTCTCTCCCTCTTCCCCTCCTGCAGCCAGTGGCTTGATTGTTTTGAGCATGGCATAGGTGCTGAGGATAGCTCGGTTGGTCCTACCATGTCAGACTCAGGTGCTAAAAATAGCTCAGTACTCGAGCATTGGCCTTAGATGGGGGTTGCTGGGTGGATCCTGGTGAGGGTGTATGTGGGAATCTACCTCACAATCTCCCCTCCTCTCACCTAAAAAATAAGAAAAGAAATAAACAAAAAAACCAAAGAGTTAGTTTAGTTAATAGAGTAAGTCATCCTTTCAGAGAAAAGAGAAAGAAATAAGAAGGTGACAGGTGGAAAACAATGGAAGTTGAAGAGAATAAACTACTCTTTCTAGAACTGAAGGGAAACCAAGTTCAAGTCTGGCATTTCAGAGTCTGAAAGGCATTCAGACCATTTCCAGTTTTGAGTTCTGATGTATTTCAAAAATGAAGAAATGATAAAATATGATTGCAAAAATAATGAGGCTTCTTTTCTTTCTCTCTTTTGTTTTTTAAGTGACAAGAGGGGAGATAGCGAGATACCCACATATGTCCCAACCAGGATCCACCTGGCAACCCCTGTTGGAAGCTGGTCCTTGAATCAGCCGAGCTATCCCCAGTACACAGTGCCAACGCTCGGACCAACTGAGCCACTGGCTGTGGGAAAGGGAGAGAGAAGGAGGAGAGGGAGGGAAAGAGAAGTAAATGGTCGCTTCTCTTGTGTGTCCTGGCCTGGGATCAAACCAGGACATATGCATGCCAAGTGGATGCTCTATCCACTGAGCCAAAAAGCCAGGACAGCTTATTTTTAAATACTCAATAATTTAGTAGTAAGACTACCTTACCTTTTAGTCACTGTTTCCAGCATATACTGTGGACTTCCTTACTTTTCATTTTAGATTTTTTTATTTATTGATTTTAGAGAGGGGAAAGAGAGAAAAAGGGGGAGAGGAGGAATGGGAAGCATCAACTCATAGTTGCTTCTCGTATGTGCCTTGACCAGGCAAGCCTGGGGCCTCGAACAACAACTTCAGCATTTCAGGTTGATGTTCTACCCACTGCGCAACCACAGGTCAGGCATTTCATTACGTCCATACTTTTGTTCACATTACTCCCCATCTGGATTGCAGCTTGACACCCAATCAGTGTCCAAAATCAAACTCAAGTGCCATTTCCTGTATGCCTCTTCTGTTCCCATAACTAGAAATTATTTCTTAATCCTCTGTACTACTTGAGCAATTACATCCACCTCTCTTTTATTACTTATATTTTTGAGTCTTGATTATAGTTAATTATATATAGGCTTTTTCTTCTTTTATATTAATTCCTTTGTCCAATTTGGATCCTAGTTAAATTCATTCATTTATCTCACATATTACTAGAACAGCCCTGCACCACAAAACTGATAATAAAATATATTCATACAGTTTCAGGAAGGAGCCAAGGTGCGGCTCCTCCCTTTATGAATCTTGATCATTTTCAGCCAGGGTCATCAGGTTTTTCAAAACACTGTACCCATCCCTAGGCTTCCCAAGTGAATCTCTACATCAAATATCGAAAGTACTGGTAATATATGTATTTTCTTTGCCTAAAGACAAATAGCATTTTCTTTAAATAAAATCAAGTCAGAAGTCAAAAGGATAGAAAAAACAATTATTATTTTTTGTGTGTATTTTTCTGAAGCTGGAAACGGGTAGAGACAGTCAGACAGACTCCCGCATTCGCCCGACCGGGATCCACCTGGCACGCCCACCAGGGGACGACGCTCTGCCCACCAGGGGGCGATGCTCTGCCCATCCTGGGAGTCGCCATATTGCGACCAGAGCCACTCTAGCGCCTGGGGCAGATGCCAAGGAGCCATCCCCAGCGCCCGGGCCATCTTTGCTCCAATGGAGCCTCGGCTGCGGGAGGGGAAGAGAGAGACAGAGAGGAAGGAGAGGGGGAGGGGTGGAGAAGCAGATGGGCGCTTCTCTTATGTGCCCTGGCCTGGAATCGAACCCGGGACTTCTGCACGCCAGGCCGACGCTCTACCACTGAGCCAACCGGCCAGGGCCTAAGGATAGAAAATTTTAAGCAGAAGGAGTCTAATCTCATTAAAAAACCGTTTGCTGAATTTCTGGCGTACCCCAGCAGTAGCGCTCCTCGATGTCCAAATTCAAGCAACACAATCTTGCAGCCAACAGTCAGGAAGCAGCAGTTACAGCTGCAGAAAGACCATGCTGTGAGGTGACATTCTGAGACAATGGCTGAGTATGAATTTACAAGTTCAAGCATCAGTGAGGCCAAAAAGGAGAATAAAGACATAGTACTTTAAGCTACACCAAATAAACACATCTAGGCAGTGGTGAAATTCAAATAAATCAACAACTGGTTCTCTGCACTAATGACCATTTTAAGGATAAAACACGGGCTCTGGATGCAGCAGAGCAACAGCTCAGATGGGCGGAGCATCGCCCCCTGGTGGGCATGCTGGGTGGATCCCAGTTGGGCGCATACAGGAGTCTGTCTGACTGCCTCCCCATTTCCAACTTCGGAAAAATATTAAAAAAACACACAAAAAAAACAAAAAAAAACAAAACCACGGTATACTGAAAGGTAGTTTATTATTTCATACATTTAATACTTAAATAATAACAATAAAAGAGGGACATAAAACTAGATTGTTATAAGAAATAGTTAAAATATTAATAAAAATATTTTAAAATACCTCACAAAAAAACAACAAAACTGTTATGTAAGTTATTTCTATATTGCTTCTTTCTTTTTTTAAAATTTTATTTATTTATTTTAGAAAGGAGAGAGAGAGGGAGAGAGACAGAGAGAGACAGAGAAAGAAGGGGGGAGGAGCAGGAAGCATCAACTCCCATATGTGCCTTGACCAGGCAAGCCCAGGGTTTCGAACCAGCGACCTCAGCATTTCCAGGTCGACACTTTATCCACTGTGCCACCACAGGTCAGGCTCTATATTGCTTCTTGATTCACATCCTCACTTGCAATATTTTCACCTACGGACGGAATGAACATTACTGTGGGCACTTAGAATATACTGTTGTGCAGATGAACGTTGAAAAAGAGTAAGGAATGTAAATTTGTGATTTCCACATTGAGCGGCTGCACAGGCACCTACCTTAGAGGGAACCATGATGACAACTGGTTCGGCGAACTCAACAAAAAATTAGGTATTGGTTCTGCCGAATTGGTGTGAACCAGGGGAATCCCACCACTGAATCTAGGTAAAGCTTTTAGATATCAAGAAAGGGTCTGTGGGTCATAAATGGGTCATGCCCCCCACTCCTATCCTCATAAAAATATCCATATAGAAGTCACACGTATATACAGGAAATCGAGTAATATTTCCCCCTTTTCATACCACCAAAGTACAGAAAATTATAACTATTTTATACCCAGACACAGTCAGTCAGGGGAGAACATCTCAGAAAATGCCAGTATTTCTTTTCCACCCTGAGGTGAGACAAAAGAAAACTCGCAAGAAATACACTGCAGTATTAAAAGCTCTGCTGATAGCAATGGTTAATACATAATAAAAGGGTTTATTCTAATCAGATACTTAAAAATCATCATCTAATAAATCCAAGAGAAAAAGCTAATGTGCACTAGGATCAAGACTTAGTCTTTGCTGAAGGAGAAAGCGGAAATAGCTTAATTAATTTCTATTCCCCTAATTAAAATAAATAAAGGTAGGGGTCTAAGCAACTAATATAAATATAACAACTCATTTTTCTTTCTGGAATAAAAGATAATTGAAAATTATAAATCCTAAATCAGGAAATAATTTAGTAATTCCTTTTTAATGTCTGTACCCATAAAAACACTTGTATAGTCACAAAATTTTTGAGATTTAATGATTTGATTTATTGATTGTTTTATTCATCTCAATCACTTCCATACGCTGGCATTCCATAAATGTTTGTTGAATGAATGAATGGGGAATAAATTTATGATCAAAGGAATCTACTCAATGCCAACATTTTACATATGAGAAAAAAAATCCCATAAAGTTCAAAGACTTGACCAGGTACATCTATAACTATTACCTTTGAAGATGTTAGAGGTAATGCATCAGGAGAAAGTAGGCAAGCATGCTAGATTACCTCCAGTTTACATTTATTGTTACTATGCTGCTGTTTTTATATGTGCTTTCTTGTTTTTCTATTTTTCTAATTTTTAAAAATTGATTTGAGAGAGAGAGGGAGAAGAGAAAGTGAGAAGCATCAACTCATATTTGTGTCACTTTAGTTGTTCATTAATTGCTTCTCATATGTGCCTTGACCAGTGGGCTCAAGCTGAACCAGTGACCCCTTGCTCAAGCTAGTGACCTTGGGCTCAACACAGAGACCTTGGGCTTCAAGGCAGTGACGTTTGGGCTCAAGGCAGCAACCTTGGTATCATGACGATGAGCCCATGTTCAAGTTGATGAGCCCACGCTCAAGCCGGTGACCACAGGGTTTCAAATTGGGGACTTCACTGTTTCGAGTCAATGTTCTTTCCACTGCACCAGCACTGGCCAGACAGTAAATGTCCTTTCTTGAGCAATTATTAAATTATTACTGGTCAATAGCATTGGAAAGGATCTTCCTCATTCAATAAATGTTTATTGAGCATCTGCATTGTGCCAGACAGTTCTAGGTGCTAGAGATACCTGAGTGGAAAAACAAGAGACAAAATTTTTGTCCTCGTGGAACTTACATTCTAGTGACCTCAGAAATGAAAAGTCCCTCACTTTTTTTATAGATGACAAAACTGAATCACAGACAGGTAAAGTGACTGACATATATTATAATAGTGAGCTTGCAACAGGGCTGAACTTAGAACTCAGGTCTCCAAGCACACTGCACTTTCTACTATGACATACCACTTCACAACGCCCCCCAAAATTCTCATTCTCTTTCTCACCCTTCTTCTTCTCCCTTTCCTCCTCTTTCCCTCTTCTTCTCCCTTTCTCCCTCCTTCTCTCATATTTCCTCCGCTCTCTCTCCTCTCTCATCATCCCAAGCCACAATGCATCACTACCACATGGGTAATCAAATTACCAAGGTTTTGACTTGCTCTATGGCAATAATAGAAAAAAATAAAATTAATATAATCATTGCACTTAGCTACTTTTAAGACTATGTCTGTTAATTTCCTTAAATCTGGAGCAAGGAAAGGATATGAAAGAAAAGAAGGAAGGAAAGTAGAAAAGGAGAGAGTTGGGAAGGAGGGCAGAGGTAGAGAGGGAAAGCAAGTAATGCTTTTAAAAAGGCACACAAACTGCAAATCATGTTTCAAACACTCTGCCAAAATGTTGATTGTTGTAGTTTAAAGAGGAAAATTACAGTCTGATATGAATTTCCCAGATCTAACTTGTGAACGAATGGCAGTTAAAATTGTAGAGGCATTTTCAGAAACAAAACACTCTTTACCATTTGGATGCTCCATGATTTTCTTGTGCTTCTCAACGAAAATATTTAGAAAAGCAGAACATGAATGATATAAATAGGAACTGCTTTAGAACATCCATTTCTATTGTATGGTAGCCATATCATTCACAAATATACATTGTAAGTGACAAAACTGAAAACTGGTTCTTTGAACCCAAATCTGTTGATCATTGGTTTCAGTTGGCTGCATTTCTTATGTCTGAAAATACTAGTGTTCCTACATAAAAATAAGATAGAGTGTACTTTAAAAAGGGAAAACGTGTACAAAATTTGAAACATCTTTTGAAACGTGAAAAGAACACTACAGTTTCATCTGGGATCATAGAATTGGACAAAAGCCAACTGTACCAATGTAATAAAGAGCCATTGAACCAAACTGGCACTTAGAATAATACACATTACAAAGAGTTGACTAAATTCAATAAATTTGTTTGTTTTTGTTTTGCTTTGCTTTTTTGTACTGTATTTAAATGATTTTGTGCATAAACAAGTGTGAATGGTTACATTAAGAAACTTATTAAAAATTTTAACTACTTTTCTGTAAAAATAAGCAATTAACAAATCATCACAATGCATAAGATTTTTTAAAACACTGACCACTAGGATTAATGCTTTAATTACCTAAAAGAAATGGAAAACATATTATTAAATTCAGCCCCTATTTCCTAATTTAACGAAGGATCGAAAATAGATATAATTTCTGTCATACAAAAGCTTGAGGTTCTTTTACAAAGAAAATTGGTTTTGCCCTGGCCAGTTGGTTCAGTGATAGAGCGTCAGCCCAGTGTGTGGAAGTCCTAGGTTCAATTCCCCGCCAGAGCACACAGAAGAGCCCATCTGTTTCTCCACCCTTCCCCCTCTATTTTCTTTCTATCTCTCTCTTCCCCTCCCATAGCCAAGGCTCCACTGGAGCAAAAGTTGCCCCAGACACAAAGGACAGCTCCATGGCCTCAGCTTCAGGTGCTAGAATGGCTCCAGTTGCAATGGAGCAATGCCCCAGATGGGCAGAGCATCGCCCCCTAGTGGGCATGCCAAGTAGATCCTGGTCGGACACATGTGGGAGTCTTTCTGTCTGCTTCTCCGGTTCTCATTTTGGAAAAATACAACAAAAAAAATTTTTTTTCACATGTTAGTCAGCATTCCAAATCCAGGGATGGCTCACAAATAATTTATCTAAAAAATTATTCAAGAGTGAGACTTCATTTTTGTGTGCATGTGTTGAAAAAGTATGCTCTATTACCTAATTGGAAGTTCCACATAACTAAAATTTAGCCTAAAAGGTTAAATATTAAAACAGTGTTAAACTTCAACCCATTTAAAGCCAGGAATAAGATAAGAATGCTCATTATCACTACTAAAAGTTAATATTTTATCTTAGAATATCAGTCAATTTAATAAGAAAAATAGAAAATTAATTGTCTTAGGCAAGTTTACTATTATTCATAGATAATATTGTCTACTTAAACTATTCATAAAAATCAGTTGGATGAAACTACTAAAATGAAGATGAGAGTTTAGGAAAGTGACTGGTAAGAGTAATAAAATATAAAATACATACACTGAATAAAAATATAATGGAAGGAGGCCCTGGCCGGTTGGCTCAGCGGTAGAGCGTCGGCCTAGCGTGCGGAGGACCCGGGTTCGATTCCCGGCCAGGGCACACAGGAGAAGCGCCCATTTGCTTCTCCACCCCTCCGCCGCACTTTCCTCTCTGTCTCTCTCTTCCCCTCCCGCAGCCAAGGCTCCATTGGAGCAAAGATGGCCCGGGCGCTGGGGATGGCTCTGTGGCCTCTGCCCCAGGCGCTAGAGTGGCTCTGGTCGCAATATGGCGACTCCCAGGATGGGCAGAGCATCGCCCCCTGGTGGGCAGAGCGTCGCCCCATGGTGGGCGTGCCGGGTGGATCCCGGTCGGGCGAATGCGGGAGTCTGTCTGACTGTCTCTCCCCGTTTCCAGCTTCAGAAAAATGAAAAAAAAATAAATAAAATAATGGAAGGAAATACCCCATTTAAAACAGGAACAACAAAACATGTAAATTACTTAATGTTGAACCTATAAAATGCCCAGGAAGAAAAATTCAATATTCTACTATCGGATACAAAATAATATGTACACAAATGCAAGGATTTATTTATCTCCTTAATATATAAGGTACTTTCTTGAATCAGTAAAGAAAAAAACAACAACAAACAAGAGTTCAAAGATGGAGAAAAGGCATAAACAGGAAAATGGAAAGAGAAATATTCAAATATAAATACACAGTTGAAAACAATTCACTGGCGATGGAAATAAAATACCTTAGTTATTAAATCACAAACATGAAATCACATTAATACTTAGTATGCTGAAAGCACATGGCTGGGAGTGTGACAAGTGGCTGCACCTTTCTGACGTATACTGTGGCAGTGGAACACCAAGTTCTTGGAACAGTCTATCTTTCATTCAAATATTCTACTTATAGGAGCTTCAAGGAAATAAACTTAGTTATTTAGATTTGCTTATAAATAGTTCTTCCCAATAGTACTTATAATTATAAAAAATTAAAATCAATATTAACATTAAACCATATATGATTAGCTAAATAAATCATGTACTTATTTGATGAATACTAAGTAGACATTGAAAAATGACAAGGTGTTCATTATATTTTGAAGTGTAAAAGCATGTAATATAATAATTCTAGTTTTGTTTATATATATACACATATTGCACTTTTTCCTTAAATGATGTTGAATGTGTGTTTATATTTTCTCAATGCCTCAATCAGTTTCTATTAATTTACCAATCATTATTCATGAACAAGTATACATTAATTAACATATTGGTTATTAATAATTAATTTACAATTTGTTAAGTATTACATACTTAATATAATACGTGAACTCTAGGTGACCTTAGAGATTACAAAAGGGTGTAAGTTTATGTGACCTTTCACCAAATGACATCAGTTTCCAAAGTGAAATTCAAAATGTTTCATCTTGTAAACAAGCAAAATCAGTATGTCATGCAAACCATCTAAATCCAAATAGGGAGACAAATTCTGGGCATAAAATCAACACAATGGCAACTGTAGGATAAACATTGAAAGCAAAGCGTTTGAAACTTCATCTATTGTAATTTCCTAAGCCAACTATTTGCAGCTGCAGTGGGGACGTTTTATGACTTCTGTGGCTAAAGATGAGAAATAAACTATGACCTAAAGTGTTCAACTTAGAAGCACACAAATACTGTTTTGCTATTTAAGTGCTTGGATTTCATCATTACATTTTTCTCTCTTCTTTTCCAATGCATTCTCCACTTATGTTACCAGTGTGTCTTCCTTTAAAAAAAAATTAATTTATTGTGTTGATATGGTTTCAAGTATCTCATTCAATACAACACCATGTACACAAGTCATCGTGCCCCCCATGCCCCATGCAAAGTCTCTTTCCAACCCCATCTTCACCCTTAGTTCCCCCTTCCCCTATATCCACCTTTTTTTTAGTGAATATCTTCAATTATAATTATGTTGTTGATTATCTACTCTGAACTGGAAAATCATATAGCCAAGTATGTTTAAATGTCTTTAGTATATAAACAAAAGTGACGATAAAAACGGAGTAAAGAAAGTATCATTTTGTGACCATCACATTAGTCATTTTTTCTGAGAATCATCAATAGGCACTAAACTACTGGATGACATATGAGGAACAAGATGTTGTATTCACACAGTATTAAAGCATTTCTCCGCAAATTCCATTTTAATTACAAACTTTACAGTGGAGCAAACTGGCAGACATCACATTAAAACCAAAGTTATCATCACTGGTGATAAGAAACGAAATGGACCCTTAAAGAGCATAACATTTCTTCTATGATATTCCTGCCAAAAACACATGACCTGAGTATCACGAGGAAACATCAGAAAAATACAAACTGCGGTACATTCTACAACATACATGGCCTATATATAATCTTCAAATAGATCAATATCATAAAAGACAAAGAAAGGCTGAGGTAACATTCTAATTAAAGAAGACTGAAGTCACATGATAACTGAATGCAATGTGTGATCAACAATACCCCCCAAAAAGGACATTATTGGAACAGTATTGGGGTGACTGGCAAAACCTGAATATATACGATGTGCTAGCTTATAGAATTGTGCCTATTACCTAAGAGAAAGGACAATAAAGGTGAATTGTGACAACTGGTGAATATGTGTGAAGGATAATTCTCCTTAAAATTATTTCAAATTAAAATTAAAAAATAAATAATGAAAAAGGGACTCTTTTATTTTCCTTAAAGCAAAGTATGTGTGTTTGACTAAAACATATTTTGGCTACTTACTGGCTGATTGGCTAAAAACCCTTTTTCTAATTAAAACAAATACAGAGAGATTAAATGTTAAAATTGGCCCAACCTGTGGTGGAGCTGTGAATAAAGCATCCACCTGGAATGCTGAGGTCACCAGTTTGAAACCTCTTGCCTGGTCAGAGCACATATGGGAGTTGATGCTTCCTGCTCCTCCCCACTTCTCTCTAAAAAATTGATTAATTAACTAAAAGTTGAAATTGACAAATTCTTTACTATTATGTACTATTATGCACTGAGTCAAATGTATTTATTTTATTGGTACTAAATCACACTTGTAAGTTTTTTTCAGTCATAAGTCTATACCTTTGCACCATTCATTATTACTTACCAGTACTGAACTAAAAATTACCTAGCTAAAAGAGAAAATTTATAAACTATATAGAAACTAGTCAAAATATCATAGCTTAGGGTTTCATATACATGATTTTATCTGAACTGAATTATAAGTTACAGTCACAATCAGCGAGTTGATACCTTTCTATGTGGGAGGCCACAACAGGTGTACTGTCTAATGGTGGGAAGCAAGCAGGAGTCCATAATTCAGTAATATCATAAAGAATAAGCATGAAAGTTATCTATCCAAAAATAAAAGTCTTGACATAGAGAAATTATCAGCATTGTTACTGACAACTTAGACCTACCGGTAGTTCTAGAAACAGCCCTTCCAACTCAACCTAAATAAGAAGTGGCTGTAGTGTTCTCCATCTCTACTGCGGAGCCATGTTTCTCCAACAGGAAGAAGAGACAGTACATGAATCCATCTTTGTTGTGATTCTGACAGAAAACACAAAACATAACTGCACTAGAGAAAATGTGGCCTACGGGGACATGCTGTTAATAGACAGAAATCCTCCAGCCCAAATGAAAGATTAACTAAATGTGCTGAGATGGAAATTGTCAGCTTGACTTGATGTGGTAGCAAAAACCTATCATCTGAATGGAAGTGATTTTGTTATTTTATTCCCGAGACTCGCTATTTTGTTAATGCAAAATAACTGCTATACCACTTAATCTGTATACTTGAATATCTGTTTTAAATATGCAATAAACATAACAATATTGCTTTTGCTGACCAGACCACAATCCTAATTATTCTTTTCTTAAACTATAATTTTCCACAGAACTTTAATCATCTATATTTACAATATTACTAGTAGTGATGATGTAAATATAACAACTATTATTAATGGTTGGTCACTTACGACTGCTACTATTATTAAGAAAAATTTATATAATACTTATGTGCTTGATACTGTTCAAGGCATGTTACATATAATTAGTTAAATCTGTCTAACAGCCCTATGAGGTAGATACTATCATAAACTCCATTTTAAAGATGAGAAAAGTGAACTTAAATTACTTGCCTAAGAGAAGATTCCTACTGAATCTGGACTTTGAATCCAAAAGCTACTCCACAGATTCAATTCTTTTAACTGTACACTAAACTTCCTCAATGACTATGTTCACATACTGTGCTAAGCATGCAATAAACTTCTCTGTTTTGGCTTCTAGTAACAGAAAATATTTAAACTCACATAAACAATAGGAAATGATTAGAATTCACATAATACTCAGTTCAGAAATAAGACAAGTTCAGGGTTGGTTGTTTCAGCCTTTTCCTGACACCCTTGAGAAAGCAGAATCCTTCCATTTTTCCATTGCTGCCTAATTTGTCAGCTTCATTCTACAGCTTTTCTCCTCGGCTCTAGGAAGGCTTCCAACAGCAGCGTGGATTACATGCTTCTACAATCATGTGTCAGTTTGGCTGCTCTGAGAAGCATAAAGCGAGATGCACTTATGCATGCAAGAGATGAATTATTAGAGGAATGCCTGTGAAAAAGGGAGAAGGTCCTTCAGCTACATGTACATCTGGAAGGCACCCCAACAGCACGCTGTCCTGTCAGAAGCACAGGAAGGGGAACAGATGGCAGGTGAGCAACAACATAGCCTAACAATCGGTGGAGTTTGGTGCTCTAGACACTACTGAATAAGGACTTAAAATCAAAGTAAAGTGGAAACTTTTCACTGAAGTCATGAACTTGTAACTTCTTACACTGAAAATTATTTCTCATGAAAAAGAGTAACATTTTAACAATGATCAAACTAGCAAAATGAAATCTCAAAATCTGGTCACCTTTTTTTTTCTGGCTTCTGTCAACAGATGGCAGTAGAGCTCAGTATGGAATTCAACAGAATGCCTGTTCTGAGAGTCCTCTTTCTCAGGATGCTAGAAAAGTTGCTTACCATTTTTGAAATTATCCACTCTCATCATCATCTTAAATTCTACAGCAATTTTTGTAGCCTACATAAATAGATAAATACTTCCAAAAATATTTCCATAAGCTGCTACAATAACTGAGAATTTTCTGAGAAAGTGATAAGTAGCTATCTCGTGATTAAAATAAATATAAACTGGGAGTCTGAGATCCTGGATTCAGGCCATGTTCTCACTTTGTCACCAGGGGAAAGCCTTGTCACCTCTCTTAGCTCAGTTTCTCCATCTTAGAAATGGGAATCAATGCTTACCTCATATATCCACTGCATGGACTTACTGTGCTCATGAATTCTAAAGCAACTTATAAACTATAAAATATTAATAATCTATAAATGTTATATAAATATCAACTAATCAATGACAGACTCTATTATACCAACAGGGATACATTTACATTACAAGGCTTTGAGGCACTGAGGCTAATAAGTGTGTGCTTCTGATGTAAACTGAAAAACCTGACGCAAATAACTATCCATAGTACTCTTTCTGTGTGGGGGAGAAAATGGGTTCTGGAATTTCTGAATTAGTTGTCCAGTCTGATTAACTGGTTGATTTTTTAAATTTCTCACTTTAACAGAAGCTTTGTGGGGAAAGTGATAAAGGCTACATCGTGTTCTCTAAAAAGTCTGTCTTTCCATGGTGTATAAGTAAGCTCCGCCAATTTCTGTTGCTATGGGACCTATGCACAAAATACTACAGTTATGTAGGATGCTACAATACTTAAAACAGTGCCTCATATTAAATCTGGAAAGCGTCAAAAGAATTGTCTCTGTGGTGTTATTCCTTTCACAAAAGTCAATCTGATCATTCGGTCTGTCGTTGGGTATTTGATATCCATCTTTGTTAATGCTCGAACAAGGTCTTCCGGATCAGAGACAAACTTCTTACTATTTATGTTACAGTCAATAATAAGCACGTCCCTTCTCCTAACTTCCAATCTTACCTCTGACATGACACAATGAGAGCCATGTCAGATTTTCTACACAAATAGCAGATATTATTAAGCAATGATGGAGAACAAGAGATGCCTGACCAGTGGTGGCACAGTGGATAGAGCATCAACCTGGGACGCTGAAGTCCCTGGTTCAAAACCCTGAGGTTTCTAGCTTGAGCGTGGGGTCAATGGCTTGAGTGCAGGATCCTAAGGTTGCTGGCTTGAGCCCAAGGTCTCTGGCTTCAGCAAGGCATCACTGCTTCAGCTTGAGTCCCCTGGTCAAGGCACGTACAAGAAGCAATCAATGAACAACTAAAGTGAAGCAACTACGAATTGATGCTTCTCATCTCTCTCTTTCTCTCTCCCTTCTTATCTCTTTGTGTTTCTGTTGTTCATCAATTTAAAAAAAAGAGAGAGAGAGAGAGATTTTCTCTGTTTATATACAAAAGAAAGGTGTTGTTGCTCTTTCCTTGTTGCCCTTTCCTCATGAAAGGAAAGAGCAGACAAAAAATTTACTCCTTTGAGATAGAATGGAAATAAGCCTTGATGCTCACCTTAACCTTTGAATGTAAATCTATCTTCCCAAGAGTTAGGTAAACCTCAGGTGTTTCCAGTTTTTAAGCTCTAAAGATGTGTCCTAGGGAAACATCTGGGGAATGCCTAGGGAGACAGAATCTCAGGCTTCCTGGCACCTTGGGGCTTCACCAAAGAACTTTTGGGCTGTAACCATTTGTCCCTCTTGAATCAGAGCAATTAACTCCACAGTTAGCTCCAGATCTAATTTTCATGGAACGTAAGCAGTAAAGCGCTCCTAAGGGAAGGGAAAGCAAACATCCAGATCTTTATAAAGTATACAGGCCTTGGTGTCAGAAGGCTAGAGATTTTTACAGCAGCAACGAGGAAGTCAAGGAAATTTTATTTTCCCACAAGTCATTTATTTAAAATATGTATATAAATAAGCCTACCTACTCATTCTGTTCCTAAGGGGCATGACTTTCTGAAACATATTCTTGTACTATAGTTATATTTAGGAAAAAAAGGGGGTATGATTTAGGAAATTTGCATCAATAATTCAATGAATGATTTGTAAAGAGTGTTCCTCCATCTACAGGTGAAAATGGGGTTGATATACACGCAATTATATATAAACATAAAAGCCACATTTATACATCATTTTCATTAATTTTGTTCCTTGTTATTCACTGCAAGAGGACTGCTTAAATCCTGTAGTCCACTGTTATTACTGGAGCCATTACGAAAACTGCCCTGTTCATTTTCATTGCCTGGAAAGATAGACTTTTATTCCAATGATTTTTTGTCAGAGAGACTGATGGGTTAGCAAAATGAGAGTCATGTCGCTTGAATTAACTACATAAGTGGCCAGGGACTTCTGAGTACCTTCAAGCCTTTTATAATAATAATAATTTTCATCCTAGTTGTTGGTGAATGAATGCCCTCTGTTATTTTATTTCACTCACTATATATCAATAAGGTACAGTAATCAAAACAATAGTTAGCATAGTATGGAGCTCTCTGCGGACAGCAGATGGCACTGTAAGAAACTCTGAAGTAGTGAACCCAAAGGCTTTTTCTTGGAATGCTCCCTCTTATATAGACTATTCTTCTGACCAGCTCCTCAGAAAGTTTAAGAGGTGAGGTTCACCTAATTCATCTCTTTGCCCTCACTCCGATAGACTGTATGTCTCTTTCCCTAGCTTCAATTTCACCTGGACCCAGTGTTTCTGCACCTCACTCTCCCCATTCATTTTTACTTCCTTGATGCTGATTGTCCATAAAATCTGTTGGCTGAATCATGTTCTGTGACTTAACATTTGCCTGTGGTCAGAATGCTTCCACAACACCCCCAGTTCCTCCTCAGTCTCAGCATTATTACTGAGACTGACGGGTTGCCTGGAAATCATTTTGAAACCTCTATATGACATCTGTGAATTTCCTGAACCAAACGCTGGTTTTACAATCCCACAGGCATGGCTCTAATCTCAACCCTAATCCAAACAGAGGTTCATGCAACATCCTCCTTCCTTCTGACTTCTCCCATCAGTCTGCCCTACCTGTATAATGTTCCTCTAGTCCTCCTTCTTGCTAATATTTTGCATTTTGTCTTATGGCCTTCAAATGTAAGGATAAGGCCGTGTCACCCAAAGAGCAAAAGGTTTATATTAGCATTAAATGGTCATCTGCCATTCTCCGTCCTTCCAGTAGCCCCAATGTCAGATAGACACGAAGTATTTGTATAGTTCGAGATGAATTCAAGATGAATTTCACAGCTGAATGTATTCCTGTGATTGCCTTGCTGAGAATCATTTTATTATTTTCCAAAATTTGTCAACTCTCTCGTTCCATGGTCTCAGGCACCCGAAGATAACAGGAGGAAATTAGCATAATAACAGATCTATCCAAACATATCTATCAGTAGAGAAACCGGAAAGGTGTTGAACCAAATGCTTTTACTAATCTGCATTATGTTTCACAGTAACAAAGAAGCAGTAAGACTGGATGTTGAATCACTGCATGGTAGATATGCAAATTCCCTTTTGAAACATCATACTCATTGAAGAGACCTTGTTAACGGAATGTTGGAAATTAGCCTCCCATCAAATATGTCATGAGACGACTGCTAAGGATTTTACCCAAATTAAAATCAGCATTTCACAGCCAAGATGGAAACTTGCCATATGTCCTCTAATAAGCATAAGGCAAATTAAAATATTAATTCATGTGGATACCCATTGTGTTCAGGCATTTTGAGACGGCAGACTGTTTTTACTTACCACTTGACAATACATTTCCTCACCTGACTTAAAAATAATTTAGACTTTCCCTTGTGCACTGCCCGGTAGCTTTTTCAAAGTTACTATGAATTCTCAAAGGCTTTTGTTCCTTAGATAAAGAATGTATTTATCACATTTCAGCATACTAGATTTCTTACACTGAAAAATCACGATTTATGAAGAATAAAAATATTAGAGATATTTTATAAAGAGACTAATTAAGAGTGGAGTTTTCTTTATTTGCAAAGGTAATTGGTAGATCTTCATTTGTTGTGCTAATTACATACACTGAGCATTAATTAAAGCACACGTTAGAGCTTTCTTCTTTTTGGACACGTTAGAGGGTTAGATGATCTTTGTTAATTTTAGCTTTGGGACTAAAAGACTGGCATTGATTTGGCAGACATTCATTTTTGGCTTCATATAGCTTCCAGAACTGATACATTTTTGTCAGGAGCTCTTTGAATGATTTGCAAAGTATTATTAAAGTACTTGATCTGCTCTCATCACCGAAAAGGTTTCATATAATTTACTTGTTTCTCTGTTCAATAGACATAGCTCAAATTATAAAGAAAAATTTAGTTTCTTTCTCAGTCTGACTTACTTTCTGTCATGACCAGTGCTTTCAAGCTAACATGCAAATATGTCTACAGGATCAATGATCCCATTCAAAAAACTAAAAACCTCACCTTGTCATACGTGTTGGGTGGGGATAGCATGAGATTCTGTGAAGTTCAACCTCTAAATGTGTGACAGCAATTTCAAAACAAACCTGCTGGGGAAAGCTCTATCATAGTGGATCATCAGAAAACCTGTAGCCTACGTCTTTAATAAAAAGTGTATTCATTCTTTTAAATCTGAACTATTATCATAACATAATGCAAGTGGATTACGTAGTCAACATTAGACCTTATTTTATACCTTATTTTTAAAAGGTTTTTTTTTTAATTTATTGATTTAGAAGAGACAGAGACAGACAGAAACATCTATCTGTTCCTGTATGTGCCTTCACTGGGGATTGAACCAGCAACCTCTGCACCTCATGCTTCAGGACAATGCTAACCAACCCATGCCATCTGGCCAGGGCTATCCCCTATTTTTAAGTATTCTCCACATTCCCAGGTTCTTTCTTTTGACTTTTAGGTAACATATCACTTCCTCTACACAGAATTTTTTTTCTTATCCTTTGAACAGTCTCTGAAGGCAAGCTGCAGTATAAAAGATACTAACAAATGGTGTGGTTATGCATCACTGAAGGTGACCAGAGAAATATTAACATCTTGCAGATATTGAGTTTACTCAGCCATATAATAACAATTATACTTGGGCAGTGGAACAGACTCACAGAGTCATGAAACTGAAAAGAACATGTGGTTTTCCAGTCTATTCCACTGACACCAAGCTGAAAGAAATGTAAGGATTCTAAAGCATCCATGCTGATTTCCTGCCCTCCCCTGTATGGCACTTTTGCTATCAAAGGAGAGCAAGAGATGTCTGTTCCGTCTGTCACGTTCTCTATAGCAGTGGTCCACAACCCCCGGGCCGCGGACTGGTACCTGTCCATGGGCCATTTGGTACTGCTCCGCAGAGAAAGAGTAAATAACTTACATTATTTCTGTTTTATTTATAATTAAGTCTGAACGATATTTTCTTTTTAAAAAATGACGAGATTCCCTCTGTTACATCCGTCTAAGACTCACTCTTGACGCTTGTCTCTGTCACGTGATACATTTATCCATCCCACCCTAAAGGCCGGTCCGTGAAAATATTTTCTGACATTAAACCGGTCCGTGGCCCAAAAAAGGTTGGGGACCACTGCTCTATAGCACTACATCTTTCGATTCAAATCACCTACTGTCATGGCACCAAGCATTACCTCCATTTTGAAGACTCACCAGACTTTAATCTTTGCACCCACCACTGACATGCAGTTTGTAACTTTCAACTGGGTCTTTTTACCTGGGTTAGCTGCCACCACCTCAAATGGTACGTATCAGAAATGGACTGTCTCTCTCCTTCCAAAACCAAATGTCTCTTACAACATGCCAATTGTATTCATCCAGTCTCCGGGCTTAGAAACCCCTCTGGGCTCATAACTAATCAATTACAAGTTCCATTCATTTTTTTTTTGTTTTTGTTTTGGCTCTCATTATTACTTCCTTTCCATCCCTACGACCATTTCTCATAAGTATATAATTTATGGTGCCCAGTGCAAAATGAAAAGGCAGGGCACCCTGTTGAAAATTATTGAGAATCTCAAGAGTAACAGCATTAAACCAAGCCAGGGTCCTTCTGAGTATGAGACCTTATGTGATTACACAGTTCACATGCCCAGAAATCTGGCTCTGTGTAAGACTCAACAGGTTCACTTATTTTAAATGTGGATATTTAGATAGCATCCCTTAAGAGAGTCAGCTCCAGCATATCTGGTTAGGACCTGAGAATCTGCATTTTAACATGCATCTTAGAAGATTTAAAAGTTATTATCAGTAGACTACATATTGAGTAACACAGGCCAAGGGAAATATCACATAGGGCTGAAGTTGTTTCACAGAAAAAAATCAACAGTTCAAATTATAGCATTGAACGGTTTGTGACTAATTTTGGCTAATCTGGGGGAAGGCAAAATGAGAAGGATCCAAAGCAATGATGTACCCTTAAAACATGGCCAAGTCAAGCAAAATCCATGTCAAGTATTACAGGATTAAATACACCTCATTATCCTTAACTTCAAATGCTGCCACCATCAGTGCCGCATCCTGGTTTTATTAATTTGCTATCAAATCACTTCCCAACAAGAACTCTCTTCTCCAGAATATGTTGCACATTGAGGCTCACTCTATAACAAAGGCTTAGACTGCCTTCCCTTCCAAGTACCAAATCCTTTTGCTCTAACTTTCGATACTCAAGCTAAAATTCACCTCCTATATATACCTGTCCTTAGTCCATAGAACCATTGAATTTTAGAGTTTCGAAGTTGCTTAGGAATCATCTAGTGTAATGTTCTTGTCTATAGATGACATCAAGGTTCAGGAATTTAATGATTTATTTAAAATTAGAGTCAGTGGGCAATCAAGGATGAGAACTCCAAGCCCCCTTATTAATTCCCGAAGCCATGCTCTTGTCACTGCACCATGCTATTCCCTTTGATGTCTATCTTCCCAAATCCCATATCGTATGTGCATTCATTCATGTGCTTATTCATTCACTACATATGTATTGGAGACCTATTATTTTCCAGTCAATACATTAGAAAATGGGGGGGAATAAAATAGGTATGCGCCTTGCTGTCATAATGCCATTATCTTTCCCACTTATTTTACACACTTCATCAGTCTTCTGTACTGTTATAAAACCTTTAGCATGTATGGCTTGTATCACCATGAAACTACATACACTATTAAGACAACAATTTTATTTTAATGTGTTTGTTCTCCCACAGTTCCTAAAAAATGCGTGGGACTATCATATAAACTAAAGGATATTTGACAGCTTTAGCTCCTTTCTACAAAATACCAATGGCCTGCTAGGTATTGTAATCATTGAAACTTTTCTCATGCATTTCTAAACACCCTCAGTTAGGCAGAAGCACCCCAATGTAAATATTCTAAGTTAAGAAATATTGCTCTAGTATGTTTTACACATAATATTCATAAAATATTCTCTTAGATAATATTGGTATAGAAACTCCAAAGAAGTTACTAAGCCTGATCAGGCAGTGGTGCAGTGGATAGAGCATTGGACTAGGATGCTGAGGACCCAGGTTTGAAACCCCGAGGTCATGGCCTTGAGTGTAGGATCATGGACATGACCCCATGGTCACTGGCTTGAAGCCCAAGGTCACTGGCTTGGGCACAACGTTTCTGGCTTGAGCAAGGGGTCACTCGCTCTGCTGTAGCCCCCTGGTCAAGGTACATATGAGAAAGCAATCAATGAACAACTAAGGAGCCGCAATGAAGAATTGATGCTTCTCGTATCTCTCTCTCCTTTCCTGTCTGTGTCTCCCTATCTGTCCCTCTCTCTGTTAAAAAAAATACTGAATGAAGCGTGGACCAAAAATGATCATGAAAAAATAACTAAAGATTAAAACAATTTGCTGTCGGCTATTGCTAGCAATACAAGACATGAAGAATGACATCCTCACATTTGTTCTGGCTCATGACAAATAATTGGTTTATAATTTAAAATTGGAATTTACCTATTTTTAATTTTTAAATGAACTTAATATTCTATAATTGCATCCTTCAAGTTTCATCTTCAAATATTCCCTTTCCCTTCCTATCCCCTTCTGTTTTGGAGGAAATTATGTCTAAGCCTATTTTCAAGGAGAAACTACATCTGTACCCTTGAATCTATCCTCTAGAACTTTCTTGATAGAATCACTATTACTCTAATAATAACTATTCCAAAGAAAAAAGGAATCAACATTTCTCTAATAATAACTATTCCAAAGAAAAAAGGAATCAACATTAATGACCACTTATCACAGTTGTGCACTCTAATATGGAATGTGTGCTCATTTCTAACTGCACTTCAGCAAATATTGTTTTATTTTATCTTTATACCAACTCTGTGAAATGTGTATAGTAAATGTGATTATTCTGACTTAACAGATGAGGAAAACTGGGGCCACAGAGTGTTAAATGATTTGCTTATAGACATAAATCTGGAAAATGACAGAGCTAGCATATAAACCACTAGTTTCTTGCCTATAAATTTAGCAATATTTTCATTTATAACACATTTCCTAACGTAACCCCCCCTTTTTGAATTTTCAATCCTTTGTACAGCATTGGTAACTTCCTCTCTCCAATAAAATAATGGTGAAAGGTCACTATTAAGAAAACAAACCAGGCCCTGCCCAATTGGTTCAGTGTACAGAGTATCAGCCCAGTGTATGGACATCCCACTTTCTATCCCTGGCCAGGGTACAAAAGAGAAGCAACCATCTGCTTCTCTTTCCCTCCCTCTCCCCTTCTCTCCCTCTTCCCCTCCCACAGCCAGTGGCTTGGTTGATTCGACCATGGGCCTGGACGCTGAGGATAGCATGGTTGATTCAAGCATCAGTCCCAGATGGGGATTGCCAGGTAGATCCCTGTTGGGGCATATTGTGGGAGTCTGTCTCTCTATCTCCCTCCTCTCACCTAAAAAAAAAAAAAAAAAAAAAAGGAGAAACAAAACAAACCAGCCCTTCCCAGATAGCTTGGTTGTTTAGAGCATTGTTCCAATATGCAAAGATTGCTGGTTCAATCCCTGGTCAGGGCACATATAGGAATAGATTGATGTTTCTGTCTCTCTCTCCCCTCCTTTCTCAAAATAAACAAACAAAAAAACAACAATATTAAAAATCTACTACAATTGACCTCTGTTTCCCTTAAACTTTCCCTTTCTTTCTCTTGTCTTCATTACAAACTTCAGGAAAATCAAATCATTATTTTTCACCATTCAGTCATTTCTGAATTTATTATGATCTATCCTCTGCCCCATAACTCGACTGAAGCTGCTTTCAATAAGGACACTGATGATTTCTTAATCACCAAATTCTATGGACTCGGCACAGTTGTCTTAATAGCCAACCTCTTCTATAGCAGTTGAGGCCACCACGCCCTTTCCCTTATTTTAATATTTTTCTCCCTTGGCTTCCATGAAACTAAACTCGACAGTTTTCCTAATACATCTTTTTTACATTAAGTTTAGTTTATTTAACTCTTTCCTTTTCCTCCACTTATTCTTTAAACAGAACCCCAGACTCCGGCTTTCTGCACTACGGCCATTTCTCCCCTTCGATACTCACTCACATCTTATCACATGGCTCCTACCCTCACTTCTCCCCAGATAAATGCAGTTATTTCTTGGCTTTTTACCTCCAGATATATGTTTCATATTGCTCCATGAACAAGTAAAAATAAAAAACATTTTGCAGCTCCTCAAACTCACTGTTTTCCTCATCTAAAATCTGTTCCTTGTAAAACCTATCTAAATTAATATTAATCTTACTTCAACATGGTTTCCGAGACTAGTATATTACCCCTGCACCTTTCTCATAGCTGTCCAAGAATGGGTGCCACCACAGCTTTGATCCAAGCCCTTAAACCGGGACTATGCGTCTATGACCCAGGCAAAATACTACCTCTCTCGTAGGATGCTCTTGGGTCAATCTAAGTGGCACATGTAAAAGATCACTGATCTAGTTGAATACATGCCAACGGAATTCATAGATTTTAATGTTCACTTTGAAATTTCCCCTATTTTTGATTGAAAAAAATTTAATAATAGCATTGTACTACGTGATTGTGTTGAGGCATGAATTTGAATCAAGTATCCTTAGAGAATGAACCGAGCAACCGGTCAACCATCTGCTTCAGTCTAGTGCTTTCCCCTCCATATTGTTATCTTTTATTAAGTGATTACAAATGTCATTACTTTCTAGAGGAATAATCCTTAAAAAGAGAGCCAATCACTGGAGTTGTTGAGAAAATAAAGACAAAATAAAGATATCTAAGAAGCTAATGTCCACTGTACAGAAGGTGGATAGCAAATTTTGAAGTAATCCCTAGATAAAAGAAAAATCATAATGGACATGCAATTACAATTAGAACTAAACAATAAAGAAACTGAGTGGGATTAAAGTACATGGAGAACAAATAAAGCTGTACTGAGATAAAAATGTAAAATTTTAAATGATCATATTAGAATAAAAAAGGAAAAACCTAACCTTAGTAGCAATCAGGGAATGCTTATTATAAAACAAAAGTAAATACATTATACACTTCTCAGATTGGGGTCATTTAAAAAGACCAAGTATGGTGCTTGTTTGGGCAGCACATACATTAAAATTAGAATACAGAGAAGATTAGTGTGGCATCTGCACAAAGATAACACAAAATTTATGAAGTGTTCCATATTTTTAAAAAATGATAAAATATACAAAGACCAAGTATGAAGCTCTGACAACTCCCAGACACTATATACTGCTTGTGCAAGTGAGTATAAGCTGTACTTGGTGAGAGTAGAAACTGGTGCAAACACTTAGACAAACCAAGCACTTTCACAAACCTGATGGGTGAACAATTCTGCACTAACTGTATAGAGAAGCTTTTGCGCATGTGCAACAAAAGAAATGGGCAGGAATGTTCATAGCAGGATTATTTGTGATAGCCAAACAAACAAACAAACAACCTGGAAAAAAGCCAAATGTTTAATAACAGCACACTAAACATATAATGTGTGGTATAGTTGCAAAACTGAATGTACTACAGCACTGAAAGGGAAAGAATGAATCTAGAAGATTTAATATTATGCAAAAAGATACATTATGTATTATTCCATTATGTGTAAAGTTAAAAAACAGGAGTTAAACCATATTGTTTAGATATGCACATTTATTTTTTTATTGTTTTAAAGATTTTCTTTCTTCATTTTAGACAGGAAAGAGAGAGAGAGAGAAGGGAGAGAGAAGGGGAGGATGGGCAGGAAGCATCAACTCCCATATGTGCCTTGACCAGGCAAGGCCAGCATTTCGAACCAGTGATCTCAGTGTTCCAGGTCGCTGATTTATCCACTGCACCACCACAGGCCAGATGAGAAATGCATATTTAAGTAATCATCTTTTTAATAAACACAAATCATACCTATCAATATAAAGGCTAGGGTAAAAGTTAGGTCTACAGTTATGAGAATGTGAAACACTGAGTTTATTCTTGTTTACCTACTTTTGCCCCACCCTAAATATATGGAGATTTATATATTTATATAAATATGTATAGATATAAAATCATGCTAGTGGTTGCAGGTAGAGGGCAGAGAGGGGACTGTGATCAGGGATAACTGCACATAGGGCTACTGGGGTTGGTAGTTGTCGATTTCTTGACCTGAACAGTGGTTATTAATAATTATTCACTAAACTGGGGATTAATCCTTTTCCAGTCTTCTGTATGTATCCTTATACAAAAAAAAAATCATCTAAGAACAAGAAAGCCTCAAATTTAATGAGCTAAGCCTGCAATTTATGATGTGAGAAAAGAAACATCAGAATAAATCAAAAGAAAATAGAAGGAAGGAAATAAAAGCCAAAATCAGGAATTAGTAAAACATGAGACATAAAATAGAGGTGACAGATAATGTCACACTGTGGTTCTTAAGAAAGACAAAAAGAAGACAAAACTTTGGCAAAATTAGTCACAAAGAAAAAGAATATAAGCATTATATTAGGAATAAAAAGTGGACATGAATCAAATATAACAGAAATTACAAAGATAAAAAGAATATATAAACAATATTATGTCAATAAATTTGAAGACAGAGATAAGATGAACAAAATCTTAGATGCATATAAGCACCAAAAAAACAACTCCCAGAGAAATCAAAAACCTAAATACACTTACAACAATTAAAGAAATTAAATCAGTAGTTTAAAAACATTTGATCAAACAAAAATCCAGGCCCAGGTGACTTTATATGAATGTTAATAATCATTGCCTTCTAATCAACCTCCCTCCCTCCAGTTTCTTCTCTTCTGGTCCATTCTTCCTGCTACTCCCACGTTGGCTTCCAAAAACAGTTATTGGATTATATTATAGTTCTGTTCTCAAACTTCCCATGGCTTCTCACTATCCTTCTAGAATTTTGGGGGGGACCTCAGGCAGAACTTGACACTTCTGTCCTTTCGTAAAGAAAACAATTGAGTTAATTAGGGTGCAGCTTTCTTTAATTACAAATTCAATCTAAAGATACACCCTGATCATGTTGATTAGGCTGAGAGAAATTGGGAAGCTATCGATTAGACTACTGTGTTTTCTAAGACTCTTTTGCAACACAGGCATCTGTACATCAAGTCTATAAATAACTCCATCAAAATGTGCTGATTTGAATTAGTTTCATTCTCAAATGATAGGCTTTTCCTGACCTTTCCCCTAAAAATCTCAGGAAATTTTACTATTGTCCTTTACTATGAATACTAGCATACCAGTGTACTTCTCTTTTTTGTTTGTTTGTTTTTGGGTTTTTTGTTGTTGTTTTTTTAGTGAAAGAGAGAAAGAGAAAGAGAGAGGGACAAATCAACAGGAAGGAAGAGAGGAGAAGCATCAAGTCTTCATTGTGGCACCTTAGTTGTTCATTGACTGCTTTCTCATATGTGCCTTGACCGGGGGGTGGGGGTGGGGCTACAGCAGACCGAGTGACCCCTTGCTCAAGCCAGCAACCTTGAGCTCAAGCCAGCGATCATGGGGTCATGTATTGATATATGATCCCATGTGTAAGCCAATGACTTCCTACCTTATCCAGATGAGCCCACGCTCAAGCCAGAGATCTTGGGATTTCGAACCTGGGTCCTCTGCATCTTAGGCCAACACTCCTTCCACTGTGCTACTGCCTAGTCAGGCTTACCAGTATATTTCTAAAATCTAAGTCTCCAGAAAAGATTTTCTAGTTCTGCTAAATTCATGTCACTGTCCCCTAAACAAGCTATTCCTACTTGTGTGACAAACTCATTTATTCTCTTAAAATGGCACACTTCTCAACCTTTTCACCCATCACACTCTCAAAAACTATCTCCCGTCCTATTTTTGGTTTCAAGAAGAAAAATCGTTGTTAAATGAGACTACGCTCTTAAGGGATGAGTGATTATCCTCCAGCTTGTATACTGCCTGCTATGGGTTTTGTTAATGGTAAAACAGTACTAGAAATATGGCAATGCAAAAAGGAAAAAAAAAAAGAAAAAAGAAGAGGAAGCAGAAGAAAAATAAGAAGGGAGAGGAGGAGGAGAAGAAGAATGCTTGCTTTTACTTACTCTCTTAGTGACTATATTAAAAAGATTCGTCTTCTTGCTACATGGTTCATTCCGGCTTTCTGCCATGCTTCAGGTGACTGTTCATGACCATGCCATTTTTATGTCTAAAGGAATTTTGGAAGCCAGAGCTTGTTCCACTAAAGTAACCCTTCCCTATTCAGGAACAGGTTCAGTTCTTTTAGAAATTTAGTCCAAGATTAACCTCAACAGCAAGTTCTCACAACGCTGCATTAGAGCCTATCTTCCAACTTTCTGCTCACTGTCCTGCATCTAAATAAGAAATCCGAAGCCTTCTTCGGTGAACTTTAAAATCCATTGCTCTCACAGCCCATTAGTACTACTTTTGAAATCATCAATGTCATCTGGAAGTATACCAATGTCTCTGTAATTACTTTCTTGAATAAAAAGTTTTATATATATATTACTATTATTATATATTAATTATTATATTACTATTATTATATATTAATTATTACTATTATATATTAATAGTATATATTACTATATATTATAGTATATAATAATATATATACTATTATTAATATATTACTATTATTACTATTATTAGGCAAGATGAGGGGAGATAGTGAGGCAGACTCCTCCATGAGCCCCAGCTGTGATCCACCTGGCAACCCCATTTGGGGTCAATGTTTGAGTACCGAGCTATTTTTAGCACCTAAGGCTGTTGTGCTCAGACAGAACTATCCTCAGTGCCCAGGGCCACACTCAAACCAATCCATCCACTGGCTGCAGAAAGGGAAAAAGGAAGGAAAGGAGAGAGGGAGTAGGGAAAAAGAAGACTGTCTATTCTCCTTGTGTCCTGACTGAGAAGCAAACTCAGGATATCCATACGCTGGGATGATGCCCTATTGGGCCAAAGTAATACAATAAGACATTCGGATGCTCCTGGTCCCAAAAGGACCATAATATAGTGTGTCTCTGGTACATTTGCCTAAACATCATGCACACACATTTTTATTCTACTACCCCGATGCATGATAAGATGAGGTGGGAAAATAGAATCTCATTTTTTTTTGACAGACACAGAGAGAGACAAACAGAGGGACAGATAGGGACAGACAGAAAGGGAGAGAGATGAGAAGCATCAATTCTTCACTGCAGCACCTTATTTGTTCATTGATTACTTTCTCATATGTGCCCGGGCGCTGAGGATGGCTCTATGGCCTCTGCCTCAGGCGCTAGAATGGCTCTGGTTGCAGCAGAGCGACGCCCCAGATGGGCAGAGCCCCCTGGTGGGCATGCCAGGTGGATCCCGGTCAGGCACATGCGAGAGTCTGTCTGACTGCCTCCCTGTTTCCAACTTCAGAAAAATACAAAAAATAAAAAAATTTAAAAAAATAAATTCAATAAAATAATTTAAAATAAAATAAAATATTTGAATCACTTTGTTATGCATGGCACCTATACAAAAGATTCTCAGGTTGAGGAATAAGACAATCATATGAGAAAAATATGCAGAGGTCAATGAATTACTGTAATTAATTCATCATTATATTTAACTGTGAGCTTCCTAAGTATCAAGGCAAAAATAGAAATATAATTAATTATGTAGTGGTTATTGTTTGATTAAAGTACCAGTTCATCTAGATACAGATTTTTTTTTGTTTTTGCCTAAAACTAAATTATTAGAGGAATTTTTTCTAAACTCCTTTATATAAGAAACATTGAACTTATGAGGCAATGCAGCAAGGCTCTTAATGAAGAAGTTTTCTACTGGCTATTTAAAAAATATTCCCTCAAAAAAAAATCTGGGTATAGTATTAAACTATAATTTTATGAAGGCATTTCTACAAAGATACGAATAACATCCAGGTAAATGGTGACCTAACTTGATTTAGAGTTTTGATTTCATGCTACCCAATCATTTCTCTTCATTTTCCTTTTCTCTCAACTATCAAGGGCTTCAACTTCATGCTCAAGCCATTCTCTTTAAATGTGAGAAGTTACAATCATTGGTTTGTCCATGTTCCTCTGAATTACAAAACTTGTATATTATTTCATTTTTCTTCACAGCACAACCTAGGGACAGAGAGTTAACTTCATGCTTTGCAGATGTCACGTCTTCAGTGCAAAATGAAGTGTCTTGCTTAAAAGCCACAGCTCTGATTGATAGAACTCAGGTTGGAATACAGGGATGTCTCACTTCCAGCCTGATGTTCTGTCCATTATATTTCTGCATAGATAAAATGTACAACAGACAAATGTCCTCATAACTTGGAAATAAAACAGTTCGGGCATCATGCATCTACCCAGTATTACTTATAATCCATTTTCTCTATTGCCTAGGGACAAATACCTACTAGGTGGTTAATTTCCTTAACTTTTAAGCCAAGATATTATACCATCTTTCAAAACCCTGATGTTCAAAATAGACCTATAAACAATGCTGCTAAGAGTTTTCAAAATAAATAAATACTCTGACAGAAAAGTACCCAGAAAAGAAAAACAGAAAGAACCCAGGTATCCTGACTCAATAGCTTCCTGTGGTTCCCTTGGCTGTTATGCCTTTTGTTACTTATTACTTAAGGAACGCGTCTGCAAAGTGTCCATGTAATAAATGAAATTTCATGCCACTCCCTCATCCCCAAAGATTCATTATCCCATTTTAAGACCAAATGTTTACTCTTTAAACATAAGAAGCAATACAGAAAGGGGGAGGCAACCAAACTCTTAGCACACTGGGTATGCACGCTCTCTTATCAGAGCCGAACAGACTCAGGAGTTGGGAGATGCGTGACTTCCAGGGACGCTGAGTCCGTGCCCTGTCTGCTGCCACTCTCTCAAACAGAGTAGCAGTTCCCTCCCTTTGTGCCTGCCCAGAGGCTCCCTTGCCTTTTCAGACTAATGGCATGCATTTTTCTAGCTCCTGTAGGTTAGAAAAGGTTCACAAAAAATGCAGATGGGAAATAATTCTGTCTGTAACCAACTTTCTCTGCTGCATCATGCTATAGCTGAAGGAAATGGAAGTAGAATTTTTTTTATTTTATTTATTCATTTTAGAAAGGAGAGAGAGAGGGAGAGAGAGAGAGAGAAGAGAGAGAGAAGGGGGCAGGAGCAGGAAGCATCAACTCCCATATGTGCCTTGACTAGGCAAGCCCAGGGTTTCGAACCGGCGACCTCAGCATTTCCAGGTCGACGCTTGATCCACTGCACCACCACAGGTCAGGTGGAAGTAGAATTTAAATGCATTGATATCAAGTAAGCGCCAAGCTCTTCCATAAGGTCCTTTCACCTAGATTTTCAGGTTTAATCCTCACAGCAAATCTGAAAAGTAAATGTTATTGTTTCTGTTCTGAAGAGGAAGAAACTGAAGTTCAGAAATAATAGCTAAAGTCACTGTTGTCATAGAACTCAAGTCTGTCTGACTCCTTCCATGTTTTCTTAGGACCACAGCCATCATTGTGTCTTTAAAAACTTCTCAGTTCTTGCCTAACCAGACAGTGGCACAGTGAATAGAGCATTTACCTGGGATGCTGAAGACCCAGGTTTGAAACCCCGAGGTTGCCGGCTTGAGCATGGACTCACCAGCTTGAGCATGAGATCATAAACATAACCCTAAGGTCACTGGCTTGAGCCCAAGGTCGCTGGCTTGAGCAAGGGGTCACTGGATCAGCTGGAGCCGCCCAGTCAAAGCACATATGAGAAGCAATCAATGAGTAACTAAGGTGCCACAACTGAGTTGATGCTTCTCATCTCTCGCCCTTATTGCCTGTCTGTCCGTCTTTCTCCCTCTCTCACTATATTAAAAAAAAAGAATTCTAAATTCTCTAGGATTAACTCACATTTAATTCACACTGACTAGAGTAAAAGAAACAATATGTCCATTAAAGTTTGGTAGACTTGCCTGAACAGAGATCAAGGACAGAGGGCATGGGAACAGAAGCACTGCAATGGCTGGGACAAATCTTCAAGGAGGGAATGAGTAGAAGAAACCAAAGAGGCGATTACTTTCAAAGGTGGATTCAGAGTTTTTTAGGGTCTAGACCCCATACAGTTGGAAGGGAGAATGATTTAAGGAAAATAATACAACATTGCATGTTGGAAGGGCCAATGCAAGTAAGGAGCCCCATTAGTTGAGCTTGTCTAGCTTCAGAGTCAATCTGTGTCTGCTTACAGGTTTTTACAAAGGTAAATTCTGGGGCAAAGGGGGTCAGCAAGATGTGCATAGAGGTAAAGTGATGAGGCATTATATGTTTGTGGAGTAAAACAGACAACTCTGC
Source organism: Saccopteryx leptura (assembly GCF_036850995.1). Lineage (NCBI taxonomy): Eukaryota > Metazoa > Chordata > Mammalia > Chiroptera > Emballonuridae > Saccopteryx > Saccopteryx leptura. Next base: position 87,008,037 of record NC_089516.1, on the reverse strand, counting down.
TTCTAACTTTCCACTTCAGCACAAAAAGGAAAAACTTTGCAAGAAATTAAATTCTGCCAAGCAAAAGCGCTGGGAAAACATGGCTAAACTACCTCTTCTCTTTCCTGTTTCCACTCACTATTCCTCAGTAACAAAGAGCCTGGCCAGATGGTGGCACAGTGGATAGACCATTGATCTGAGATACTGAGGACCCAGGTTTGAAACCCTGAGGTCGCCAGCTTGAGTGTGAGCTCACCAACTTGAGCGCAGGGTCGCCCGCTTGAGCATGGGATCATAGACATGACCCCATGATCACTGGCTTGAGCCCAAGGTCACTGGCTTGAACAAGGGGTCACTGGCTTAGCCGAAGCTTCCTGGTCAGGGCACATAACAGAAAGCAATTAATGAACAACAAAAGTGCTGCAACTATGAGTTGATGCTTCCCATCTCTGTCTGTCCCTGTCTGTCTCTCTCTCATTCATGCACATATTTAAAAAAAAAAGAAGCTATCTTCCCTTGAGATCAACTCACCCAATCACCACCCAATTTACAAGATGTCTCTGAAAATTGTGGACTTGCAACTTGAAGCAAGATGACAAAAGGAGAAATAGAATGTGCATACAATAAAAAAACAGAGCAGGAGGAACGGAGAAAAAAGATTGGTTATGCCTGGGGGAAGAGCAGTCTTTAAATGAAGATGACATTATGCATGTATGCAATGGTATCAAACCATTCTACAGATCAATTTAAAAGTCATCTCTAAATATAAGGGTTATGTTCACAGTAATGGAGCTGCTGATCTGAATCCATCAAAATGGCTGAAAATACCATCTCTGTTGGTTTTCATTCCAATGCCTTTGTCATATAGAGAAAGCAGTGGATGAAAAATCAGAAGGCCTTGGGAAACTGAAAATAGATTTGAGACTATTATGATATAGCAGCGTATCCAAGGTGTGACTACGGCCCTTGAGACTAATTTTTCCATAAACATAACAGAATTGAGACAATCAAATGAGCATTGTTCTTCAAGCAGTCACACATGTATTTTAACAACGTTACCACATAAGCATTTCTGGAATTACTCAGTGGAATTAGATACAGAATCTGAGATACGCTGTCATGACTATCCTCACTGATGGCAAACCTTGGTCCTCTTGGGGAAGATTAGATTTTTTTAAACAGCTGAAAGTCATTCAGAGTCAGATTTTATGAACAGGGTGAGCGATCAAACTGCTAACAGCTTTTGGGTCAAAAATGAACTGTGACTATAACATGATGAAACAGACCATCTGATGTAGCTCAGAATGTGATTCTGAATGCAATTCTGAAGGACGAGTTTGTAGATAACGTCATTTCTTCCAGGTTCCCATTCTCCCTGACACTGTCATTTCTAATCTCCCCTGTTAGCAAATATCCATCTGAGACTATTAGCAGTGTTGACTGAACAACAATGTTTTCATGACCCAGCTGAGTAAGGCCTGTTTTATTCCCATAGAGAAAAAAAACAATCTCTTCCATATTCAAATTTCTCCCTAAAACAGCTTCATAAATACGTGTTGCAGATCATAAAACACACTAAGAATAACTCAGAAAAAATACAGGACTGAAGGAAGTATAAGGAGGAAGAAGAGAAGAAAAGGTGACTCAATGTATTCATTATAGTAATTTTCTGGAATTTCTATTGGGCCTTCTGCTAAGAATCATGCTAGATATGCACTAGGTACTTTAAATCCCTTTTTATCATTTGAAATCAGCCTTGTTAAGTAGCATATATAATTTAATATACTTCTAAAATTTACAATAAACCTAAGGCATATGTGTCATTATTCCCCGGTGTAACAGAGCGAAGGCACAGTGCTATGGAGTACCATGTGGAAGGTCTCACAGCACCGAAGTGACAGAACTAGGAAAGAAATCCCTGTTTGACTAACTACAAAGCCAGTGCTTTTTTGCAGGACACTATAATGCACATGTACCCCCGCTGTTAGCAAATATTTGTAGGTCAGCTACCTCATTCATTGATTCAACAAATATTTATTTGGCCACCTATTATGTACCGGTACATTTCTTGATGCTAGAAATACAGCAGAAAACAGGACAAAACCCTAATACTTGTGGGGTTTACGTCCTAGTGGGCAGACAGAGGCAATAATGAGATAAGCAAAGCAAATAGTGTGTTAGAGAGTTATGAGTACTATGTTGAAAAATAGAAAAAGAGTGGAGAGAGTGAGATTCCATATTATTTAGATTGTGAAGGGGACTTCTGAGTAAAGCTCTGAAAGATGAGACATCAGCTGGGGAAGAGCAATCAAGAGAAAGGGAGAGGGAACCATAGACAATTGTGGCAGGATTCAGGGTATTGGGAGGGGAACAGAAGGACCAGACCCCAGACAGTATAAACAACATTATTTGCTGGTAGAGTGGATTTGAGATGAGAAAAAGTAAGGAATTTGATTATTTATTTCTCCTTCTTTCCTTCTTTCCTTCTTTCCTTCTTTCCTTCCCTTCCTTCCTTCCTTCCTTCCTTCCTTCCTTCCTTCCTTCCTTCCTTCCTTCCTTCCTTCCTTCCTTCCTTCCTTCCTTCCTCCCTCCCTCCCTCCCTTCCTCCCTCCCTCCCTCCCTTCCTCCCTTCCTTTTTTTTTTTTTTAGGTGAGAGGAAGGGAGAAGTGAGGCAGACTCCCACATGCACCCTGACCAGGATCCACCCAGCAACCCCCATCTGGGGCTGATGTTTGAGTATCAACCTATTATTTTTGTTTGTTTGTTTAATTTATTGTGTTTACAGAGATTCTAGTGTCGCCCCGAATGCATTCCCCCTCCTCCATATTCCCCTCAACATCTCCCTTGCCCCCCTCCCAACAGCTCCCTCCCCCCTTTCCTTCAGGTTTAATTCCCTTCCTCAGTTCACATTGTTACTTGGATTCCTCAAATGAGTGAGGTCATATGATATTTTTCTTTCTCTGCCTGGCTTATTTCACTTAACATAAGTTTCCAGGTCCATCCATGTTGTTGCAAATGGTAAAATTTCCTTCTTTTTCATGGCCCCATAGTATTCCATTGTATATATGTACCACTGCTTTTTAATCCACTCGTCCACTGACAGACACTTGAGCTGTTTCCAGATCTTCTCTATTGTGAACAATGCTCCCATAAACATGGGGGTGCATTTCTTTTTTTCAGTCGCTGATATGGCGTCCTTGGGATATATTCCTAAAAGTGGGATGGCTGGGTCAAAAGGCAGTTTTGTTTTTAATTTTTTGAGGAATCTCCATACTGTTTTCCACAGTGGCTGCACCAGTCTGCATTTTCACCAGCAGTGCAGGAGGGTTTCGCTTTCTCCACATCCTCGCCAGCACCTAAACTGTGTTGTTTTGTCAATGAGCACCATTCTGACTGGTGTGAGGTGATATCTCATTGTGGTTTTAATTTGCATTTCTCTAATGATTAGTGATGTTGAGCATCTTTTCATCTATTGGTCATCAGTATGTCCTTTTTGGAGAGCTGTCTATTCATTTCTTTTGCCCATTTTTTGATTGGATTGTTTGTCTTCCTGATGTTGTTTTACAAGTACTTTATAAATTTTGGTTATTAACCCCTTATCAGACGTATTGTCGAATATGTTGTCGCATTGTGTGGTTTGTCTTTTTATTCTGTTCATATTGTCTTTAGCTGTGCAAAAGCTTTTTAGTTTGATATAGTCTCCTTTGTTTATCCTGTCTTTTATTTCACTTGCCTGTGGAGATAAATCAGCAAATATATTGCTGTGAGAGATGTCGGTGAGCTTACTGCCTATGTTTTCTTCTAAGATGTTTATGGTTTCACGACTTACATTTAAGACTTTATCCATTTTGAGTTTTATTTTTGTGAATGGTGTAAGTTGGTGGCCTATTTTCATTTTTTTGCAGGTAGCTGTCCAATTTTCCCAACACCATTTGTTAAAGAGACTGTCTTTACTCCATTGTATGCTCTTAGTTCCTTTGTCAAATATCAATTGTCCATAAAGGTGTGGGTTTATTTCTGGGTTCTCTGATCTGTTTCATTGATCTATATGCCTGTTCTTATGCCAGTACCAGGCTGTTTTGAGTAAAATGGCCTTGTAGTATAACTTGATATCAGAAAGTGTGATACCACCCACTTTATTCTACTTTTTCAAGATTGCTGAGGCTATTCGTGTTCTTTTTTTTTGGTTCCATATAAATTTTTGGAATATGTGTTCTATATCTTTGAAGTATGTCATTGGTATTTTAATTGGTATTACATTGAATTTATAAATTGCTTTGGGTAATATAGACATTTTAATGTTTATTCTTCCTATCCATGAACACGGTGTATGATCCCACTTGTTTGTATCTTCCTTGATTTCTTTTATCAATGTTTTATAATTTTATGGGTACAAGTCTTTAACCTCCTTGGTTAAATTTACTGCTAGGTACAGTACTTTATATTTTTTTTGTTGCAATAGTGAAGAGGATTGTTTCCTTAATTTCTCTTTCCGACAATTCATTTTTGGTGTAAAAAATGCTTCTGATTTCTGTGTGTTAATTTTATATCCTTCCACCTTGCTGAATTCATTTATCAAGTCTAGTAGTTTTATGACTGAGATTTTAGGGTTTTCTATATACAATATCAAGTCATTGGCAAATAATGATAGTTTTACCTCTTCTTTTCCAATTTGGGTATCTTTTATTTCTTCTTTTCTGATTGCTGTAGCTAGGACTTCAGTACTATGGTGTATAAGAGTGGTGAAAAGGGGCACCCCTGCCTTGTTCTTGATCTTAAGGGGATTGCTTTTAATTTTTTCTCATTAATTATGATGTTGTTGGCTATGGGTTTGTCATAGATGTTGAGGTATGTTCCCTGTATTCCAACTTTGCTGAGAGTTTTGATCATGAATGGGTGCTGGATATTATCAAATGCTTTCTCTGCATCTATTGAAATTATCATGTGGTTTTTCTCCTTTTGTTTATGTGATGAATCATATTGATTGATTTACGAATATTGTACCATCCTTGCCTCCCCAGAATAAATCCTACTTGATCATGATGTATATTTTTTTCATGTATTGCTGGATCCAGATTGCTAATATTTTGTTGAGGATTTTAGCATCTAAATTCATCAGGGATATTGGCCTATACTTTTCTTTCTTTGTGTTGTCTTTGCTTGGTTTTGGAATCAGAATTATGCTCGCCTCATAAAAGGAACTTGGAAGTCTTCCTTCCTCTTGAATGTTTTGAAATAGCTTGAGAAGAATAGGAGTTAGTTCTTTAATGAATATTTGGTAGAATTCACCAGTGAAGCCACCTGGTCCAGGGCTTTTGTTTGTTGGGAGTTTTTTGATAACTTTTTTGATCTCATTTCTTATAATCGGTCTGTTTAGGTTTTCTGATTCTTCCAGATTGGTTTTTGAAAGATTATATTTTTCAAGGAATTTATCCATTTCACCTAGGTTGTTTAATTTTTGGCATACAATTCTTCATAGTATTTTCTTTCAATATTTTGTATTTCTATTGTGTCATTTGTTATTTCTCCACTCTCATTTCTAATTTTGTTTATTTGAGTCCTCTCTCTTTTTTTCTTGGTGAGTCTGCTTAAAGGTTCATCGATATTGTTTACCCTTTTAAAGAACCAGTTCTTGGTTTCATTGATCCTCTGTATTGTTGCTTTAGCCTCTATGTCATTTATTTCTACTCTGATCTTTATTATTTCTTTCCTTCTTCTACCTCTGGGTTTTACTTGCTGTTCTTTTTCTAGTTCTTTTAGATGCAGGGTTAGGTTGTTTATTTGAGCTTTTTCTAGCTTCTTAAGGTAAGCCTGTAGTGCTATGAACTTCCCTCTCAGTACTGCTTTTAATGTGTCCCATAAATTTGGAGTTGGTGTATGCTCATTATCATTTGTTTCTAAGAATATTTTTATTTCTTCTTTGATCTCATTGTTAACCCATTCGTTATTTAATAACATGCTGTTTAGTTTTCATGTGTTTGAGTATTTTTCAGTTTTTCTGTTGTGTTTGATTTCTAGTTTCATGCCATTGTGATCAGAGAAAATGCTTGATATGATTTCAATCTTCTTAAATTTGTTGAGACTACTTTTGTGCCCTAACATGTGGTCTATCCTAGAGAATGTACCATGAGCATTTGAAAAGAATGTATATTCTGTTGCTTTAGGGTGAAAGGTTCTGAAGTTATCTATTAAATCCAGTTGATCTAGTGTGTTCTTTAAGTCTGCTGTTTCTTTGTTAATTTTCTTTCTTGAGGATCAATCTAGTGATGTTAGTGGGGTACTGAAATCCCCTACTATTATAGTATTGCTGTTGATCTCACCCTTTGTCCATCAAAGTCTGCTTTATATGTTTAGCTGCTCCTATATTAGGTGCATAGATATTTATAATAGTTATATCTTCCTGTTGGATTGCTCCCTTTATTGTTAGGTAGTGACTTTCTTTATCTCTTACTATAGCCTTTGTTTTAAAGTCCATTTTGTCTGATATAAGTATTGCAACCCCAGCTTTTTTTTTCATTTCCATTTGCATGAAATATTTTTTTCCATCCTCTTACCTTCAGTATATATATATATCTTTTGTTTTGAGGTGTGTCTCTTGTAGACATCATATGTATGGGTCCTGTTTTCTTATCCACGCAGCTACCCTATGTCTTTTGAGAGTACCAAGCTATATTTAGTGCCTGATGCAAATATGCTCTAACTGACTATCCTTAGCACCTGGGGCCAGGCTCAAACTAATCAAGCCACTGGCTGCAGGATGGGAAGAGGGAGATAAGAAGGAGAGGGAGGAGAAGATAAACAGACGTTTGTCTCTCCTGTGTGCTCTGACTGGGAATTGAACCTAGGATGTCCATACACCAGACCAATGATTTATCCACTGAACCACCAGCCAGGTACAAATTTGTTCATTTGTTTATTTTAATATTGTGTATGTATCAGAGAACAACAGTCCTGTAACATTTTCTATGAAAAAATACTCGTTGACCAAATAAGTTTAGGTAATTCTAGATACCATAGTATAGCCTCTCCTTGAATATTAACAATACAATTAGCATCCTACAGGTTCCTAGAACATCGATACAAAAATAAATGAATAAATGAATGAATGAATAAGCAAACTGAATTTTCTCAATTAATCTGACGACCAAACTCACTTTTTTCTGGCACAGTGTGGTTGAGGAGTCACTTATTAACATATTTTGGAACTACTATCCTGAACAAAGCACATAGGATAATATAAGAACAAAAAAATTATTTATGATGTTAAGCTGAACTTTTTTTCAAGATACCACTCTGAGTGCAAGAATCCCTCTCCATTGGCAAAACCCACAGTCTAAGGTTCCTACAGGACTCATGGCAACTGTTAATACTGTGTTGTAGTTCTGATTGTGCAGAGTGGGTAGTGGAGGGAGCAAACTCACAGATTGGGAACAAACTGTGAGTTATTAACCAAAGAATTATCACATCTTCTCTACAGGCTAAGGTCAGGAGTTACAAGGTGATAACAAGCAAACAGAATCTGAGGAGCATACCAAGAAAATGTTTTGTTACCTTCTAAAAAGCATTGTGTTGTTTGTTTGTTTTTTTGGATCAGAAATTTCCACCACAAATATTCAAAACAGATTCTTTATACAGCTGTCCCCTTGGAGGAGTCCCTGCATGTCTTTCTTCTCTCTGGTTCCTCAGGAGCATTTTGGTATCATGGAAACTCGGAGATGAAAAAGCCTTTTTTTTTTTTTTTTTTTTTCTGAAGCTGGAAACGGGGAGAGACAGTCAGACAGACTCCCGCATGCGCCCCACAGGGATCCACCCGGCACGCCCACCAGGGGGCAACGCTCTGCCCCTCCTGGGCGTCGCTCTGTTGTGACCAGAGCCACTCTAGCGCCTGGGGCAGAGGCCAAGGAGCCATCCCCAGTGCCCGGGCCATCTTTGCTCCAATGGAGCCTCGCTGTGGGAGGGGAAGAGAGAGACAGAGAGGAAGGAGAGGGGGAGGGGTGGAGAAGCAGATGGGCGCTTCTCCTGTGTGCCTTGGCCGGGAATCGAACCCGGGACTCCTGCACGCCAGGCCGACGCTCTACCACTGAGCCAACCGGCCAGGGCCTAAAAAAGACTTTTTAATCTGTACTCAGCATAAGCATCTCTTTTACAATATCCCTGAAAGACTCACCTAACTTCTTCTCGAACATGCCAGTGATAGGCTGCTATCTGCCCTATGAAGTAATCCATTTCATTTCATTTGGGGCTGTTCTAATTGTTAGCAGGATTTTCTTCATATTAAATATAAATGAACCACCCTTCCTTAATTCTACAATCAGTTCTACAATATTTTCTGGAGCTAAACAGAATGAGCTTCAAATCACCTCAACTATTTGCAAACAGCTATCATCTCCCATTGGTTCTTAAGGCAAAAGAAGGGGTGCTTGAGGAGCTAATTCAGACTCTTCATTACCTCCCCCGACCCTACCCAGATGCCACCATGCAGCATAACCTTTGGAAGGTAAAACACATCTATTTGCTTGAAAAACGTTCCCTCAACCAAAAAGTTAATGAGGGTAGCTTTCATTTTTTAGAAATATGCCAACTAATAAATGAAAAGGGAATGATAGCTTATAACCATTTTTGCAACCCCTATTGGAAAAGAAAACCAACCTAGGTAATGTTTATCTGTGGCTGATAATATTAAAAAATTAAATAAATAAAAAGAGGAATATAACCAGAAATGAAGTGCCTCCTGATGGAATTAACATGGCCTAAGAACTGGCTGATTGAGTCAGTGGTATCCTGAGTTCGACTCCTGGCCAGGGCACATAAGAGAATCAACTATCTGCTTCTTCACACTTTCCCCTCCCCTTTCTCTCTCTTTATCACTTCCCCTCCCACAGCCATGGCTCCACTGATTCAAGTGCATTGCCCTGGGCACAGAGGATGCCTCAGGCACTAAATATAACTCAGTTGAGAGCATGGCCCCAGATGGGCAGAGCATCAGTCCTAATGGGGTTGCTGAGTGGATCCTGGTCGAGGTGCATACAGGAGTCTGTCTCCCTATCTCCCTTTCTCTCACTTGGAAAAAAAAAAAAATTAACAGTGCCTATGAAGATTCTTTTGAAAAAAATAATTAAACCTAACCTGACCAGTTCCCAAGATCCAACTATTAATTCACAGGAAGCACAAAGGTCAGGAGGGAAAAGACTGCACTATAAGAATTCAACCCACAAAATCCAGATTCTGAAAAAATCCACAGGACAAGTAATTAATAAAGAACATGGATCAAAAAAGGGAAGGACAAGTGGAATTAAAAGGTCTATCAACCAATTGTAATGTATAGATTTATTTAGATCCTGATTCAAAGAAACTATAGTTTGTGAGGCAACTAGAGAAATTTGTATATCTGATTATTTACTGATGACAAGAAATTACTATTAATTTTTTAGGTGTGTCCATGGTATTCTAGTTATAGATTTTTTTTTAGTTCTTATTTTTTGAAAATTCATAGCAAAATATTTGCAGATGAAATAACATGTTATCTGAAATTCTGAAATTTTCTTTTGAATAATCCAGTCAGGAGAATAACAGGTGAAACAAGAGTGTCCATAAATTGGTAACTGTGTGGCTGTGTAATGGTTATTAGGAGATCATGATACTAATATTTCTGTTTTTGTATGTGTTTCAAATTACCCATGAGAAGCAGTTTAGGGAGAAAAACAACTTCCCTTGATTGTCTTCTGCCAATCCCTGTGCTGTAAGTCTTATTTCCTCCAGCAGAATGATTTTAATTATTTAACTGATTATTATTAATTAAGCCATTTCTCCTGTGACCTGGATTTTTGACACTTTGCAATCATAGTTAACCTCTTCTGGGAAAATAAAAGTTCCCCTTGAACACAAACTCCCTGATGTAGTCTAAACGCAGTAGAGTGGATATTCTCTTCCTTAATCAAAATACTATTATTATTTTGAAAACCTAGACTGCATTAGCCGACTTGTCATTCATACCACATGTTTGACTCAAATGGAGCTTACCGTCAACTATCAAGTTCTAGTCACATAAAATATAGTAATTTTGGGTCCTTCATTTGTATGATTGATTATCATTTTACCTGCTAAATTCTATCTTCAGTTTCAGCCCACCTTTCTGTCTTGTGGAAGTAATAATGGGTGTATAAATACCAATGAAGAATATAACTTCTGCCTGACCAGGTAGTGGCACAGTGCATAGAGCGTTGGCCTGGGATTCTGAGGACTCAGGTTCAAAACCCCAAGGTAGCCAGCTTGAGCACCGGGTCGCTGGCTTGAGCAAGGGATCATCAACATGACCCCATGGTCACTGGCTTGAAACCCAATGTCACTGGCTTGAAGCCCAAATTCACTGGCTTGAGCAAGGGGTCACTAGCCTGGCTGGAGCCCTTTGGTCAAGGAACATATGAGAAAGCAATCAATGAACAACTAAGGTGCTGCAGTAAGTAATTGATGTTTCTCATCTCTCTCCCTTCTTCTCTTTCTCACTAAATTATATATATATATATATATTACTATTTATATATATTATGTATATATTACTATTATATATATTACTATATATTATAATATATATATTACTATTTTTTGTTTTCTGAGTGATCATTTGGTCTTCATGAGTTAGAAAAATGTAGCTTGCCCAAGATCACACCACTAAGTGGAAGAGTTGATTCAAGCCTTCAATCTTTCAAACTTCCAACCCCCTGTTTGTATTGTTTAGGCTCTGGGGCCGACTTGGAAATGTTGGCTATTCTCCACCATGTTATCTGCATACATTATAATTATGTATTCTTAGAAATCTTTTATACACATTGTCAGAACATTGCCAAGAACAGAGCATACGGAGTCAATAGGGAAACCACCTGGTACTGATTGAATAACCAATGTCCTTTGTTTAGGATTAGTCAACCAATTATAAAACTTACTTAACTTTATTCTCACTCAGCCCACATATCCCTATTTATTCTAAATGAATACCATGCTAAAGATTATCAAATGTTTGCTAGAAACATAAGACAGCTTCTCATCTCTCAAACTAGTAACACGACAAAAATCAAATGAAGTTATTTTAGATGATTTATTCCTAGAAGAAACCATCTGGTTCCCAGTGATTACCATTTTCTTTTCTTAGTATGCATAAGACATTTATTTCACAATCTAGTCAAGAATCTTGCCAGGAAAACATGCCTAGATAATAGTTCTGTAATGTCAAGAATCCATCTTTTTCTCTTTTCTTTTTATATTTTTAAATTAAACTTATTGAGGTAACATTGGTTAATAAAATTATAAAGGTTTCAAGTTTACATTTCTACACTACATCATCTGTATATTGCATTGTGTGCCCATGATCCACAGTCAAATCATCTTCCGTCACCATGTATTTGAGCCCCCTACCATTTACTACCTCTGCCACACACACCCCCCCCCCCACCCTTTGGTAACCACCACAGCATTCTCCATATCTTTGAGTTCCACTTTTATACTCCATATACGAGTGAAATCATATGGTTGTTGAATTTTTCTGTCACTTAGCATAATATTCTCAAGGTCCATCTATCTTGTAGCTAATGTTGCACTTGCGCTTAACTCCTGCCCCATAAAATCTCAAAACTACCAAAACAATTCAAACATCACCTTTTCAGATTTCATCACCCTAAGATGTAATTTCTCTGGCCCTGGAAACTTGCCTCCACTGAGAGTTTGCAGCCTGGCTGATTCCAAACTCCAAGTGATATTTATTCGCAAGGCATGATTAGTGCAAATGCAGTTCATGATACGGGGCCTTAGAAATGGCAGAGAGGAGTCACTGTGGACTGGAGTACAGAGGAAGAGCTTTGTAGCGAGGGGAGACTGATCAGAATGTTGACAAATGAGCAGAAGATGTAAAACGCTCACTGACTGAGTTCACTTTTTTAATTGCCACCTCTCCCCATCCTTTCAGTTCATAGTCTAAATAGAGCTTTTCAAGCATTTCATTGCCTATGGCATCTTAGAGTTTTTCATATAACAAATTTGGACTTTATCCCTTATTATTCTACCTTTCCCCCCAGGCAAAAAGTGCCTAGGGCCTCTTCCAGAGGAAAGTAGGTGGAGGTGGAGAGGTTGGCCAGGCCAGCACGCAGTGGGGCAATCCAGCTTTTGGGATAAAGGCAGCCCAGGAACTAAGGGCCAGGTCAAAGTGCAAAATGCAAAGGAGCAGTACAAAAGCAAGAAATGATCCAAAATAAAGGGTATTCATCCAGTGGCAGCCGTGACCTAGAAAGCAAGTTTGAGTGGCACAGGCAGGGGAGACTTCTTCAGAGAACAGTACATATAAAAGGAAGAAAGCCTATTATATAAGCAAGAGAGAGCTTTAGAACCGTCTTAAAGTTAGTTTGAACAGTCCTTACACTGTTCTTCAGGGTATAATGATGCTTACAACATTTAGCACCTTAAAGTGTTTACTTTAAAGAAGAAGAAGAAGGAATAGTCATTTAGAAAATCTACTAACCGAACTCGTATTATGGATTTGCTTGAATAATATACTCCATTGCTCAAAATAGTAAAATTATGCCTGTAGGTCAGTCAGTCAATCAGCATACATTTCCTGTAACTTACAATGTGCAAAAACTAGCAATGCACTTTTGTTTAAACAAAGAAAACCAACAATATGATGGATATGAGCAAAATGTTTAAGATACAATCCTGACAAGCAGTGACTCTATAATCCTATCCAAAGATTTATGAATACTGATATACCTGAATAATGATATAAGGCTGTATATAATGGTAAAATTAGTGATATCAACAGCATGTTACAAGTAAGTGTCCAAGAAAAGAGAAAATTCGAAATAATTAGGTGAGGCTCACAAGGGCAGGGCTCAAAGATTCTGAGAGGAAGAAAAAGAGTAGAAAGAGTATTCCTCTAAATTTCTTCCAGGCAATATGACCACAGATGTCTCCTTCTAAAACACACTTGACTAACCAGATTGAATTCTATACACCGCCTCCTTCATTTTGTACTCCAAAAATTGCTGTTTCCTTTATGTCCTGCAGCCAATATTGGGAGTTGTTGAATGAGTGATTTCAAACTTACAGAAAGCCTTTGGGAATGTTTTGTAAATGAAGGAAAATACATGGTCACCCTGAGGCTCCACAATGTTTATCACTGCTAACTGCAAATTTTCCATCTGTCCTTTGGGTATCTCTTGCAACCTACAAGAAAGCAAACTTACAAAGCTAAGGTTATAATAAAGCCCTATTGTAGTGAACTACAAAAACGGAAGAGCCATTCAACAGTTTAACATTGGCTTTTGTTTGCAAGTCACAGAGCGGCTGCTTTCTGGCTTGTTAATAAATTTCCGTGGGTGTTCTCTACCTTTTACAGTCCATCAGTGTTTCTGGGAAAACACTGGAGTAAATCATGTAGTCAAGAGTGTGGAGTTATGTCTGCTTTGATATTCATTCCCTACATTATAGTTAATAGTGACAACAGATGCCAAAAAGCCACACAATTAGTTTACTTCATTTCAGAGATGCTTCTGTCGATGGAATGTAGTGGCATTTTACCTTAGTAAAGATTGAGACAACTTTCAGGTTTAGTTACTGTCATATTTAGGAATGAATAGTAAATGATTTAGGAACAAGAACTGATATATCATGATTTACAATTATTCTTTTTTTATTTTTTAGCTCTCGAAAGAGGGAGAGAGGGAGAGAGAGGAGAGAGGGAGAGAGAGGAGAGAGAGAGAGAGAGAGAGAGAGAGCGAGCAGAGACAGTAAGGGAGAGAGATGAAAAGCATCAACTCATAGTTACGGCACCTTAGTTGTTCATTGATTGCTTCTCATATATGCCTTGATGGAGGGGGGTTCAAGCCAAGCCAGGTGACCCCTTTCTCAAACCAGTGACCTTGGGCTCAAGCTTGCAACTTTGGGCTTCAAGCTATCAACCTTTAGGCTCTAGCCAGTGACCATGGGATCATGTCAATGATCCCACACTCAAGGCAGTGACCCCACACTCAAGGTGGCAAGCCTGTGCTCAAGCCCAATGAGCCAGCATTCAAGCCAGTGACCTCAGGGTTTCGAACCTGGGACCTCAGTGTCCCATGTCAATGTTCTATCCACTGCGCCACCACCAGTCAGGCTACAACTATTCTTAATTGACTTTTAAGTCAATAATGCAGTAGGCTATCCTACCAAAGAGAATAGTAGGACACATTTTTAAACCCAAAGCAATTGGAAACAGGTCATAAAACTTGAGAATCTATGAACATTCCCTTGGGATCAATGTTAGCTACTTGGGATTGCTTGTAAAACTTTTTGAGTTCCAATGACAATATTTTAAAAATGTGTGAATTCCCAGTTTTGCCGAGGAAATATTAAAATTATAATTCCTTAAAGCAATACCACATAAATTTGTGCATTTTGTATCAAGTAAGATACTTGTTTGAACAGAAGCTTAGAAAAAGCTCAACTACACCAAAGGATAAAATAGAATCAAATCTGCTATCTCTTTTTATTCGTTCATTTGTTCATCCAGTCAATGAAAGGCACTATTAAACCATTTCATGTGAGTTTTCTGAGATGAAAAATATGTCTCTTCCTCTCAAAAAACTTACAACCTAGTCAAAGAGACAAAATAGGAACAACAGTGATAAATACCAAAAAAGTGAGGAAATGCTAAAATAGACATGCAGAGGAAGTATTTTCTAAGTACAAAGAAGAAAAACAAAAAATAAAAAATAAAAAGAATGAGTACTTGCCCTGAACTAAGCCTGTGCTGGCTACTAGAGTACATATTCATTTCAATGTTCCCCACAACGCAGTGATCTCAGTATTGTTTCGCATGTTTTACAGATGACAGAACTGGTGCTCAGAAGGGATGGGTAATTTCCTCAAGGTCATGCTGCTGGTAAGTAGGGGAGATGCAATGTAAACACAGCAATGCTTTACCCCAATGCTTACACTTACAATACTATACGATGGCAGGCAAGAAAGAATTCTCCTTGATTCTTCAAGTACACCAGGAATTAAGCAATGTTTATATGTTGGAAAGAATGTGAGCATATCTGCATTTCACAGGCTGGCAGCACAGTAACAGCAACCTGATTATATACAATCAGATGGTGATGGTAACCCAAGGTACATTAGGAAAGCAGCAAGAAGCCCCAAAGAGGTAATTTGGGTACTTTTTTTTTTTTTTTTTTGTATTTTTCTGAAGCTGGAAACGGGGAGAGACAGTCACACAGACTCCCGCATGCGCCCGACTGGGATCCACCGGGCACGCCCACCAGGGGGCCAACGCTCTGCCCCTCTGGGGCGTTGCTCTGCCGTGACCTGAGCCACTCTAGCACCTGGGGCAGAGGCCAAGGAGCCATCCCCAGCGCCCGGGCCATCTTTGCTCCAATGGAGCCTCTCTGCGGGAGGGGAAGAGAGAGACAGAGAGGAAGGAGAGGGGGAGGGGTGGAGAGGCAGATGGGCGCCTCTCCTGTGTGCCCTGGCCGGGAATCGAACCCGGGACCTCTGCAAGCCAGGCCAACGCTCTACCACTGAGCCAACCGGCCAGGGCCTGGGTACTATTTTAATTGTATATTCAACAAATATAGAAGCACCTGAATTCAGAAACGTTTGAGACTGAGGTGCTTGAGAGACATGCACATGGACTTGAAGAGAAGCCAGCTGGACTTTCTCTGAAATGCTTCAGTTAGAAATATATTGGGGGTACAGCATAATTGAGGCCAAGAGTATGAATATGACTTAGCCTGACCAGGCGGTGGCGCATTGGATAGAGCATCGGACTGGGACATGGAGGACCCAGGTTAGAAACCCCGAGGTCACCAGCTTGAGCGCGGGCTCATCTGGTTTGAACAAGGCTCACCAGCTTGAGCCCAAGGTCACTGGCTTGAGCAAGGGGTCACTTGGTCTGTTGTAGCCCCCAGTCAAGGCACATATGAGAAAGCGATCAATGAACAACTAAGGTGCTGCAACTATGAGTTGATGCTTTTCATCTCTCTCCCTTCCTGTCTGTCTGTCCCTATCTGACCTTCTCTAAAAAAAAAATGGCCATATTTATATTTCAGGGAAATAATTCTTATATCATTAAGAGGGACTGATTGAAAATAAGACTGTGGTTTTTCCTGACCATATGTGGCACAGCAGATTAAGTGTTGACCCGGAATGTTGAGGTGGCTGGTTTGAAATTCTGAGGTCATTGACTCTAAGTGTGGGCTTGTCAGTCTAAGGTTGCTAGCTTGAACAGGGTATCGTCCATACAATCCCAAAGGTTACCAGCTTAAGTCCAAAGGTCACTGGCATGAAAAGACCAAGGTTGCTGGCTTGAGCAAGGGGATACTGGCTCAGCCCCTTTCAAGGCATTTACAAAAAGCAATCAATATACAACTAAGATAAAAGCAACTATTAGTTAGTGCTTCTCACACTCTCTCCCTTCCTGTCTTTCTCTCCTTCTCAAAAAAATAAAATAGATTGTACATTTTCACTTCTGTGTGATGAGATGATATATCAAGGTATTAAACTAAGTTTCCTGTATTTTCTTATTTTTTGTGAATTTCCTTTTCCCGCAATTCATACAGTACCTTCCATTCCCTTGGGGAATACTAAAAGATTCAAATCATAGCTTTTGAATTTTAAAAACTAATTTGAGTTGCAGAAATCTGGGATGTGAAACTTTCAAAGCCTCAATCCTGAAACACTTGAAACTTCAAGTTTATGCCACAAATGACAGGTCTAGAGGAAGAGCCAGTTTCCCACCCCAAACTAAACAGCCCACGATCTGGGGGAGCAAATCAGTAGGGAAGCAAGAGAATGAGATGATAATGGGTCCCCCCAAAATGGCCATGAGCAATACCTTCCTATAGGTGAGATTTGATGACTCAAAGATATGAAACTCCAGAAGAGTGTAAAGAATAGAAGAGAAATGTTCAGTATGTCCCTTTCTGAGATATCAATCTTTCCATGTCCTCTCACCCTAACAGGAAAAAGGAGCAGAAAATAGCCACGTTCAGAGTCTGGAAAAATACGTTTCCATCAGCCTCAAACATGCTTTCCAGATTTTCAAGAAGAACAGGAATGTAGCTAATGAGACCTGCTATAAGGATGAGAAAGATATAACAGGGATCTTCACGGACTAAAAGCTGGATTCAGACAGAGATGGAGACATATCAACATGGATAAATGAGGATAACATCAAAACTAATAATAAGAATAGAACTACCATATGACCCAGCAATCCTTCTTCTGGATATCTACCCCCAAAACTCGAAAACACTGGTACGTAAAGACACATGCACCCCATGTTCATTGTAGCATTGTTCACAGTGGACAAAACATAGAAAAAAACAGTGTCCCTTGATAGAGGACTGGATAAAGAAGATGTGGTATATATATACAATGGAATACTACTTAGCCATAAGAAATCATGACATAGTGACATTTATGACAACATGGATGGAACTTGAGGACATTGTACTGAGTGAAATAAGTAAATCAGAATAAGAACTGTATGATTTCACATATGGGTGGGATATGAAACTGAGACTCATGGACATAGATAACAGTGCAGTGGTTACCAGGGGGAGGGCAATGTGGGGGAGGGGGAAGGGAGTTGGGTGAAGGGTATAAAGTGGGACAAATATAAGGTGATGGAGGATGGTTTGACTTTGAGTGATTGGTATATGACATAATCAACTGTTCAAATAATGTGGAGATGTCTACCCAAAATCTATGTATTCTTGTTGATGAACGTCACCCTGTTAAATTTAATTTTCTAATAAAAAATAATATGTAAATTAAATAAGGCACAACTTTTAAAAAAGGAAATTAAGAAGAGAGATAGGCACTCTGAGATGACTGAGAAAAACATGAGTTGTTGAGATTATTGCTACAACTCAGTTCATGAGGACAAGAGATTAGAATTTGCGATCAGATATAAAATAATGACTCACCGAAGTTTATAAACTCAGAACTTTTATCCACTATATCTCTGTCTCCAATATCCAAATTGGGGCCTGGGATATTAAACACACTCATAAATTTTTTGCAACTTATACAAAACCTGTATTTTAAAAATATAGCAATGTAGAAAAAAATAGAAAGGAACCATAATTCCTTTATTTCCATATAATCACTATCAACATTTTAGTGTATTTAATCTTATGCCATTACTTTTCATAAAACATATATTCTAGAAAATATATTGCATTTAACATTATATTGTCAACATCTTCCCATGATGTTAAATATTCCATAAAATACTACTGGGCCTCTGACAGAAGCAACTAACACATGAACCTGTAATTATTTTCAACAAATGCCCCTGGGAAGCAGTTTTAGCACCAGGCCAACTCTGCATTAAGGGGAAATAAAGACAAGACTTTTGAGCCCGTCCTTTAGCGAGTCACCAAACAGGTCAGAATAAATAATTAATTCCAGTTCTTCTGAATGAGGTATGTTAGTTCCACAGCTACTGCAGAGCTTGTGAGCAATGGATGGGACTAGGGTAAGTTAAATCCCTACAATGTTCACTGTTCTTGTTTAAAATCCACTGTTTTTCTTAACTAAGTATTCACCGGATTGCTGAAAACCTTTAGTTAATTTCCACGGTTCTGAAAAAGTTGATTCTGATAATCGTTGCCCTTTTATCCAATGACCTTTATAGAGGAACAGAATCTGCCATTCCTCATCCTACTACATTTGCTGACATTACTCTACATTTTTTTCTATTAATACAGCATTTACTTTCTTGTAATTGCCAGGACAAAAGACTTCTTTCCAGTTTAATTGTGTGACATGGTGTTTGCGTGATGTGGGGGAAAAGCAAATCTTTTGAACAAGGGCAAAAATGTGAAACTGCTTTTATCTGAACATTAGATTACTATTAATGATATTCTCTATACATCAGATAGATGCCTTAGAGTAAAACAGGAAGAGCTATTTCTCCACAGTATTATTCCAGAAAATTCCTGTTCATCACCATTATCTTTACACAAATAATTTAGGAAATACCTGTCTAATCCAATATAAAATAGGTAAACTAGATATATTTTATCTGCCATTTAACACTATAAGGCCATGTTTATGATGAAAAATACTGCCAAAATTTTTTTAAATCAAAATATTAATGATGTAAAAAAAATATTAATGATGCTAGTGAGACAAGGAATTTTCCAGAACTTGTATGAAATATATAGTTGTTGGCCAGATGTAGGGTAAGTGGAGGGGAGACAGGGGTAGACATTCCCAACTCAAAAACGATCACTTCCCCTGTTGTGAGATAAGCAAGTATCACGGACATTAATCAAACACACACCTTAAAAAAATTATGAAATGTACATTACCTGAAATAGGCTCTCATGTGAAATGCAATAGCAGAAAATATATGCTCTGGTTTCTATTCAGATCATATAAATCTTTCGCCTTTTACTAAAAATATATATATTTGGTAAAGTGCTATGGTGAAAATAATTTATTCATTTATTCTTACCATTTTAAAAACACTTCCTGGACTTACTGACTGCCCTTGGTGACAGAATGTAGATTTATGAAGTCAGCAAACTGTTCGGTGAAGAAGAGTGAGATGTCTCAGATAGAAACGACAACTTGGTAGAATTCACACTGAATACAATTTTGAGGGGAAAGAGGGGAAGATGGAAGACAAGACCTCTGAAGAAGTAGGACCCTCAACGCAATAAATGAAGGAACATAAGTTCCAAGTGGTTGCAGCCTTGAGAGTTTGAGAATTCAAAACAGCACCCTAACTGCCAAATTTGTTTGCAATATTTACTTATTTAAAATTACATATAATGCTTCCTTCTTTTTGTCTTTGTACAATTATTTAACTGTATGTCCTAATTCTGAAATCAACAAAATATGTGCCTATTATGAAACAGTATTAACTCTGACTGCCATAACGAAACACCACAGAGAGACACCACACAAGTACTCTGGTGTCTCTTCTTATAAGGGCAATAATATTTCATTAGGGCCCCACCTTCATGATTTCATCTAAATCTAATGATCTCCCAAAAGCCCTGTCTCAAAATACACTGGAGATTAAAGGTTCAACATATGAATTTTGAAGGTACACAATTTAGTCCATAGCAGAAAAATATGTTATCATTTATGTTTCATTCTTCTCCTAAGTCTTCTATTATAAATATTTCAGAAAAATATATGTGTGCATATATATTTCTTTGTGTCAGGTTAATTTAAAGATTAGGTCAAGAGAGACAGTTGTTAATCAAGTGCAACACATGAATACCAAAGTCTTAAGAGATTATATGTCTTGCCTGACCAGGTGGTGAAGCAGTGGATAGAGCATCAGCCTGGGATGCTGAGGACCCAGGTTTGAAACACTGAGGTCTCTACTTGAGCGCAGGCTCACCAGCTTAAGCATGAGTCTGCTGGCTTGAGCGTGGGATTATAAACATGACCCCATGGTTGCTGGGTTGAGCCTAAAGGTTGTTGGCATGAGTCTAAGGTCGCTGACTTAAGCGAGGGATCACTGGTTCGGCTGGGGACCCCCCCCCGCCCCAGTAAAGACACATATGAAAAAGCAATAAATGAACAACTAAGATGCCTCAACAAAGAATTGATTCTTCTCATCTCTCTCCCTTCATGTCAATCCTTCTCTTTCTCTCCAAAAAAAAGAAAAAAGAATAAAAGAGAGAGAGAAGGAGGAAGAGAAAGAGAAGGAAGGAAGGAAGGAAGGGAGGGAGGGAGGGAGGGAGGAAGGGAGGGAGGGAGGGAGGGGAAAGGAAAGAGAGAGAGAGAAAGAGAAAGAAAGAAAGAAAGAAAGAAAGAAAGAAAGAAAGAAAGAAACAAACAAACAAACAAACAAACAGGGGAAGGGGAAAGGGGAAAGGGGAAAGGGGAAAAGGGAAAGGGGAAAGGGGAAAGGGGAAAGGGGAAGGGAAGGGAAGAAAAAAAAGGAAAGGAAAGGAAAGGGAAAGGAAAGGGAAAAGGAAAAGGAAAGGAAAAGGAAAGGAAAAGGAA
Organism: Saccopteryx leptura; assembly: GCF_036850995.1. Lineage (NCBI taxonomy): Eukaryota > Metazoa > Chordata > Mammalia > Chiroptera > Emballonuridae > Saccopteryx > Saccopteryx leptura. Next base: position 86,987,055 of record NC_089516.1, on the reverse strand, counting down.
AGGAAAAGGAAAGGAAAAGGAAAGGAAAGGAAAGGAACGGAAAGGAAAGGAAAAGAAAGGAAAGGGATTATATATCTCGTCGCCTGAGGAGAAGTTCTGAGAAGCAGGTAGTAGCAAAAATCTGGTTATCTAACAGGGCTAAAGAAAGTATCAGCACTGAAGCAATTCAAATAGTGTTGCTCTGAGCAGGTTTACTGATCCATCTTTTGTCAGTTGGACTGTACAGTGACGTTTATTGAAGCATTGTGATTTCTTCAGATTGCAATTTTAATGAGCCAGCCATTCCATTTTTATCTTTATTCAGTGGCTTAACTCACTTACTAATTGTTCCAGTACAATGTTCATTGGAAAGCTGAAGGATTCTGTGATCTACAAAGCTTTTGACATATGCATACTTTTCCATCATAGAAATTTCTCTTACTTCCAACTTGGGTGCTGTCAAAAGCAACTTTTAAGAACAGAATAATGAATATAAAATTAATTAGATCAAAACCATCATTCTCAATATCATAGGGCAATAGTCTCATTTTGTAATTAAAAATTATTTGGTTAAGATTAAATATCTAGAGACTTTGTTAACCCCGAGGTTGAAATACTTAATTTAAAGAAATTTGATCCCTTAATTATTCCCATTATATTGTACATTGAAGGGAATTAGATATATTTATCCTTAGCCAAGAAAATTAATGTAGTAAAACTATTGATGTGAATCCTGATTATGATAGGTTTGAAAAAATTGTTTTTCTGTGTTTATTAAATGTCTTTCTCTGAAAACAAATGAAACTGATTAGTAAATAGGTGAAAAGCAAATATTTCTAAAGAAGTTTCATACCAGGGAGGGCTGTCCTCTTAGAATTAATTAATTTGCAAAGAAGGCATGAAGACCTACCCAATATCTCCAGCAAGAGAAATTTCACATGAGGAAAGTCACATCTAAATATTAGGGGGTTCCCAGGGTTCTCCTTTGACACTTTAAACTGATTTTCCCTGGTGAATGTTATGTTCTCTTAGGTCAGTGTTAACATTAATAATTCACTTACAGCATAGTAAGTTCTTAGAGTAGAGGAAAAACACCCTTAATCATAAAGACCAATCGAGTTCTAAGAACCATTTTTAAGTAAACAGCCTGAATCCCACTCTGAAGCACAAAGATAATTAGTAGTCAAGTGGATCCCAGGCAGAAGAAATATTGTTGAATTAAAAGATTCTATGTCCACTGCTGGATGTGATCCCTCTAGGTCAGGGGTCGGGAACCTATGGCTCATGAGCCAGATGTGGCTCTTTTGATGGCTGCATCTGGCTCGCAGACAAATCTTTAATAAAAAAAATAATGTTAAAAATATAAAACATTCTCATGTATTACCATCCATTCATTTCCCACCGCTCATGTTTATGGTTGCAGGTGGCTGGAGTCAATCACAGCTGTCCTCTGGGACAACACCAAATTTTTATTGGATAATACCTAACGTATACAAGTCATTGTATGGCTCTCACAGAATTACATTTTAAAATATGTGGCATTCATGGCTCTCTCAGCCAAAATGGCTCCTGACCCCTACTCTAGGTGAAAAATAAGCCTGCTATTAAATTCATTGCCTTGGATTGTGGTGTTCAGTGTTCCAACTGGGTGGCTTGACTCTATTATATGCAACTGACACATCTAGGAGTCAGAATTATGTCAAGCCAGACACTGTATCTAAATCTTTCAAATGAATCATTACCTCACGTTTGCAACCTAGATGAAATGTCAGATATGCATGTAGTTCTATGACTTCATAGAACTACAACCCTTTAATGCTACTTGACCGCAAAACAAAAATTATTGAACCAGTAACAACACTTAAGCAAATATCAACCCAGTTCACAATTTCTTAGAAAGTTACAAAACAAGGTCTTGTTTTGTTTTTGTTTAAGTAAAGCATTTAGTTAGCTGTATTATAAAGTAGAATTTCAGCAGAACTGAGCATATGATTAGTAGCCCTTTTCTCATCTCCTTCAGACTATGTATCCATATTAATCAAATATAGTACTACAAGGTAAAAGTGGCAAAGATTTTGAAAAAGAGAATAAGCATATCAAAAATGAAAATTAGCAGATTTGTGCTGACACTGTGAAAGATGTTAACTGAATGCAACCAATTAATAAACATGCACTTTGATTCTACAGGAAATCAAACAGGATCTTAAGGTCAGGGAGACTTCCTAAGTAAAATGTGATAAAGAACTATATAAACTAAAGCTGTCAATGGAAGGTCATGTTTTTATAATTGTCTATAGATGAAGCTTTACCCATTAGATTTGAGAGCATGGACTGTATCTTATTTATTTATTTTTTGGATCCCTTATTTATTTTGAATCCCTTATTTAGTTTTTAACATGATGTCTGGTTCATAGTAAAATAGTCAATACATGTTTGTTAAGTGCGTGGTTTAACAGATCCAAAACAACTGTTTGAGAAAATAAAATTTTAGTTAAAATTGTGTTCTGTATGTGTAAGGTTATATGCAAATTACAAGCCCACAAACTGAATTATGAGTCATTGAAAAAGAAGTCTATTGAATTTTTTGATTGAACGTCAAGGCCACTGGGACTATATTAACACACCAAATGGTAGAGCCATGAGAGAATGTTTTCAGCCCTGGCCAGATAGCTTGGCTGGTTAGACATTCCTCCGAAAGTGCAGAGGTTGCCGGTTTGATCCCAGGTCAGGGCACATACGGGAACAAATTGATGTTCCTGCCTCTCTTTCTTCTCTCTCCCTTCCTCTCTGAAATCAATAAAATAAACATTAAAAAAAGAAAGTAGAAGCACCTACTCCTGTGCCATCTTGGCTTCTACTGGGCATGTGTAGAATGTTTTTCAACAAAGCATCAGTTTGATCCAATCAGCTAAAAAAAATCTACATGGCAGCAAAATGGGCAGATTCAGAAATATCAGTCTCTCTATAGGCATTACCATGATGACAGTACATAGCTGACTCTTTTCATAGCTGACTCTTTTCAGGGAAAGAAATGGGCAAAATCATTCATTAACTTCCTTGTTGCTAAGTTTGACAGAAGCTCACTTATAACAAGTATAGTATACATACACGTAATTTGGGCCTCAGGGGGTAATATGAACCTTTGTTGTAGGCAAGTGCTTATTTTTTTCTGTCCAGTAACAAAGGAGGATGTAATATTTTAAGAAAAGTAAGACAAAACTTAATGATTATGTGTGTGGGTAGGGTCAGTGAAAACATTATTTAAACCCTTGGTACATTAAAATTATTTATTATCACTAATGAAAATATTAACTTTCTATTTAGATAAAAAGAAGCCATAATTGACATGTTCATCTTTCAGTTAATTACTCATTAAACAAACTATTTTAGAATGATGCTGCTGCTCAATAGAATTATGTCCTAGACGCTCCTCAAATTTGGTATGATAACATTTGTGGTCCTGAAAAATAATATTTAATGAGATTCCCATATAGATCATGCCCTGGCTGGTTGGCTCAGTGGATAGAGCATTGGCCCAGGGCATGAATGTCCAGGGTTTAATCCCCAGTCAGGTCACACAGGAGAAGCAACTCTCTGCTTCTTTTCCCCTGCCCCTCCCCCTTCTCTCCCTCTTCTCCTCCTGTAGCCAGTGGCTTGACTGGTTTGAGTGTCAGCCCCAGGAGCTGAGGATGGCTTAGTTGATTCAAGCATTGGTCCCAGACAGGGGTTGCCAGGTGGATCCCGGTCAGGTGTGTGAGGGAGTTTATCTTCCCTCCTCTCACTTAAAAATATAATAAAGAAGATCTTAGAACTAGCCGTAGTCAGGTGGCTCAGTGAATAAAGCATCGTCCTGGCACTCCGAGGTTGTGGATTCCATCACCAGTCAGGGCACACAGAGAAGCAATCAGTGAGTGTACAAATAAATGAAGCAACTTCGTGGAACAGAGAGTTGATGCTTCTCTCTTTCCCACTCCCTTCCTCTCTCTCCTCCTCTCAAATCAATAGAAAAAAATTTTTATCATAGAAAGGACCCTATTTGAACATTCAACATATTACTATGCAGATGTTATATAGTGAAGCAACTAAACCTGAGAAAAGTTGATACTTTCTCCATATGTTAAAATTTGCAAGTGGTAGGAGGAAATTAAAGACCAAATATATATGTGTGTGTTGCAAATATTTATTAATATTATTATTAAAACTATTAACATCTCTACTTCTTGCCCAAAATTAGGAGTAGCTAATGAAGAGAAGACGCTGAATACTCTATATTTTCCACACTCCCATACCTAGTAGTAAATCTTTCAGTTATCCTTAGGACACCTTGTTTTACTGTGAGAAAAATATCTTAGTTCAATTCAAATTTTAGACTAAGTAATACCACTAAAACAATTTTGCTGTCAACATCTCTATGCTGATCCAACATTTCACAGTTCTGTCAAAGGCATGTTTCTGTACCTCAGTGGAATAATATGAGTAGGAATCCACTGTTTTCATTATCATATGGAAAACATTGTCTTCATAACATTTGTTCTTCTACACGTACAATAAAGCCAGAGAACTGAGTTTAGCATTCTGAACAAATAAAACTAAACTAAAAGCACACAAATCAAATCTTGTCTACTTAACAGTTCAGTTGAATAGAATACCTAAAATTCTGTTTTGGTAGCTAATTCTCCAAACTTGCCTCTTTAACACCTCATTAATTAGGCAATGAGTCAGTGCAACCAAAACTAATTTATTAGAAGATCATAGCAATTTTTCTCTTCCCACTCTCATCACTTAAACTACCACAGTTACATCCATACATATTAAACTTTTAGATGACTATAAAGGTTATTCTAGCTCAGAGTTTGGCTTATTGATAAGTACCTAAAGCAAACTGACTTTTCTTCATAAATATAAGACATCACTAATTCCTCTGTGTCCCACATATCTATATCTAACTTAGGAATCTACTTTATTTCTCAAAATTCTATCTGTTACATAGTATCAAATTTCCTGAGTATAAAATACTTAAATTTTTTTTAATATTTTATTTTTATTAATTTTAGAGGGTATATATAAATAGGGGAGGAGGAGCAGGAATCAATAACTCTTATTTGTGCCTTGACCAAGCAAGCCCACAGTTTCGAACCAGCTACCTCAGCATTCCAGGTCGATGCTTTACCCACTGCATCACCACAGGTCAGGCCTGAGTGCCAAATACTTGAGTAAACTAATAGTTCTTATTTTGTAACTATTAACATCTTTCAGCATAAGATGCTACAATAAACTCACAGGACTTTCCTTTATCTTTCAACCTTCTATATTAAAATGAGTGATTCTAAGAAAACTAAATCCCTACCCTAATTATATTATAAATCGAACTCTAATTAACCATTATACTCTAAAATAAACTAAACATTGGTTTTAATCAGGATTAACAGCCATGAGAGAATACATTTCTACAATGGATGATGAATATCCCATTGTATATTGGGATATTAGTAATTTCCCCTACAGGGGACATTTGGAATGTTGAGAGCTGCATTATTAAGTAGATGACTCATACTCCTGGCTTGCAACGTTTCAGTTCAATATGATCCAATAAATTTTCGTTCACATAATCCACATGATATAAATAACCACTTGCTGGTACCAACCTTATAATGACACGAGAACTTGAGTTCCCTATGAAAACTATAAGTTGATGACTATCAGCTACAATACAAATGAGATTAAATTTATTCTAAATTTTCAGAATACTTACTAGATATTAGAGAATCTCAAATGGGGGAGAAAGACCCTAGATTTAAGATCCTGAGAAACCTTTTCTTATGTGCAATACCTCTCTTGATTAGCATAGCAAAAGGAATGGAGTGCTATATGCAAAATATAGTACATTCATTAATTTGGTCCTTCTGTATTACTTAGTCAATCCCCTATATTTCCTGTAGCAATCCACATAAATTCAAGTATAAAAGAAGGAGGCCCTGGCCGGTTGGCTCAGTAGTAGAGCCTCGGCCTGGTGTGTGGAAGTCTCAGGTTCGATTCCAGGCCAGGGCACACAGGAGAAGCACCTATCTGCTACTCCACCCCTCCCCCTCTCCTTTCTCTCCATCTCTCCCTCCCTCTCCTGCAGCCAAGGCTCCATTGGAGCAATAAAAGTTGGCCCGGGTGCTGAGGATGGCTCCATGGCCTCCGCCTCAGGCACTAGAATGGCTCTGGCCACAACGGAGCAATGCCCAAGATGGCAAAGCATCGCCCCCTAGTGGCCTTGCTGGGTGGATCCCAGTCAGGTGCATGCGGGAGTCTGTCTCTCTGCCTCCCTGCTTCTCACTACAGAAAAATAAAAAAATTTTAAAAGTACAAAAGAAAGGGATGGAGGAAGGGAAGAAAAAACTAAAATCAAATTAAATATTAAATTTAAATTCTACTGTGTATCTGTTCACATTATTTAATATAGTACATGACTGAGAAATTAATAAATGTTTGTCAAATGTTAAAACTTCCTACGAAATAATTTTATTAGTTTTGGTTAAGGTTACAGTTGGAAAATTATGCTAAAAAATATAATACTCTCTTGATATTCTTATAAATTAATATTTAGAAAGAGGAAGGAAAAGAGAGAAAAAAAACAACATTGATTTGTTGTTTCACTTATTTATACATTTATTCGTTGATTTTTTTTAAATTTTATTTATTCATTTTAGAAAGGAGAGAGAGAGGGAGAGAGAGAGAAGGGAGAGAGAGACAGAGAGAGAGAAGGGGGGAGGAGCAGGAAGCATCAACTCCCATATGTGCCTTGACCAGGCAAGCCCAGGGTTTTGAACCAGCGACCTCAGTGTTCCAGGTCAATGCTTTATCCACTGCACCACCACAGGTCAGGCTATTGGTTGATTCTTATATGTGCCCTAACCAGGGATCAAACCCACAACCTTGGCATGTCGGGGCAATGTTCTAACCAACTGAGCTACTGGACAGGGCGTTTGATAGTTTTCTGAAAAGTATTGAAATAAACTGCTGAGTGACATATCAAAAATATTTCTGTTCATGACTGAATTTCCATTATCTGAAAAGAGTTTCAAAATTGTCAGTTATTGTTTCTTTAACCATTTTGGACTGAAGATTATCTAATGTGAAAACTAGACTTTATTTAAGTCCAAAACAATTCAGAATCTAGTAACTAAAACTTTGCAACTACTAACTGAGACTCTGAATCTTCCCAATCAAAAACTTGTCATCGCAATGTTTGTAAATTATTTTTTAAATGCTCTTTATCCATAAATAGAATTGTTTCATTCATTATCATGAAAAAATTGTAAGTTGAAAACCAGAAGCTATGAACATTTTAAATAATTTATTCATAAATTGTACCAGAAATCTGTTCTATCTTGCGGTTTAAAATTGTCATGTAAAACTAAATTCTACTTGAATATTAAAAATAATCCTTCATACTACTTCAGTTCTCTCAGTAATGATAAGAGTCTTGGAGTCATTCACTTTCAGTTATGAATACCCATACCCACACCCCTGGACAGTGAAGTGAGAAAATGAGAAAAGACACACAGTATTAAGAAATCTCACACCAATTGACTTATACTGTTTTCTGATGTTTTTTCTCTAATAAACTTCAGCATGAAAAAGAAAGCAGAGATATAAACCTCCTGTAGAGAAGATTGTGTGGCTCCGTTAATTGCACATTCAAGTCAACTTATTAAAGCTAATTCTTGCTTCTATTGCGTCAGCACATTTCTCAATGCAGGCAGCCTGTCAATCTTCACCTTCATGTTACTTTACTCACCACTCCACAGTCACATGCTAACCTTGTTATCTCCTGGAACTTCCCAACTCCTGAAATATGATATTGAAATATCACATTCTCTGTCATATCTTCAGCATCTTATTCTGACTTTCTCAGTCATGTTCTCCCGCTGTTCTTCAGCCACACAGACACAGCTAGTTACCTTTTTGCTTAACCCTCTTACATCGCATGAGCCATCACATTAAGCAGTCTCTCGCCTAAATCTCAATATTCCTTTTACAGCAGTTCTAATGTGTCACTGACTGGCGATACATCAACCAAAGAGAGTTTTTAATTTGCTAAAGAGAACCACTGTCCTCAAGGACTCCATCCAGTCCATTAGCTTTTGTCCACTAAGGACAAGCAAACTTCTATAATTATCCAAGCATACGTGGGTTTTGGCTTGTGGGGAATGAACTAACTGGGGAGAAAGTAACACCGGACTCAGGAGGAATGTTCTTGATCACCTGCTGTATATTTTGAAAAAGAATAGACTAGTATTTTCTTTAAAAAAAGAAAGGAAAAGAGAAAAACGGAACTGCTTATTTAAAAACTGATTGGACCATATTTTCAAAGAGAGTAAGAATTATTTTTTCAATGGAAACAAAAATAGTTACATCAAGCAGGTAATAAGAAATGAGATGGGACAATGTAAGTTCTCCCCTTCTGATAATTAACAAAGTTTTTTTTATGGATTTGGAGAGAGAGAGAGAGAGAGAGAGAGAGAGAGAGAGGGAGAGAGAGAGAGAGAGAACATTCATTTGTTGCTCCACTTAATCATGCATTCAGTGGTTGATTCTTGCATGTGCCCTGACCGAGGATCAGACTCGCAACATTGGCGTGACGGGATGATGTTCTAACCAACTGAGCTCCTGGCCAGGGCTTCCCCTTCAAATACCTTTAAAAGCTTTGAACCACATTGTTTATTTCTGTAATGGTCTTCACGTGTTGGAGACTTTCAAATTGCTTCCAAGAGTCACATCATCACACACGGCACAGCTCAGGAGCAAACACCTACAAGGAATTTCTACCTTCTCATGCCTCCCCATCCTTTGGCCTGACAGAAATTTTCACTGTGGATGTAATTTTTTATTTCCACACTGTGGCTGTCCTCAAATGGTGAGCCCATTACCTAGAGATGTTGAGTCGTACATTGTGTTGGGGTGGTGGAGGATGCACACACTGAATGCCTTGGCACAGAGCACCATCAGCAACTGGCTCCCTTCTTCCCCATTGCTTGCCCATACTTGTAGCTACTCTGGTGGATCTCAAAAAGGGACAAAGAAAAAAAAATATTCTCTGTACTGTCTCTGTAATGCTACAGTATCATCCAACAATTTCCCCCATGGAGTGCTACCAGGTAAGTCAATTTTGTTTTCTTTTTTTTCCCTTTAATTTTATTTAGAAAATTAAATTTAACAGAAGAATAACATTGATCAATAAGAGTACATAGGTTTCAGGTAAACACTTCTATAGCATTTGAACTATTGGTTATATTGTATAACTATCACCCAGTGAAATTATTTTCCGTCACCATATATTGTCCCTCTTTATACCCTTCTCCCTTCTCCCTTCCCCCTCCCCCTGGTAACCACTTCACTTTTATCTATGTCCATGAGTCTCAGTTTTATATCCCACTTATGTGTGAAATCATAGTTCTCAGATTTTTCTGATTTACTTATTTCACTCAGTACAATGTTCTCAATGTCCACTCATGTTGTCTTAAATGGCACTATGTCATCATTTCTTATGGCTGAGTAGTATTCCATAGTATATATGTACCACATCTTCTTTATCCAATCCTCTATCGAGGGACACTGGCTGTTTCCACATCTTGGCCAAATTTTGCTTTCTAAAACTAAATTCAAGTAAGATCTCTAATTTGGTTGGGTATTTACCCCAATTTACCACTGGTGTTTGAACTGAAAACATTTGAGTATCTATGTTGAACTTAATGGCATCACAACTGTTCAATTATTCCCTTTCCCCACTTCTCTGTGTTAGGTAAAGCCACTGACACTGACCTCCAGATTACCAACCACAAAAAAAGAAAAAAGAGAAGGAGAAGTTCTTCCCAATATATGCTGCCAAATCGCATGCAAAGAAAACAGCTTACCAACCTGCCTCCTCTAAAGAAACTCAGCACGTGATAAATGCAAGGCTTAGACTGATAACACATGAACCACAAACACACAGATGTTTATCAATAGACTTACACCCACTGCTAAACTGTATATTACAGAGTGCTGACAGACCCTCACTGATGCAACTAAATCTTTTTTAAATCCTAAGAAACTCCTGATAATCATCCCAGAGAAAGAACAAACAGGTATCAGCTCTGGCAGAAGTCACACATGACTTCAGAAAAAAGTTATAACTAGAAGTCTATGGATTTTTGTCATTTTTTTTTAATCTTTTGGTAAAAAAAAAAGTTGACCTCAGTCATTATCCATTCTATGTCTCCATTGGGCATAGCTGAGCTACTTTTAATTCTGTTGTGTCTTATGTTATTCATCTGTCCACATGTAGGTAATTACACAAAATATGTTGGGACAGACATCAGATCTTGCTGTCAGATTCTTTCCTATAATTGTATATAGATAGAACCCAACTTGAAATTTTTATTCGGTTCAATTTTAAACATGGGACCTCATTTTATTATTCTTTATTTACATTGGTCCAATAAAAACTCTTCCAGAATATATGAGCTGCACAGATTTGCATAAATACTCTCATCTCTTATCTTTCACTCCAAAAAGTAAAAAAAATCACAACTTCCTTCAAGAGCCCTGAAACCACAAACACACAATATCCTTACTAGTATATTCAGTTTTAGTCACAGTGCAAATTTTGTTCTGTTGAGAGTTTTCTTTGGCTCCTTTATGTAGCCCTGCCTCACTGCAGGGACCTAGTGAAAGATTCCACAGTTTATATTGCAGTAAGTTTGCCTAAACCAGCAAACCAGGAAGACAGCATCAAATTTATTGTGGACATTCACAGATGCACGGGTGCAGTTGCCCACAGTTATTCTTGAAATTGAAAGTGTTTTAAATTATGATGTATATTTGCATTTCTTCTATGACCTTTCCAGAGAGATACAAGCAGGATGTAAGTTGAGTAAATCTAATTAATTCAGATTCCACTCCTTTATAGCTTCGTATTTCAGGAAAGAGCCAGGTATAATGTTTCAAGTGCAAAATGTCTCTTTTTAGCATTTACTTAAGGAAGGTACTGCTTTCAACGAACATCTAACCTTTTACACCTACTTTTATATACAAATATTTGCTATAGTAATTGTAACTTTATACCTATACCTATTCATTAAAACAAATCCCCTGAGGTCTTTAATTAGATTCAACTTTGATTTGCTTTAATTCGTGACACTTGAAATTATTTCAATGGCATTTCAAAGAGATCTTCTTTTATCTAGAGTTTTCAGTAAGGGCCTGACTGGTGGTGGCACAGTGGATAGAGAATCGGCCCGAGATGCTGAGGACCCCAGTTCAAAACCCCAAGGTCACGGGCTAGAGCATGGGTTTGCCATCCTGATTGCGGAATCATTGATTTACATGATCCTAATGTTGCTGGCTTGAGCCCAAAGGTCACTGGCTTGAGTCCAAGGTCTCTGGCTTGAGAAAGGAGTCACTGGCACAGCTTGAGCCCTCCAGTCAATACACATATGAGAAGCAATCAATAAAAACAATGAAAGTGTACCAGTTAGGAGTTGATTCTTCTCATCTCTCCTCCCCATTTCTCTCTCTCCTTTCCTGTTTCTATAAATAAATAAATAAATAAATAAATAAATATTTTAGGAAGGAAGGTGGCTTTCCAGTTAATCTGAATCAGTAAGACTGAATTAATATTAATTTTCTTTGGGGTTCCTATAAGGGATCAGAATTCAGAGTCTAGAACCTAAACATCTGGGAGCAAACCCTGGCTTGGCACCAACAAGTTCTATGACTTTTTTGGCAAGTGACCTCACATATCTGTGCTTCAACTTCCCCAACTGTACAATGAGAATAATAACAGTACCTACTCCATAGAGCTGCTACTGTGAAATGGGTTAACCTTCGAAAGTGCCTAACAGGCATCCCCAAACTACGGCCCGTGGGCCGCATGAGGCCCCCTGAGGACATTTATCCGCCCCCCCCCCCCCGCCGCACTTCCGGAAGGGGCACCTCTTCCATTGGTGGTCAGTGAAAGGAGCACTGTATGTGGCGGCCCTCCAACGGTCTGAGGGACAGTGAACTGGCCCTCTGTGTAAAAAGTTTGGGGACCCCTGGCAGCACATAGTAGTTACTACACACATTTTAAAATCTCATATTAACAATCAAAACTAACTTATTAGTCTTGCTTTAGTTACTACCTCTAAGGCCTGCATGAAATTAAGTGCATGATGCTTGGCTGTACTAACTTTATCCTCTTGTGGTACACCTATGGTATGGCAACAGTTATGGTTTTAGGGAGAATCTGTTTCACTATTAAGGTATTTGATATGTATCAATCTATCAAATATGGATTCTATATATTATTAGAAAAAAAACATACAATTTTCTCCTTTAAAGAGGGGTGCTGGCCCTGGCTGTTTGGCTAAATGGATAGAGTGTTGGCCCGGCATGCGGACGTCCCAGGTTCAATCCCTAGTCAGGGCACACATGAGAAGCAACCATCTGCTTCTCCACTCATTCCCCTCTCGCTTCTCTCTCTCTCTCTCTCTCTCTCTCTCTCTCTCTCTCTCTCTCTCCTCCCAGAGCCATGGCTCGATTGGCCTGAACACCTTGACCCTGGGCACTGAGGATAGCTCGGTTGACTTGAGCATCGGCCCCAGATGGAGGTTGCCAGGTGGATCCCGGTCAGGGCGCATGCAGCAGTCTGTCTCTCTCCCCTCCTCTCAATTAAAAAAAAAAAGAAAAGAAAAGAAAAGAGATGTGGTGGCAGCAAAGTCCAAGTTTGTGTACTATATAAACTTCCTGGAGGAAGAGTTCAGTGAGCATAATCTCAGATCTTCAGGTCACATGAATAGGATGGTCCCCTGAGCCACGCTGATCCTGAAGACCCTACTGTCATTGGGCCCTACTGTCATGAGGCAGACTCAGTATACTGTATGAACATGAGCACTGTGGCTCCTAACACTGAGGGTCACATGGTTCCTGCTGCCATATAGACCTCATCGCCAAGTGGCAGGCCCAGGCTTATAGGCCACATGAATATTGTGGCTCCTAAGCCATAAGAACATGTGATTTGTAACTTCAAGTGACAGTCCCTGAGCCCCCATACTCTCTATGAGTCCTGCTCTCCCATAAAGTGAGCACTGTTGGCTCCAAGGGCTATGGGGTCACGTGAATTACACAGCTATGGGGTAGACAAATGCAGGTTTGCTGCTTCCCATAAACTAGTACTCAGAAATAAATGATATATTATGGTACATAATTATAGAGATATGATTATAGAGATGTGAACAAGTGCTGGGAAGGACAAAAGAGCTAATTATTTTTCCTGGGAGGTCACAGTAGGCTATACAAATACTTTGATACATCTAGTTCAACTGATGGGAGAAGTTTGCCAGGTAGATAGGGAACTGCCATAGAGAAAAACGACAGAGAGCAGCCAAAGGCAGAGAGACTCAGAAAAACAAAGATGCAAACGAGAGGGGTCCTAAGCAAAAAGAAGGCAACGCCATGGAAGCAGATCAGATAAACATGAAAGAACACACAGAAAAACAGAGACAAAGACATCCCAAAAGAGATTATCACACCAAGAGAAATCTAGTAGCGGTACAGTGATACCAGGAAGAGGAAATCTGTTAGCTTGATCCCTCCCACAGAGGGCGGGAGGAAAATAAGGGCACGAGAAAGAGGGCCTTGGAAAAAGATAAACTGTTTGTGTGTGTTTGTGTGTTTACTTTTACTATGAGAGAAATGTGGAAAATGTGAAAAAACAAAGAAAGATGGGGAGAAAATGGAGAAATATGAAGGAAGAGAGAACAGCTGACTCATGTGGAAAAGAAGTGAGAGAGATCATAGAGGTATCTGGACTTTAGAAAGGTGAACATGAAACCAGAAAGTGAAAAGGGGGAGCCCTGGCCAAATAGCTCGGTTGGTTAAAGCGTCATCCCCAAGTGCAGAGGTTGCCGGTTCAATTCCTAGTCAGGGAACATACAAGAATAGATCAATATTCCTGTCTCTCTCTCCCTTCCTTTCTTGATAAAATCAATAAATAAAAATTAAAAAGAAAAAGAAAAGGGGGAGAAAAAAGAAAAGAGGGAAATGGAGAGGGGGGCTAAAGGAGAGGTGAACTATAAAGAAAAAACATATGGCAGATTGAAAGATTATGCATTTACACATTATATATATGTACACATGTCTACGTATATATACATGTGTACGTGTATGTGTGAGTGTGTATGTGTGTGTGAAGAGAGAGAAAAAGGTAACAGGGTAAAGAAATGATTGAGCAATAAATATTTAAGAGAGAAATGAAGAGAAAGAAGACATAAAATTATCTATCTAGAATATATGAGCTGTTTTTATATTTTCTTTAGGAGAAACTATTGATATTTAAAACCATATAATCAGATTATTCTAATAGATTATAAAATTGTCTATTTCCATCATTCTTATATTCACTCAACAATTATTTATTGAACCATGTATCAGGCAGTGAATTCAAAAAGTGCCTGTTACAATATTCTCATATAGGTACATTAAAAAATAAACAAAAATTATTAGATCCCAGAATCTAAGAAATCATAGCACTGTAGTTAAAATATTAATTTAGGGACACATTTCTCCACCAAAACCCCTATAATTTCATACTATTCTCTTCCATCCACATTTCCCTGGGAGGCAGCTGTCAAAAAAGCAGGTCAAAGAGACTGAAAGTAATGTCAGTCTAAGGGGTAAAAGAGGAGAGAAGGACCAAGGCGCTGGGCTATCAGCCAGAATCATGGCCACTAGGTTGTCAATAGTTCCGAGTACCTCACCCTTCTGGAAATGAATCTCACAAGGGCACTCAGCAAGCTGACACATTCACTTCCTTCTAATTGAAAAAGCCAAAGCTCCAACTTGCATTTTGATCTGTAGTCCTCAGGGGTCTTGCCACAGAGACTTTATCAATAACCAGCTTTGATTCTTCCCAAACCCGTGACTCTACCTTCCTTAATAGCTTGTATGAAAATAAATACACAGAAGATCATACGAACTCTGTAATGTCATTACCTTTAGTTATCAGAACATTAAAGTTTGTCAAAAAGTATTAAGAAGTATACTTGAACTTTCTATAAAGGCAGTCTCCGGGTTACCAACAAGGTACGTACTGTAGCTTTGAAAATGTTTAAGTATTTATACGCACAGAAAGGTCAAAATAAATACTTAAGACAAACATCTAAGTTACATTTAATAGGTAAATGTACCTGTTCCAACTTACATGCAAATTCAACTTAAGAACAAACCTACAGAACCGATCTTGTTTGTTACCCAGGGACTGCCTATAATACTAAATGAGATACAGAGGTAAAAATTATTTTAAATATCTAACTCAGGTGTCAGGAACCTATGGCTCGCGAGCCAGATGTGGCTCTTTTGATGGCTGAATCTGGCTCACACACAAATCTTTAATAAAAAAAAAAAACATTAAAAATATAAAACATTTTCATGTATTACAATCCATTCATTTCCTACCGCTCATGTTCATGGTTGCGGGTGGCTGGAGCCAATCACAGCTGTCCTCCGGGGCAACACCAAATTTTTATTGGATAATGTGTAACGTACACAGGTCGTCGTTGTACAGCTCTCATGGAATTACATTTTAAAATATGTGGCGTTCATGGCTCTCTCAGCCAAAAAGGTTCCCGACCCCTGACCTAACTGTAGGATTTCAGGACATGCCATAGATTCACAGAAACTTCATAAATTTGAGAGTTTCCTATCATCTTAAGTCTTTTCAGTTCAGGCAATTAGATTCTCTAATTAGTTCTTTCCCATTTCCTCTTCTTTTCTCCTATATCCACACTATCCTGCTCTTACCTCTCACCTTCTGAAAACTGAATAGAATTCTGATTTCCAAGAACTACCTGAACAGTGCCATTTAAACCCACCCAGCAGAGTGCTTGCTTTCACCATTATCCTAAATACAAATATTTTAAGACTAAATCTCATATCCCGAAAGATTCCCCAACCAGATGATTAGACTTGTTTTTTGTTTGTTTGTTTGTTTTTTAACCTTTTAAGATGGCTATCCAAGGCATTTTACCAGGTTCGGGAAAAATCTATTGAAAAAAAAAATCAAACCGAGTAAATTTAAGACCTAATTGGTTTTATTAAGTGATTCATGAATCAGGCAGCATCTTATGTAGCAATAAGAAGGGCTCTCTGAGGGGCTGCACAAAATAGAAGGTAGTTACAAGAAGGAAGGCGAGACAAGGAAGCCACTGACAAAACAAAAGAAGGAATTATTTGGGGGTCTGAACAACTGGGAGGGGGTGAGAAAGAAAACAGGAAGGGTTTTATCATGCAGACTGCCTCTTCTTTCTCTGGGGGAGAGACAGGGTCCCTGTGACAGATTACCTCATTGGTGTCTCAGAAAATTCCAGATAGGTTAATTAAGATTATGTTTCTGGGAGAAGTTAAAACTGCAATTAACTCAGATATTAAATTTAGGCTTAGTATCCTGGGCTTTTAGCACAATTGATGCCATTTTGGGCCTGTGGTTTTCTCTTCAACACCTCATAATCAATCTTGATGATTATAGTTCAAAAAAGATTAATTTCACTTCTGAACAGAGATGTAAGACCCTGAATAAAATGCTGACAAAGAAAATTCAATAATGAAAGAACCACTCACCATGATCAAGTAAGGTTTATCTTAGAAATGTAATGAAGATTCACTACTAGGCAATCTCTCAATATAATATATCACGGCAATAGGTCAAATAAGCCATCTTCTGACATTCACAATAGAAGCCAAAAGTAACATTCACTATACATTCCTTATTTTTTTAGAAAAATATGTAACCACTACAAACCTGTTAGAAAGGCTAAAATCAAAGAGACTGATAATACCAAGTGGTGGAGACGATAAAAAGTATCTGGGACTCTCCTCTCATTAACTACAGGGATTAGTCCAGACATGGACAAGCAAGCTAGAGAGGCTCTCCGATTTCCCCTTGAGACATGGACTTGCCTAACCGCTTGTGGCTACATTCTCTGCCATTTGACAAAAATCTGTCTGCAGTAGAAAGAAATGAAGCTGAAGAGAGATACTAATCAGATTTGAAAAATTGTGTGACGGAGATAGAGAAATATATAGAGATGTGTGTGTGTGTGTGTGTGTGTGTGTGTGTGTGTTTATACTCACATATCTATGGCCCTTTGTGATTGGCTCAGTTAACGGCGTCATCCCAAAATAACAAGGTTGCAGGTTCAATCCCCAGTCAGGACACACACGGGAAGTAACCAGTGAATGCACCATTGACTAGAACAACAGATGAATATTTCCCTTCCCCTCCCCTCTCTCTCCCTTTTTCTCTGTTGCTCTAAAAATCAGTCAATTAAAAAAAAAATTAAGCCCTAGCTGGTTGGTTGACAGGTCATCCCGGAGCATGGAGATTCCCAGCTTGATGTTCCTGTCTCTCTAAATTAATATAATATAATATAATATAATATAATATAATATAATATAATATATTAAAAATATAAATATGTTTATAAATATAAACATATAAATTTATCTACTATATATACATATATAGATATAAATATATATGTCAGTTTTATATAAATATATGGACCGGCTACAGGATGCTCAGATAGCTAATAAAACACTATTTCTGTGTGTGTCCACAGAGTGTTTTTGGAACAGATTAGCATTTGAATCTGTAGCCTGAGTAAAAAGGCTTGCCCTCCCCAGTACGGGTGGGTATCATCCAATCCCGTGAGGGCCTTAATAGAATAAAAAGGAGGAGGAAGGATGAATTTGCTCTTTGTTTGAGCTGGGACATACATCCATCTTGTCCTGCACTCAGATGTCAGCACTCCTGGTTCTTGGGCTTCAAACTAGAATTTACAGTGTGGGCTCTCCTGGTTGCCAGGCAGTTACACTGAAACCGCATTATAACCCCTGCTCAACTGTCCCCTTGGCTCTTTGGCTTGCAGACAGCACATTGTGGGACTTCCTGGCCTTCGTAACTACGTAAGCCAATTCTTACAGTAAATCTCTCCCCCGGCCCCCTCTCTCTACTGATCCTGTTTATCTAAAGAACCTTGACTAATACAATAAAAAAGAGAGAGCTTGACCAGGCAGTGGCACAGTTGATAGAGCATTGACCTGGGAAACCAAGGACACAGGTTTGAACCCTGAGAAGGCTGTCTTGAGCGCGGGCTCATCTGACTTGAGCATGGGATCATAGACATGACCCCATGGTCGCTGGCTTGAGCCCAAAGGTCGCTGGCTTGAAGCCCAAGGATGGTGGCTTAAGCAAATGGTCACTGGCTTGGCTTGAGCCCCCCACCCATCAAAGCACATATGAGAAGCAATCAATGAACAACTAAAGTGATGCAACTATGAGTTGATGCTTCTCATCTCTCTCCCTTCCTGTCTGTCTCTCTTTCTCTGACTCTTAAGAAAGAAAGAGAGAGAAAGAGAGATGACCCTGTTATACTGATTCCCAGACCAGTATTATCTGAACACAAGCTCACCTTTGGAATTTTCACTGTGGATGAAAAAAAAAAAGGGGGGGGGGTTCTGTGGTAAGCAACCTCACGGAGGGATATTGTCATAAATCCTAACTTGGCAGCTCATGGTGGGCAGTCATGCTCCAGGCATTTAGTAAAAGGTTTGTGGTTGCATTAAGTAAGCCCTGCCCATTGTTTCTGTGCATCTAGTTTAACACACCTTTGAAATAAGCCCTAATCACCCTCAAGAGAGCACAGAATCTTGTTAATCTGAACCCTGCATTGCTTTCTCCCACCTCCATGTTCTCTTTCTTACATTCTCTCCCTCCTCTCAAATGCATAAAAGAAGCTGCAAACCAGTTGTTCTCAAGAACTGAAATCTTGCTCCTCGGTACCTGTCATGAGTTTGGCTCAAATAAACTCTTACAAAAATTCTCTACAGGTTTGGACATTTCTTACATCAGTACATTAATATAAAGCCATAAATTTCTATTTATCCTTATGCTCATTTAAATTGTTTCTCTTATAAATGATGACATCGGATCATTTACAATAACATGGATGGACCTTGATAACATTATACGGAGTGAAATAAGTAAATCAGAAAAAACTAAGAACTATATGAATCCATATATAGATGGGACAGAAAAATGAGACTGAGAGACATGAACAAGAATGTGATGGCAACGGGGGTGGGGGGTGGGGGGTGGGGGGAGGGGGATGGGGCGAGGAAGGAGAGAAGGAGTGGGGGAGTGGAGGGGCACAAAGAAAACCAGATAGAAGGTGACAGAAGACAATTTGACTTTGGGTGAGGGGTATACAGCACAATCAAATGTCAAAATAATCTGGAGATGTTTTCTCTCAACATATGTACCCAGATTTATCGATGTCACTGCATTAAATTTAATAATAAAATTAAAAATAAATAAATTGTTTCTCTTATTTTGACATAAGAAATGTCCAGACCTGTAGAGAATTTTCAAAAAACAACTACTGATTGATTTTAGAGAGAGAGAAAGAGAGAGAAAGCAAAACACCAACTTGTTGTTTCACTCATTTATGCATTCATTGGTTGATTCTTATATGTGCCCTGATGGGGATTGAACCCACAACTTTGGTGCTTTGGCATATTAGAATGAAGCTCTAACCAACTGAGCTGCCCTGCAAGGGCTGTAGAGACTTTTAATACAGATTTATTAGAGTTTATTTAAGCTAAACAGAAGACATATCTGGAAGCAAGATCTCAAAAGACTTGAGAAACTGCTCCAGAGAATGCCAAACTGCATTTGGAATTAAAGAGGGAACATAGGCAAGATTACATGGAGGTGGGAGAATGCACAGCAGAAAAGAGTTAACAGATTATGTGCTCCCTTGAGGGTGGTTACACCTTCCAGAGTTCTAAACGGGTATGCTAACATGCTAACTAACCTAGGTGCACAGGAACAATGGACAGGGCTTGCTTAGGGCAAAGATAAATCTTTTACTAAAGAAGTGGGTGAAATAAGCGAATCAGAAAAAAACAGGAACTTCAGGATTCCATACATTGGTGGGACATAAAAGCGAGACTAAGAGGCAAGGACAGGAGTGTGGTGGTTGGGAGGGGGGAGAAGGGGAGGGGGAGGGGTACAGAGAGAACTGGGTGGAGGGTGGCGAGGACGATCTCTCTCTTCGGGTGATGGGTATGCAACAGAACTAAATGACAAGATAACCTGGAAATGTTTTCTTTGAATGTATGTACCCTGATTTATTGATGTCACCCCATTAAAATAAAAATTTATTTATAAAAAAAAAAAAAGTTGGATGCCTGGGCATATCCATTCACCATGACCTTCCCAGGTAGGAATTTATGATCCAATCTCCCTGTGATGCTTTCAGTCAGATTAGTTACAGAACCCCTTTTTCCTGCACATTACTTTCAAGACAGTTCTCACGAATGGAGAAGTTATTTTACATTGGATGCACAGTGCATAAATTGAGCACCTATTATGAATAAAAATCTATACAAGATAAATATAGCAAAGTGCCCTCATTGTTAGTTGATAATTAATCTAAGTATATTAGAAAGACTAAGAAGAGTCCTGGCCAGATAGCTCAGTTGGTTAGAGCATCATCCCGAAGCACAGAGGTTGCCGATTTGATCCCCAGTCAGGGCACATAAAGGAATAGATGTTTCTATCTCTTCTTGCTCTCTCCGTTCCTCTCTCTAAAATCAATAAAATAAGACTAATAATATCCACTGTGAACTGGATTTCAAAACAATGCTTCATAACGTGACTTCATCTAGCAATGACAAATTGTAAGACCCTGCCTTTAAGGCAGTGGTCCCCAACCCCAGGGCCGCGGACCGGTACCGGTCCGTGGGTCATTTGGTACCGGTCTGCAGAGAAAGAATAAATAACTTACATTATTTCCGTTTTATTTATAATTAAGTCTGAACGATGTTTTATTTTTAAAAAATGGCCAGATTCCCTCTGTTAGTTCCATCTAAGACTCACTCTTGATGCTTGTCTCTGTCATGTGATACATTTATCCATCCCACCCTAAAGGCCAGTCTGTGAAATTATTTTCTGACATTAAACTGGTCCGTGGCCCAAAAAAGGTTGGAGATCACTGCTTTAAGGGATACAGACAATTCTATTAATTATTGAGAGCTGTATTGCTGAAATACAGAATCTAGTATTAAAAGATAAAGTCATTGCTTCTCTGCCTTTTGGCTAAGATCAAGTCAAAGATAAGGCTGTATGTGCATGTACCAAACACCTGTCTGAAAAGTGACATATTTAGTCACTCAACCAGTCAGTTTGCATTCTTGATGTAACTTTGATATATTTTAAAATTGAATTATCTGATTGGTTTGGACAGATGGGCGGATTTAACGATGGGCGCACCAGGCACACGTCCTGGGCCCTGACTTCTGAAGGGCCCTGCAAAACCCCAACTTTACACTTTTTTCTAATGTTACAGGCTCAATATTTTCTTCTGCACCTGGGGCCTCAACTAACCTGAATCCGTCTCTGGGTTTGGAATAATAACACTATCCTGATGATATTTCTTTGCAATAATCAAGAAATGAGAGAGGTATTTACAAAAGATATGAAATGTCCTAAATCCCCAGAGATCTACTGTTCTCTTATCTGTATTGTTACCTCTAAAATCTTAACACCTAACTTCCAAACATATTCATATGCCATTTATATTGTACTGGATATATAATATGAATATTGTGTACATATATATCCTGTACAATATTCAAATTCCTATATGGCTTATATTTTTGGATACATGTTCTTTTTTAATCAGATGGTTAATACAATAGGATCTCTGAAGTGCCATGTAGCTACTTTGATTCTTTCATTTCTATCATCTATGAGTAGTACACTTACATAATGTTAGTAGAGTCACATCATGAGCCATTCATAATTGACAGTTCACAAAACTGGAGAGTAATCAAAATCCCATTAGTTTTACTTCTTAGGAAGCCTAATTATTGCATAGTTTTTAGGGAAGCATATTGACAAGTTGAATGAAATGAATGGTTCTCATATTAAACTCTCCTAGAAAGAAAAAAGGTGGTTCCTTCTTAATTTTCATAGTGTGACTTACTCCATTCAAAATGGTTGATACTTCAGCATTTCTAAAGCTCTTTGGAATTTGCTCTAAAGATCTTTCAAATTGAGGCATGAACTGTTTCTAAAAAATTTGTTACAAGAAAACTCGAAAAGCAACAATTGACAATTAAACTAGGAAATAAGAAGTGGACTAAGAAGAAACAAAACGCAAAATCTTTGAGCAACTCAAGCCTTCTTAATCCACTATAAAAAAACAACAATAATGAACCTGATTTATACCTAACGTGATTAAGGTTTCAAAAGCACTTTCATTTCATCAACTTATTTGATACAATTGACTTGTAAGAGAGAACCAGGACCCAGCCCTTCTGTCAGGCGAGCAGAGACACAAATTTAAGTAATGGAAGTCATATACATAAACAGTCATACGTTCATTCACTCATCCATTTAGCAATGATTATTATTATTGGGTTTTTTT
Source organism: Saccopteryx leptura (assembly GCF_036850995.1). Lineage (NCBI taxonomy): Eukaryota > Metazoa > Chordata > Mammalia > Chiroptera > Emballonuridae > Saccopteryx > Saccopteryx leptura. The sequence continues at coordinate 86,964,574 of NC_089516.1, read as the reverse complement.
AGAGAGAGACAGACAGGAAGGGAGAGAGATAAGACGCAGCAACTCGTAGTTGTGTCACTTTAGTTGTTCATTTATTGATTCTCATATATTCCTTGATTGAGGTGGGGTGTTCCACCTAGCCAGTGACCCCCTGCTCAAGCCAGGGACCTTGGGTTCAAGCCAGTGACCTTTGGGCTCAAGTTAGCGACCATGGGGTCATGTCTATGATCCTACACACAACCTGGTGACCCTGTACTCAAGCTGGTGAGCCCGCGCTCAAGCTGGTGACCTCGGGGTTTCAAACCTGGGTCCTCAGCATCCCAGGACGATGCATTATCCATTGTGCACCACCACCTGGTCAGACCATTTAGCAGTTATTGAAAGACCACTATGGGCCAGACACTGTGCTAGATGGTAATGGATGTTCTTGCCTTCAAGGCTCTCAAACTACTCCAGCAACAGTGACAAAAAAGTTCAGCATGATGTAATAAATGCTAGAAGGTGTTTTCGTTACTGGGAAACAACACATCTCAACTGGAGTGGAATTTCTTTTTTTTTTTTTTTTAATTTTATTTATTCATTTTTAGAGAGGAGAGAGAGAGGGAGAGAAAGGAGAGAGAGACAGAGAGAGAAGGGGGAGGAGCTGGAAGCATCAACTCCCATATGTGCCTTGACCAGGCAAGTGGAGTGGAATTTCAAACTAAACATACCTGAATCTCACAGATGATGTGCTCATGAAAAAAAATATCGATCTTTGTATGTACACAGAACCACAGAATGTTAGAGCTACAAAGGACCTTACAGATTATTATTTCAACAATCCTCTTATTTGATAGATGAGGAAACTAAAACCTAAAGAGATTAACTAATTTTCTGAGACTAATAAAACTAGGGAGTAGCGAAACTAAAGTTTCCTAAGCCCATAAATACAATCTCCAAACTACCTCAACATACACATAGTCAAAAAGGAAGGAAAGAAATTGTACAATAACTACATGCATTTAGTCCAAGATGATAGATTTTGCCACTATCGTTAAAGTTTCAAAATGTTGAAAGACAAAGGGAACTTTTGTATTCATGCTCTTATTTTATAATTTCATGATGGCTTAAAATAATTTTAATATTCAATGATCAAATACTATCCCAAAAGCAAAAATGGATAAATTCTACTTTACATTATTTTAAAGATCATTGCTGGCATCTCTCTGAATAAACAGACATCACCATGACAACTGCAAAGTGTTTATATGCTTGGTATAGGCAGTATATACTGCAGTGCACAGAAATAGACAATCTCTAGTGTGTGGCCATTTTTCGTCTACCTTAAGGGGTTCAAATATAAATACACTTTTTCACATAAACCCACAGTTTTGTACACATTAAATATCTACCACTAGCGCTGTTTCCAATAACACTTTGAACCTTTCACAATGTGGATTTTTTGTGGAAACGGCTATGTCACGTTGGTTTTTGAAATTTCCTCAAATAATGTAGCGTGCCAGTCTCACTGACTTTTTAGACTGAATTATATTCACATTACCTCTCTTCTGGTTCACTTTGCTATTTCTGGTAGAGTGGCTCTGCCTACATGAGTAAAATTTTATTACCCTCTTATCCTTCACTGTTGGCTCTACCTTGGCAGTCAAGTTTAATCATGCCAGATGTTGTTTTTGCAAAGCTCCATCCTTCTGCACAGATAATAGCCAGCCTGACCAATTCTTCCCCTCAAAGCACCGCCCTTCCTCAGGAAAGTGTTATGTTCAGGGGATAATGCCTGACAATGAAGCCAACTAACCTGCTATCAATCAATTTGTAGGTTGCTATTTTACCAAAAAGATTCGCTCGTCTTACCCCAAATGGTAACTGTTTTTAACCTGGCTAGTCTGAATTGTTCTTAATTTACTGTTTTTATCGTCTTATGTTTCTTTAACTACAAAATCTCATATACAGAACATAAACACGAATGGCTGTTACATAGCGATGGGACAAATTTTCCACGTGAAATTTACAAAAATGGGGCATGTTTCTTTTTTTCTATCTGCTATATCTATATCAATTTTTTGGTCTTTTCATATATAGGAAATAAGTAATTATTAACACTTCTAATGATTCATCTCCCCGCAGAAGGAGCTGTACTCATGAAGAAATCATATTCCTACCAAGTGCATATCCCTCTGTTCTTAGGTTTCCTTCTTTCTTCCATTTCTCAGCCTCTGCACATAAATATAACCTTTTCCAAAACAGCCTGGTAGAGTTACATGTCACGTTTCCAAAGAACAGACTTCTAGTAACTTCATCCATCAGAAAAATAAATGCCACAAACCTTTACTAAGGAGAAAAAGACTTCCGAGGAGCCAGTTATTACAAAATACATACTTATTTCATAAGAATGAAAGTCAAAATGAGCTCTCTTTCCCAAGTTCCCAGAGCTTATTATCTGTTCTTTTCTCATGGCACTTGCAATTTCTCCTTATTATTCTAGTTACTTATGTAGATGTGTTCGCTCCCTTACTGGCCTGGAAGATCTTTGCCAGCAGGATCCATGTCTAACTTATCTTATTTCCCACAATGCCAATGTCTTCATTGATGTTCTACAAAGAACCCTTTCTCCAGCCTTTAAAGCCTCATGAAGGTCGCAGAAAGGTCAAGGTAATGAGGATGAAGAAAAGGTTATTGGATTTGTTGAGTTTTTCAGTAGTATCTGAAACTTATCACATGCTTTTATTATAGGTATTTTTATCCATGTCTTGGATTCCCAACTACTCCAACTAAAAAGGAAACTTTATAAGCTCTTGAAGAAAAAAGTCCGTATGTTGCTAATCTTTGTAGCTCTCAAAGATTTTAAATACAACCTTGCATATAATAGGCAGGATATACAAATGAATGAACATCAGGCAGATTATCAGGGTACAGAGCAACTACACATAAGATATGACAGCTAACGCCAAAGACAGGCACTAGAATATTTAAAAAGGCACTTTCATTCATTAAGCATTTATTAAGTGCTTATTCTAAACTAAGAACTGTGTTACATACTAAAAGAAATAAGAAACATAATTTCCCTCAAAGAACTCCTAATTTAGTTGGGGAACCAGAAATGAGATCAATAATTATAAACCAAAAGTATAAGAGATAATGCCCTATCGATATATCCATTCCCTGCACCGTGCTCAGTGTGCTTTATATTGTAAAAAGATGTTTTACATGAAAAAACAGTTTATTTATTTATTTTTCTTCTTTTCCAAGTGAGAAGAGGGGAGATAGAGAGACAGATCCCCACATGTGCCCCAACCAGGATCTACCTGGCAAACCCCATCTGGGGCCAATGCTCTGCTCATCTGGGGCCATGCTTGCAACCTAACTATTTCTAGCACCTGAGGAGGAGGCTCCATAAGATATCCTCAGTGCCTGGGGCTGATGCGCTCAAATCAATCAAGATATGGCTGCAGGAGGAGAAGAAAGAGAGAAAGAGAGAAAGAAGGGGGAGGGGAGGTATAGATGTAGATGATTTCTTCTCCTGTGTGCCCTATCCAGAACTTGATCCCAGAACATCCACACGCCAGGCCAATGCTCTGCTGCTGAGCCAACTGGCCAGGGCTAAAGTTTAAACCAATGAAAACATGAGTCTTAAAATCGATAAGATTACATTAATGGGAATGCTAGATAAATGAGATATTGCTTACTATATTGTCATCATACCTTAAATATTTATTACCTAAATTAGATTGCTTTCCCAATATTCTCTTTGTGTTACTCCCCAAACAATAATATATATGAATAATTATTTTACATGATTATATTTGAGATATTTTCAAATACTGACATCTATATTATTAGTAATACTAAGTATTTAAAGTTTCTCCTCTGTCTTCTTTTTTATAAAACAATATTTCTCTCAGTGCCTTATATAATGTCCCCAAACCTTATCAGGTATTTCATTGTACTCGCAGTTGAAAAACACTGCCTAAGTAACTCAGGCTATTCCAAGTATAGTTAAAAACAAAAAATACAGTGCCTCAAATGTCGCCATTAATGATTACAATTTCTTTAGAGAACTTTTCAGTGTTTGTTAAAACACAAGTACCCTAAGAGAAATTAGCAGTTACTAGGCTTTTAGGAAATGTGTTCAAAGTGCTCATATTTTCTGAATTGCCCATGTATTTTCAGCTCATCTCAGGCAAACACTATCATCAAGAAATGACTATGCAACTTAAAAGCATAAATGGGCATGCATTTCTTAAACAAGCTGAATGGTCATCAGAAAATACATTTGGGCCCATCATTCAGGGGTGGTTTCCAACACAAGCACAGTTTTGGTTTGCTCCTCCGCAGTTCAGAAATGCCAGCTGCCCAGTAGCCAGTTTGTCGATTCTTAAAAGTAAAACACCCTGGCCCTGGCCGGTTGGCTCAGCGGTAGAGCGTCGGCCTAGCGTGCGGAGGACCCGGGTTCGATTCCCGGCCAGGGCACACAGGAGAAGCGCTCATTTGCTTCTCCACCCCTCCGCCGCGCTTTCCTCTCTGTCTCTCTCTTCCCCTCCCGCAGCCAAGGCTCCATTGGAGCAAAGATGGCCCGGGCGCTGGGGATGGCTCTGTGGCCTCTGCCTCAGGCGCTAGAGTGGCTCTGGTCGCAACATGGCGACACCCAGGATGGGCAGAGCATCGCCCCCTGGTGGGCAGAGCATCGCCCCTGGTGGGCGTGCCGGGTGGATATCCCGGTAGGGCGCATGCGGGAGTCTGTCTGACTGTCTCTCCCTGTTTCCAGCTTCAGAAAAATGAAAAAAAAAAAAAAAAGTAAAACACCCTGAATCCGGATAAAGTTTGGAATTCGATAGGAGTCTCATCTTTGCACAGGTGGAGCCAGGGAGAAATCTATGCTATTTTAAGCTTCTCATAGGCACCAAGTATAGCAAGCATCAAATGAATGATTCACAAGGTCGTAGCTGTTCAAAATTGAAGTGTGAGTGGCCTCACTACTTAACAGTGAAAACAATCCAGAACTTCACATTCTTGATAAGTCATAAAAACAAAAACTTGATTTGGGGTGTTTGTAACAGGATGTATGGCTGATTATATTATTATTATTATTATTATTATTATTATTTGAAAGAGAGACAGAGACAGGGAGAGGGACAGATAAGGACAGACAGACAGGAAGGGAGAGAGATGAGAAGCATCAATTCTTCATTGAAGCACATTATTCATTGATTGCTTTCTCATATATGCCTTGACCAGGAGGGGGCTCCAGCTGAGCCAGTGACCCCTTGCTCAAGCCAATGACCTTGGGCTCAAGCCAGTGACCACAGGGTCATGTCTATGATCCCACGCTCAAGCCAGTGACCCCATGCTCAAGCCAGCGACCTTGGGATTTCGAACCTGGGTCCTCTGTGTCTCAGGCCAATGCTCTGCCCCCTGCAGCACCACCTGGTCAGGATGGCTGATTGTTTTTATATCAACAAAATACGCCTTTACAGGCAGTCCCTAGGTTATGAACGAGATAGGTTCTGTAGATTTGTTCTTAAGTTGAATTTGTATGTAAGTTGGAACAGGTACATTTACCTATTAAATGCAACTTAGATATTTGTCTTTAGTATTTATTTTGACCTTTCTGTGCATATCAATACTGCAACATTTTCAAACCTACAGAACCTACCTCATTTGTAACCTGGGACAACCTTTACATAGCATTAGAAAGGAATAATGTCTTATTTCCTTAAAGGATCAATGAGGACCCATTCAAAGCATAATAGGAAAGCCCTGGCTGGGTCATTCAGTTGGTTAGAGCATTGTCCCAATACACCAAGATTGCGGGTTAGATCCCTGGTCATGGCCCATGCAAGAATCAACCAATGAAAACAAAAAAGTAGGCCTGACCTGTGGTGGCGCAGTGGATAAAGCGTCAACCTAGAAATGCTGAGATCACCAGTTCAACACCCTGGGCTTGCCTGGTCAAGGCACATATGGGAGTTGATGCTTCCAGCTCCTCCCCCTCTTCTCTCTCTCTGTCTCTCCTCTCTCTCTCTCTCTCTCTGTGTGTGTGTGTGTGTGTCTCCCTCTCCTCTCTAAAATGAATAAAAAAAACTAAGCTTTAAAAAAAAGGTAGAACAATAAATTGATGTTTCTCTCTCTAAAATCAATTTTTAAAAAAGCATTCATAGGAAGTCAGTACTTAGCCATCTATTTGGCCTTAAATCTCTAGATTTAGCTTATATCACCCAGTATTTGCACTTATTTGAGCTAAATTAAAAGCACTAGGCCCACACACAGTAGATAATGTTACTATCCAAGGATCCATCACCTGGAGGCTTAGTCTCAGCTCGATTTGTGTCGCTTTTCATGACTGGAGCCACAGGTGCAACAGAAATCCAACTAGGAGAGTAAACACAAACTAAACAGGATATTTAACAAACATGCTTGGGCACTTCCTCCTAAGCTTACCTGCTGCGATTTTCAAGGGCAAAAGAAGGACAAGCTTCATACCTCTAGAATGAGGCAGTTTTGGTTTGAACACTTGCCTCAATGCTTATCAGCAGCATGGCATTTTCTATGTGGTTTACACTTCCCGAGCCTCAGTTCCCTGTCTAAAAATGGACGTAAACACTGTGCCTCACTCATATGGTTGTTTGCTGTGGGAATGAAATTTCTTGGTTATGTTTTAATACACTTCACACCAGTAAATGGCATATTTTAAACACTCAACATATGTTTAATTATACTCTTTTAATGGTGTATTAGTGAGGGTTCTCCAGAGGAACAGAACCAATAGGTTGTATGTACCTATAGAAAGAGTTTTATTATAAGGAATTGGCTCTCGCAGTGATGGGGGCTGGCAAGTCTCAAGATCTGCAGGTTGATTTGGCAAGCCAGAGACCCAGGAGAGCCGATGTTTCAGTTCAACTCCAAAGACAGGAAAAAAGCCAACGTGCTAGTCTGAAAAATAGTCAGGAAGAATTCTTTTTCTGTTTTTAAATAGCTTTACTGTGGTATAACTGATACACGACCTAGTACCTATAGTTAACAATTCTTAAAAATTTGTTAAGAGTGTAGAACTCATGTTAAGTATCTAACGACAAAATACACACACACACACACACAGTGGGGCTGTCGAGCAGGAAGGATTCTTCTTGGTCAGGGGAAGGTTAGCCATTTCATTCTATTTAAGCTTTCAACTTATTGGATGATGCCCACCCATGGAAGACAATCTGCTTTATGCAATCTAACAATTTAAGTTGTTAATCTCAAAAACAACAACAACAAAATCCCCTCATTGCCTGACCAGGCGGTGGCACAGTGGATAGAGCGTCGGACTGGGATGCGGAAGACCCAGGTTCAGGACCCCGAGGTCGCCAGCTTGAGTGAGGGCTCATCTGGTTTGAGCAAAGCTCAGCAGCTTGAGCCCAAGGTCGCTGGCTCGAGCAAGGGGTTACTCGGTCGGCTGAAGGCCCGCAGTCAAGACACATATGAGAAAGCAATCAATAAATAATTAAGGTGTTGCAACGTGCAATGAAAAACTAATGATTGATGCTTCTCATCTCTCCATTCCTGTCTGTCTGTCCCTATCCCTCTGTGTGACTCTCTCTCTCTGTAAAAAAAAAAAAAAAAAAAAAAATCCCCTCATGGAAACACCCAGAACAATAACATTTGACCAGGTCCTGGCCAATTGGCTCAGTGGTAGAGTGCCAGCCTAGCATACGGGAAATTCCAGGTTTGATTCCCAATCAGGGCACACAGGAGAAGTGACCATTTGCTTCTCCACCTTCCCCTACCCCTTCTCTCTTTCTCTCTTTTCCTTTTCCACAGCCATGGCTCAAATGATTCGAGCAAGTTGGTCTCAGTGCTGAGGATGGCTCCATGGCCTTACCTCAGGCGATAAAATAGCTCAGTTGCTGAGCACTGGGGCAGCAGCCCCAGATGGGCACAGCATTACCCTGTAGGGGGCTTGCCAGGTGGATCTCAGTCAGGGCTCATGTGGGAGTTTGCTTCTCTGTCTCTCTGCCTCCCTACCTCTCAATAAGATAATAATAATAATAATAATAATAATAATGTTTGACCAAATATCTGGACACTCCAAGGCCCAGTCCAACTGACACAAAATAAACCAACATAAACGGATATTAGTAAACTCATATACTATGCATACACGATGCTACTATAATTCATTCAAACTGTAAAATGCATTCAAATATCTTATGGTTTTACATAATATAAAAAGAACTGATTTGAGGAAGGATTTAGTGTGTGAAAGTTCAATTTAGTATTGTTGTGCTTTCTTTTTTTAATAATGCACAGTTGTTTGACTAATTTAATTGGTCATTCATTTCAAAATAGTCAGTTGTGGCTACAGTCAAATTTAGTGGACTTTTTACAGCCTACTAATTTTTGAAAAGGGGCAAAGCTCTTGAATATTATATGGTATGAATTTTGAAAATCTATGAGCAATTGTTCCCACCATTAATCCTTAGGTTGGATTAAAGAGCATTATTGAGTGTAGCAATACAGTGATACCAATATAAAATTTCAGTTTATTTTTCATTGGCTCAAGTCAATGATTTGAAGGGAGAATTAAATGCTTTAAGGCAAAATAATTTGTGGAATAAAAAGTAGGCTAGAATTTTCACAGAGATAACAAGGGTGATGAGAAATGCATGACATCAAAATCACAATTAAATTTTCTAAGTTTTAATCGCAATCAATGTTGCCCAGTAGACTAAAGCTGCATTCAAATCATTTTCATTTGACCACACTGTACTTTTTCCAAATTTTTCAACAAGTAGTCGTGAAGGTTTAAATTTTGTACAGATGGTTGATTATACTATAACGTCTAAAACAGTGTTAGTCAACCTAGTCCCTACCGCCCACTAGTGGGCATTCCAGCTTTCATGGTGGGTGGTAGTGGAGCAACCAATGTATAAACAAAAAGATAGATTTAACTATAGTAAGTTGTTTTATAAAGATTTATTCTGCCAAACTTAGCGAAAATCCAAGAAAAAGTACTTGGTAAGTAATTATTATTATATGCTTTAACTTGCTGTAACTCTGCTTTATAAATTTTATAAAGTAAACTTACTTCCCTACTTTATAAATCATCATTACTGTAGAACCAGTGGGTGGTCAGAAAATTTTACTACTAACAGAGATACAAAAGTGGGTGGTAGGTATAAAAAGGTTGACTACCCCTAGTCTAAAATATGGTATTAAAGGAACATTTTTAAACCAAGTGTAGTACTGAACAAAAGTAAGAAAAATTATATACCTTTAAACCTAGAAAGTTGTTGTATAGATGACAGAACACACAATCTATCACTTTTCCCTTGCTCTCAGTTCATTTGTTTGATAAATGAGCATTTAGTTGAAAATAAAGGGTTAAGCAAAAAATACCCAGAGAATGGCTCCATTCCTGAGAGATTCTAAAACTGAATACTTTTGAAAAAAGAAGTCTATTTTTTAACCGTTCTAGCCTTTAGAGGAGAAATAAATAACCTCTGGAAAGATATCAAATGGATAAGTATTATTTCTAATCAAATAGCAAAATCAGAGGCCTTAACAAAATATGTAATCTATCTAAACAAATAAATAATAACTATCATTTATTGAGGTCTTACTATGTGGCAGGCACTTTAGCAATATGATCTCTAATTGTCACATTCACAACATTCCTTCAAGATAGCTGCCAGCTATCTACCCCCTAATCTCCTACCTCTATCACACACTTAGTCTTCTCCCACAAGTGGGGGATCTGAAACTCTGAAATATTAAGTAAGATAATAAAGGTTAAGGCCTACGGCCCTAATCTTGAGTAGATCTCAAACCAGCTTCCTGCAGCACCCTGGCTCATTATGCCATTCTACCTTTAAAGAAATAATCAAGTCCAGGACCACAAGCATTTCTTTTCCAAGAAGTGGAGTTATTTTCTCTTTGAAAAAAGAAAGTATTGATTTGTTTCTAATTACAAGTATTATACCTTTTTATGGTAGAGCATAAGAAAAGGCAAAAACAAACAAACAAACAAACAAACACAGGGGTTCCTTGGGTTACGACAGTCTGAACATAAGATGTTTCAAGTTTACATCGCTTACCCCCATAAAAACTTTTAAAAAATTGAGGCGTGTTTCAGCTTATGCCATTAGCATCATACTTACAGACTACGTGGACAAAATAGTTTGGCTGCATGAGGCAAAAGAATATGCAGTAAAGTGGCACATGAATGAGGGAGTTGGTGTCCCCCAATATGCTTACCTACACCATTTTGGACTGTTAAAAGCCCAAGTGCTCCATTTGTGTTAGGCTCGAGTGTATTTCAACTTACACTAAAATTCAAGTTACGCCATTGTCATAGGAACAGAACTGTGTTGTAACCTGAGGATCCCCTGTAATTAAGTAATTACATCAGTAACATTATGCAGCACCTCATGAATGCTGCGCTGTGCCACCCAGATACCCCCTAAAGTGATGGAAAGGTTGTGGCTTTCAGCTTTCAGACATCCGCAAGAATTTCCTTGGCTGAGGAGAGACAGATACCTGACACCTACCTGAAAGTCACAGTCCCTTTCCAGGGCCAGTCTATACACAATGACTGATGCTATGTGGGTTTTAAAGACTCTCCTTTCCTCCACTTTATCCCTTTCCTCAACTCAGGACAACAAGGAAGAAACATGCCCATTACCTCAGATTGATATCGATTCTGATGCCAATTTGATGCGGTTCTGTTGCAGTGTCGAGAGAAAGGAGCTGCAAATGACCTACCTTTGGAAAAGCTTAGGCTTTTGCAGTAAGACTTATTCAAGGTTGAAATAGAAGGTTGTTCACAGGTTCTCAATGTCTCATTTCCATCTGTCCTGCCAAAGAAAAAGTCAGTCTTCATTATGCCCAGTAAAAAGACCTAAATCCAGATATTCTGTGCCTCGGTTTAACCCATATCAAAGCTCAAGCCAGTCCAGGAGTTGCTCAAAGCCTGTACTTGGGAGACTAGCTGGCTGTCAGCCCACACAGCATGGCTGCTGCTTGGGGACCCATGAACAAACGAGTGGGGCAAACTTCTTTCCAAGCAGGAAGAGAGAGCTTTGCTTGGCCTGTGTTTATATTTTCAGGCTGGGAAAAACTAGCTTTCCTTTGAGCTAACCTGTCAGTTTCTTTAAAATTCCATGAGCTTACATTGGTTTCTCCCGATAACCAATCAGATCCCTCTTCTAGATTATACTGACAAGCCTCTATGACCGCCATTCTGGCTTCCACTGTGCTGCTTAAAATGGAAGACCAAAAGCACCCCACCCCCTTACTGGACAAGCAGTGCCTTGAGGAGATTCCTCCCAAATGGTTAGAATTAATTCGAAGAGCTGAAGGCACAATGGACTCTGAGGGCACAATGGACTAATTAGCCTATGAATGCTTTAGCCTTTTAGCAAATTAAATTAAATGGAATGCTGAAGATTCTTACTGAAGCAAGCTTTCTAAATTTTATAAAACTTAATGTTAAATTTCTTTTGCTGTTTCCCCATCAATATCTAGCTACCTGCTTATATTAACAAGATGACTGCTTGCTGTGGCCACACCTCAGCCCAACTTCCCCCTCTGTCCAGTTCGGTTCCTTTCCCATAGATAGGGGATGAATTGGAAAGTACTGCCTAATATACCTCCTTCTTGCTAATGTGGGTCAGAGTCTGCTGGAGGATGTACGTGTAAAATATAGGACAATAGTGTACCTCTGCATTGTAATCAGCTTTCATTTTCACTTAAAAATACACAGTAAACATCCTTCCACAATCAAAACATTCTTTTACATTATTTACACTGACTGTACTGTATACCATGGTATATTGTATACCATTCCGAACAGGCCTCCCCAAGATCTGCCACTTTGGCATGTGGATTATTTTGAGCTGAAGGCAATGACGATCTTGCAGGCTCACAAGAAACTTTTACCTCTTCCTTAAAGAATGTAAGTTAGGGACCTTTCCCATAATGAATCATCACCAAAAATAAGTTTTTATGATTTATCTTTAGGGCAAGACAAACATCTAATTACTGAACATGGTATAATAAAAAATGCAACTTAGAGACAGACTACCAGGGTTCAATCCTACTTCTGATATTTTATTTGTTCTTTGTCATTGGTTAGGTAATGAAACCTCTCAGAACTTTAAATTCAACAGGAGTACCTCACAGAGCTTGTAGTTTTAGTATAAACATATATAAAATGCCTTATATACTATAAAGACTTATATAGTAATACAAAGTGGTTTTCTTACTGCATATAAAATATTTGCTTCAAGAATATAATAGCTTACTTCTTGTTAAAACACAAAATGTAAACGTATAGGTAACCACATACAAATTTAATTTCTATTTAAACATATGAGAAGGAATTTATTTTCTTATTTAAAGGAATATTTAGGTAGTTTGGTTTATGGAAAGTTGACGTAAGTGAAGCCATTTTAAAATAGAGCCAAAGCAGCCATTCCAGCGGAACCGCTTGCACATCTTACTTGTTGAAAATTTGGAATGTTTGAATGAGGAAAAATAACCATTGGAGTGGGCAAAAGCAACACTGTCTTCCAAACAACTGAAAAGCTAACAGGAAAGCAGACCACCTGATCACAAGGACTAATGATTATAGACATTCTTTAGAATGGTTAACCAGTCATGATAGCTTAATAGCAACCAGCTTGTTAACAGTGATAGAAATTTCTCTCTTCAGCCCTGGTTGGTTGGCTCAGTGGTAGAGCATCGGTCTGCGTGTGGATATCCCCGGTTTGATTCCCAGTCAACACACACAAGGAGAAGCAACCATCTGCTTCTCCACCCCTCTCCCTCCCTTTCTCTTTGTCTCTCTCTCTTCCCCTCCCACAGCCATGGCATATCGGCCGCCAGGCGCTGAGGATGGTTCTGCAGAGCCTCTGTCTCAGACCCAAAAAATAGCTTGGTTGGGAGCATGGCCCCAGACAGGCAGAGCATCAGCCCCAGATGGGGGTTGCCGGGTGGATCCCAGTCAGGGCGCATGTGGGAGTCTGTCTCTATCCTCTATCTCCCCCCCCCTCACTTAAAAGAAGAAGAAAAGAAGAAAAAGAAAAAAAATTCCTCTCTTCTATTGATGTAATTATTCCCCTTCCTTTTCTCATGAAAACCCTTTGCCTTACCCCATAATTGAGACACAATTTGGGTTTCTGACCGAACCTGTGCTCCCAGGTTGCAATTCTGTAATCTCAAACAAACACTTGTTGCCTCTCACTTTGGTTTTTTATTTTTAAGTTAACAGGTTGATCAACTCAAAATGTAAACTCCTATTTTATGTTAGAAAAGGCTGAGTTTACCCTTCTTACAATTTGTAGTTTAAAAAGCATTTGTTTGTTCTCTTCCCACCCCACCCATCACTCAGACCTACTACTTTCAAGTTTAAAATGAATTTAGAAAGAAAAATATTTTCTATTTCATAAAAGCAATTGTATTTCAACCACCAAAGCTTGCTAGTCTTCTATCCTTATAAAAACTTATTTTTAGGTTTGAGAGAAAACTAGTTTAGATAAATCCATACTTCTGATAGTTGATTTTTGTCCATAAGCACCTCTGTTACCGCTTTTTAAAAATTTTTATTTATTAATTTTTCAATAGAGAAAAAGAGAGGGGGGGGAGGTGGAGAAACAGATGGGCACTTCTCCTGTGTGCCCTAAATGGGAGTCAAACTAGGACATCCACACACTGGGCTGATGCTCTACCACTGAGCCAACCAGCCAGGGACCACACCTCAGGAATTTGACATGTAGGCCTATGACTTCCCATCAATGTGGTCATCCACATAGAAATGGGCAGAAATCTAACTCATGGTGACACTGAAAGACTCAAACCAGACTTTCATCTCCAAAATGATCTCCCCTTTTTGCCCCTTACCACTTTTAAGGTACAACTAATTAACACCTTTAGCCCTGGAAAAAGGTAAAGTATCTACATTTGAAAAGATTCCCCTTATTCCAACATTAACTTTTCTTATCTAGTCTGAGTAAAAATACCAAAATATTAACATGACTTCCTGCAATTAGCTTTCCTTCCTCTCTTTTACAATAAAATCTGCGAGAACAAGTCATATGTAGGCGAAAAGCAAGTTAGCACACCATTTTTAGAGTATCTGAATCCTTAAGTAATTATCTTGAAAGGTTAATGGTGTTTTTAAATTTCTTTTGGATTATACTTAGTGCCTACAATCACACGTTGCATTTTACTAAACTGAATGCTTCTTTAAAAAGTATCTGTTTTATATAGAAAACTCTACTAAAATTACTATGAAACTCTCTACAGTATGGAAGTAAATTAGGTAAGAGAGTGAAAAAAACATAAGAAATTCTGGGCCAATCTTTTGTACATTCAATCCAAGATTTCTGTGTCAAGGCACTCAGAGAGTTTGTGACACTATGGCAGGGGTCCACCACATTTTTGCCAACACCTTCACAGGTTACTAGTTTTGCATAAAGTAATCTAAAGTAACTAATGGTTCTCAATTGGAGTTTGAGGAGTCAACCCTTTGGTGCATTTGACAATGCATTTAAACTAGTTCTTCACTGTTTGGAAATTGAAAATCTAAGGAAAGCAACAAACTTTTTCAAAAACAAAACCGGGAACAAAGATGAGTGTGTGCACACGCGTGCATACTCCTATGAACACACACCCGCTCTACAGATAAAAAATTCTGTATGTGAGTTCATAGAGTTCATGGACCCAGTTTAAGAACTACTCTGTAGAAAATCATCTCAGCATAGCCCTACTCTAATTAATAAACAAATTCAATTTTTAAGGTAAATAAGAAAAATATATTTGATAGCATCACATATAAAGCAATACATGGTTGAAAGAATAAATCATGTACACTACACATCTATCATAAACAGGATGAATAAAAGCATGGTCTTTGAAAACTACTATAAACTGGATAACTTAGCCATGAGAGATGCAAGAAGCTGTAACAGTGTGTGAAAAGGAAGAGTGATAATGGATAAGACTGAAGATAACAGTAACAAATAAGGATGGGGATAGGGGAACTGATCCAACTTGGGCTGGCTCACAAGGTGGTTTAAATCTGTCTCTGACAGAGTGGAAATGTGGGTTGACAGAAGAAACACATGTTTCCATGATCTTTGCACTCATATGTACCTGTTAATCTATAGTTTTACTCTTTTTTCATAATTTTTTTTTCAATTTTGTATTCAAGGTTATGCTAATATCTTAAAATGAATTTGGAAGAGTCCCCTTTTTACATATGCTCTAGAGTAGTTTGAATCACAGGGTTCACTAACTAATGATCTGCTTCTTCATGTTTTAATAAAACTTCTCTTGTGCCTTGTGGGCTGTAGATTATCTGAGAAGTGAATATGAGTTTTACAATCAGGAAAAAAAATTAAATATACTGCTCACAAAAATTAGGGGATATTTCAAAATGCACTTTCAAGATCAGGAAACGTGCAGATACTCCAGTACTTTCAGCCTTTGGTATAGTGCATTTTTACCAATGAAATAAAAGTTGGGCCCTGGCCGGTTGGCTCAGCGGTAGAGCCTTGGCGTGTGGGGGACCCAGGTTCGATTCCTGGCCAGGGCACATAGGAGAAGCGCCCATTTGCTTCTCCACCCCCTCCTTCCTTCCTCTCTGTCTCTCTCTTCCCCTCCCGCAGCGAGGCTCCATTGGAGCAAAGATGGCCCGGGCGCTGGGGATGGCTCCTTGGCCTCTGCCCCAGGCGCTAGAGTGGCTCTGGTCGTGGCAGAGCGACGCCCCGGGGGGGGGCAGAGCATCGCCCCCTGGTGGGCAGTGTCGCCCCTGGTGGGCGTGCCGGGTGGATCCTGGTCGAGCTCATGCAGGAGTCTGTCTGTCTCTCCCCGTTTCCAGCTTCAGAAAAAAAATAAAATAAAAATAAAAATAAAAGTTGGTTTTGCATCTCATTTGCATAATCAAACAACTTTCTTTGACTTGTCATTTGCTTTTCTGATGTTCAATTAAAAAATCAAATGCTTCTTTTTTTATCGCTTCATATTCATTTAAAAATATCCCGTAATTTTTGTGAGCAGTGTATATTCCCTTTAAGAATCTAATAAAAGTGTTGGGGGGGCAGCTAGGTATTGACAAAAGAGAAAGGAGCTAGACCTGCTGGGCCTGATTGAATTTGGAAGTTACACTTAATCGAGATTAAGTCCAGAAGCTATAGCTTCAAACATCCCAGGGAATCATGAAAACCCTGCCCTGGGGGACTAACAACCTTCCCTTCTCCCTGTCCCCCTCACCATGTAGGGAGAAACAACAGGTTTTCCAATCACCCTGAGGTACAACTTGATCCATTCACCAGGACTATGGAGGGGAAGTTCTTTCATAAACACATGTGCAGTAGAAGCCAAGATGGTGCAGGAGGTGGTCCTTCTACTTTGAGGCATGCAGAGTAGGAGCTAAGATGGTGACCACAGAAGCGAGGTGCCTAGCCTGGGAAAAGGATCAGACTGGATGAGGGCATGAAACTCCAGAAGATCTAGGGAAGAAATTGGATAGGGCAGAGGTCTCAAACTCGCAGCCCGCGGGTGCGGCCCGCCGAACAATTTTTTGCGGCCCGCAGACTAATCCATGAACTACAGTTTCTGGTCGTTTTGTGACACTGAAAAGTGTTGCGTAACAGTTACCTTTTGTAGACCTAGTGCGACCCGCCGAACGGCTGTGATCTTGCTCTGCGGCCCACATGCTGAGTTGAGTTTGAGACCCCTGGGATAGGGGGAGATAGGAGGACCCAGCACAAGCCTGCAAAGAGCCAGGAAAGAGATTGGTTGGTTTGAAAGAAAGCTTACCCATTGTGAATCCCAGGTAATATAACCAAAGTTTAACAAAGCCCACTCTCAGTAGCATACATTTACCCATTCATTTGCCTGTTAGCATGCAGTTCTGTCTCCGTAACAGCCACAGGGCTCCAAGCCCTGTTCATTCAGCCCTGTGGCCCAGCAGTTGCACAACTCCAAGGGTGGGCAGGCTCCAAGCACAGGTCTGGGTACAGCAGCGTTGCACCAGCTGGAGTGCAGCTGGAAGCAGAGACTAAGCTATTCAGATAGGGTCAGAAACTGAGTTGCACTAAGCTTTGGCATGGACTAAAATGAACTACAGCAGCTTCATGTGCTCTGCCAAT
This sequence comes from Saccopteryx leptura, assembly GCF_036850995.1. Classification (NCBI taxonomy): domain Eukaryota; kingdom Metazoa; phylum Chordata; class Mammalia; order Chiroptera; family Emballonuridae; genus Saccopteryx; species Saccopteryx leptura. The sequence goes on along the minus strand of NC_089516.1, from coordinate 86,947,463 downwards.
GCCAGGTAATGGCACAACATCCCTAGACCCTGGCCCTTGTCTGGGCTTGGTGAATACAAGATGGGCTTCTTTCACAGAGGGGTGGAGCTAAGCCACCTGCTCTGGGGTGAGACACTGGGCACTCGAGGACTGCTCAGTGTTTACTTCCGCTCCAATAAATCTTGCCACCATACCTCACCCTCCTACACATAGGTCCCTGAAATGCTTTTCTTGCAACTCTGGAAGAACCCCATTTCCACCAGCAACAAAAGCCATAGACACTTTCCCTACTGCCCAAACCATCAAAACCAAACACCAAAATGGGTTTACAATTTCAAGGTGGTTCATAGAAGCCTTAAATCTATCTATAAAGTCTCTAAAGACTGATAAGTATGGGTTAGGCCTCCCTTCCTTGACCTTTTTAGATGCCTTATAGTTTTAGTTTGGTTTGTACCTTAAGATAAAACATAACATATATTTATCAGCTCAGGTATGGATCATGTTTTTCTAGTTTTAGGTACCTAAACTGGAGAGATATCAGCTAAATGAGACTAGAAAACTCCAATTCCTTGTTCTCCTATGAAATATCAAAAAACAAACAGAAAAACATAGTTAATACAACTTTATAAGAGTTCTGTAGGAAATAAGGAACCAAAAAGGTATAAGATGTACAAAAAGAAAACACACACAAAAAAAACCCAAGTTAACAAAACAGCAAATGTAAGCCTTTCACTATCCGTAATTAAATGAATCCCCAGTCAAAAGGCATAGATTGGTAGAATAGATTTATTTTTAATGATATAACTAATTGCTGCCCAAAAGAGATTAACTTTAGATCTAAGGACACAAATAAGTTGAAGATGAAGGATATAAAATATAATCCAATGCCAAGAGCAAGCAAGAAAGGCTGAGGTAGCTATACTATCATCAGACAAAATAGGCCTAAAATCAAAAACTGTTACAACTGACAGATAATTAAATTGTATGTTGGTAAAGAGGTCAATTCACCAGAGGATATAGCAATTAAAACCATTTCCACATCAAACATTGAAACTCCAAAATATATGAAGCAAACACTGACAGAATTAAAGGGAGAAATGGATATAAAATAAATATTGGAGACTTCAATACTCCACTTTCAACAATGGATAAGTAAACCAGACAGAAGACCAACAAAGACACAGAGGACTTGAACAATATTATAAATCAATTTGGTCTAAGGGACATATATAGAACACTCCACCCAATAGCACCAGAATACACATTTTTCTCAAGTGCACATGGAACATCCTCCAGGATAGACCATATGTTAGGCCACAGAATAAGGCTTAATGATTTTTTTTTTTTTTACAGAGAGAGAGAGTCAGAGAGACGGATAGATAGGGACAGACACACAGGAACAAAGAGAGATGAGAAGCATCAATCATTAGTTTTTCCTTGCGACACCTTAATTGTTCATTGATTGCTTTTTCATATGTGCCTTGACCATGGGGCTACAGTAGACTGAGTAACCCCTTGCTTTAGCCAGCGACCTTGGGTCCAAGCTGGTGAACTTTGCTCAAACCAGATGAGCCTGAGCTCAAGCTGGTGACCTCAGGGTCTTGAACCTGGGTCCTCGGCATCCCGGTCCAATGCTCTATCCACTGTGCCACCACCTGGTCAGGCAAGGCTTAATAAATTTTTAATAACTGAAATCATACAAAGTATATTTTCCATTTAAACTGGAATGACACTAGCAATCAATAGATGGGAAGTCAGAAAACTCACAAATCTATGGAAGTTAAACAACCAATCGGTCAAAGAAGAAATCACAAGGGAAATTAGAAAATACCTTAAGATAAATGAAAATGAAGATACAATAAACCAAAACATATAGGATGCAGTAAAAGCAGTGCAAAGAGGGAAATTTATAGCTATAAATGTTTACATAAAAAAGAAGAAAGAGCATGACTAGGAGATGGTGCAGTGGATAGAGCATTGACCTGGGATGCTGAGGACCCAGGTTCAAGGTCCTGAGGTCACTGGCTTGAGCATAGCTCACCAGCTTGAGCATGGAGTTGCCAGCTTGAGTGTGGGATTAGAGACATGACCCCATGGTTGCCAGCTTGAGCAAGGGGTCACTGGCTTGACTGGAGCCCCCTGGGTAAAGGCACATATGAGAAAGCAATCAATGAACAACTAAGGTGCTGCAACTATGAGTTGATGCTTCTCATCTCTCTCCTTTCTTGTCTGGCTGTCCTTGTCTGTTCCTACCTCTCTCTCTGTCTCACAAAAAAAAAAAAGAAGAAGAAGAAAAAGAAAGCTCTCAAATCAACAACTTAACTTTTTACCGTACGGGATAGGAAAAGAACAAACTAAACCTAAAGTTAGCAGAAGGAAAAAAATAATAAATATTAGAGTAGAGATAAATAAAAGAGAATACAAAAACAATAAAGAAAAGCAACAAAATCAAAGGTTGGCTTTGTTGGGGACCAAATAAATAAGCAGGGTATTTTTGTAATTTGGGTATATCTGGAGGACAGAGGTGCTGGGCCCAGCCCACAACCTCACCTGCCTGGTTGGCAAAGGAGTATGCCTGATTCTCACTTGTCCCACCCATGTTCTCCAGAAGAGGCTGGAAGCTAGTTTCTAATTGGTGTAAAGTTAGATGTGAATGGTATGGTGGGGGTTGTCTTTGAGTTGTCTTAGAAACAACTGAATTGCTAATGGACCACATTTTTTTTTTTCCCTGAATAAAAACGGATGCGCTTCTGGGATCCCCCATTGCATCGGCTTAGAAGCAGTAGAGACTGTTCGCCATGCGGTCCTCCTGAACCCATCTGTATGTATATATCTTTAAGTCTCTGTCTATCATTTATTTAATTCCATACCTTTTCCTGTTCAAAGACCCCGTAATAGACTCGTCATGGCTGGACCACGATGTGGCTTTTTTGAAAAGATCATTAAGCCCTGGCCGGTTGGCTCAGCGGTGGAGTGTCGGCCTGGCGTGTGGGGGACCCAGGTTCGATTCCCGGCCAGGGCACATAGGAGAAGTGTCCATTTGCTTCTCCACACCCCTCCTTCCTCTCTGTCTCTCTCTTCCCCTCCCACAGCCAAGGCTCCATTGGAGCAAAGATGGCCCGGGCGCTGGGGATGGCTTCTTGGCCTCTGCCCCAGGCGCTAGAGTGGCTCTGGTCGCGGCAGAGTGACGCCCCGGAGGGGCAGAGCATCGCCCCCTGGTGGGCAGAGCGTCGCCCCTGGTGGGCGTGCTGGGTGGATCCCGGTCGGACGCATGCGGGAGTCTGTCTGTCTCTCCCCATTTCCAGCTTCAGAAAAATACAAAAAAAAAAAAAAAGAAAAGATTATTAAAAAACAGAAGTTTTCACCTCATTTGATTAAGAAAAAAAAAAAAGAAAGGACATTACTAAAGTCAAAAATGAAAGTGGGGATAATCCTACCAATTTTCAGAAAGAAAAGTAGATTATAAAAAGAGTATTATGAATCATTGTATGTCAACATATTGGATAATCTAGATAGAACGCAGGAGTTCCTAAAAATAAACAACCTACGAAGACTGAATCTTTAAGAAACAGAAAATCTAAATAGAATAACTAATAAGGAGATTGGAGAGAAGCCCTGGACCAGTTGGCTGGCTGCTGAACTCAATCAAACATTTAAAATAGAACTAAGGCCCTGACCCAGTGGCTCAGTTAAGTAGAGCAACATCCCGATGTGGTGAGCTTGTGGGTTCAATCCCCAGTCAGGGAACATAAAAGAGTCAAACAATGGCAGCATGAATAGGTGAAGCAACAAATCAATGTTTCCTTCTCTCTGTCTCTCTCCCTTCCTCTCTAAGAATCAATTAATGCAAAGTTAAAAAATAAATAAAATAAAACTGACACCAGTTCTTCTCAAACCTTTTCAAAATATTGAAGAGAAAGGAGCACTTCCTAACACATTTCATGAGTACAGCATCACTCTGAGACCAAAGCGAGAAAATCACAGATCAATGTCCCTTGAGAATATTGACACAGAAATTCTCAACTAAATACTAGCACACTAAATTTAGTAATATATTGAAAGGATTATACACCAAGAATAAGCAGGATTTATTCCTGGAATGAGAGGACAAGTCAACACTGAAAATCAATGTAATACACCAATGTAATACACTCAAATGTAAGCGCTAACACTATAAATCTCTTAGAAGAAAATAGAGAGAAAAGCTTCGGGACATTTGATTTGGCAATTTCTTGAATATGAAACCATAAAAACAGGCAATAAAAGATAACAGATAAATGGTGTTCATAAAAATTAAAAACTTTTATATATCAATGGACACACTGAAGAAAGTGAAAAGGTAACCAATAGAGCAGGAGAAGCCATACATCTGGTAAAAGGTTAATTATCCAGAATATATAGAGAACTCCTGCAACTCAACAACAGTAAACACAAACAATTCAATTATTGAAAAACTATGTTTAACATCACTAAATCATTAGGGAAATGCAAATCAAATCCACAAGATATTATTTCGAACCTATTAGCATGGCTATTTTTTTTAATACAAAATAAATGTTAGCGAGGATGTGGCAATATTGGAACCCTTGTGCACCGCTGGTGGGACTGTAAAATGAAGCAAGTGCTATAAAAAAAAGCATACCTGTGCCTCAATAATGTAAACATAGAATTAGCATATGTCCAGCAATTCTGCTCTTGGGCATAGATCCAAAAGAAACAAAAGTAGAGGCTCGGCCAGATATCTGTACCCTAATATTCATAGCAGTATTCACAATAGCTAAAAGGTGATATTTATTGATAGATGAATGGGATAAACAAAATGTGGCATATACATACAATGAAATATTATTTAGCCTTAAAAAGGAAGAAATTAGGTCCCAACCGGTTAGCTCAGTTGGTAAGAGCGTTGTCCCAAAACACCAAGGTTGTGGGTTCAATCCCCAGTCAGGGCATCCATGGGAGCAGCCAATGAATGTATGAGTAAGTGGAAGAACAAATGAATGCTTCTCTCTCTCCCTCTCTCTCTTTCTCTCTCTCTCTCCATTTATCTCTCTGTCTCTCTAAAAGCAAGCAATTAAAAAACTGAAAGAAATTCTAATACATGACACAACCTAGATCAGGGGTAGTCAACCTTTTTATACCTACCGCCCACTTTTGTATCATTGTTAAGTAGTAAAATTTTCTAACCGCCCACCAGTTCCACAGTAATGGTGATTTATAAAGTAGGGAAGTAACTTTACTTTATAAAATTTATAAAGCAGAGTTACAGCAAGTTAAAGCATATAATAATAATTACTTACCAAGTACTTTTTGTTGGATTTTCGCTAAGTTTGGCAGAATAAATCTTTATAAAACAACTTACTCTAGGCCCTGACCGGTTGGCTCAGTGGTAGAGCATCGGCCTGGCATGCAGAAGTCCCAGGTTCGATTCCCGGCCAGGGCACACAGGAGAAGCGCCCATTTGCTTCTCCACCCCTCCCTCTCTCCTTCCTCTCTGTCTCTCTCTTCCCCTCCCGCAGCGAGGCTCCATTGGAGCAAAGATGGCCCGGGCGCTGGGGATGGCTCCTTGGCCTCTGCCCCAGGCGCTAGAGTGGCTCTGGTCGCAATGGAGCGACGCCCCGGAGGGGCAGAGCATCACCCCCTGGTGGGCAGAGCGTTACCCCCTGGTGGTCGTGCCAGGTGGATCCCGGTCGGGCGCATGCGGGAGTCTGTCTGACTGTCTCTCCCCGTTTCCAGCTTCAGAAAAATACAAAAAAAAAAAAAAACTTACTCTAGTTAAATCTATCTTTTTATTTATACTTTGGTTGCTCCGCTACCGCCCACCATGAAAGCCAGAATGCCCACTAGTGGGCAGTAGGGATCAGGTTGACTACCACTGATCTAGATAATCCTTAAAAACATTAAGCTAAGTAAAAAAGCCATATACAAAAAATCCCACAAATATTACGTGATTCCACTTATATGAGGTGCCTAAAATATAAAATTCATAGATATAGGAAGTATTGGTTATCAGGGACCAGAGGGAAATGAGTATGGGGAATTATTGTTCAAAGAAAGTTAATGTTTGATATTTGGAAATATTAAAAATAAGTTCTGGAGAAGGATAGTAGCAATGGTTGAACAGAAATGTGGATGTATTTAACACCACTGAATTGTGCAGTTAAAATTGTTAAAAGGGCTAATTTTATGTTCTTCTATTTTACAATAAAAATATTATCTTAGACTCACTCAAGGACTCCAGAAAAAAAAAACACTAAATCTGTACAACATTACATGAAAGAAGTTGGGGAAGGTACATATTTTGTTGGTTCTTTACATAACTTTTGTCATACTTTATTTTTAATAGCATTTTTACATTCGCATTAATGCCTGTAAATGCATATAGGTGGCTTCCTTTGTAGAAGGCTCAATCACAAATAAGGAAACTAAAAATAAGACCTGGGGACTTGCATAGCCTCAGCATAATATTTGGTGTGGTTGATTTTTGTTATGTTTAGTTTTGCTTGAATTTTGACACATACAAATAATTCACTATATGTCTTAATTAAAAAAGAACAATACTGACTAATCATTGGTGGTGCAGTGGATAGAGCATCGACCAGGGACGCTGAGGGCCTTGGTTTGAAACTCTGAGGTCATCCGCTAGAGCACAAGATTATCAACATGGCCCCGAGGTTGCTAGCTTGAGCAAGGGGTCACTGCCTCAGCTGGAGCCCAGCCCCCCATCAAGGCTCATATGAGAAGCAATCGATAAACAATTAAACTGATGCAACTACAAGTTGATGTTTCTCATTTTTCTTCTCTCTCCCATCTCTTCTTTCCTATCTCTCTCTCTCTCTTCCTCTCAAAAAAAAAAAAAAAAAAATTAAAAAAACAAACAACTCAAATTGTTATCTAGAATGTTGTTGCTTTCATTTCATTTCTTCGTAAACATACAAAGTTATGATCTATTTACTGCCTCACTACTGTTCAGAGTACAGAGGATGTATTCATATGACATACTCCTTAATAACATGTTCTTAGATTTTGAATGCTTAGTGTGTTGACCATGTCAGGTGCTCTGCACACACTGCCATTTCATTCTCCCAACATCCCTATGCGATGGATAGTATCTCTGCCATCTAATAGATGAAGAAATTGAGAGACCAACTAGTTAGCTTGGTGACAGGTCACACTCCTGGTAAGTGGTATAAGCAAGTACCCTGCCTCCCTGGCAAGTGATACCTTGGAGGTTTATGGTTCTAGTTAATCAACACACATGAAAATGCATTTTTTAAGTAATGCTATTTAAAAACAAAGAAACAGATTACTTTTTTTATTTATTTATTTTAGAAGGAGAGGAAGGGTGAAAGATGGACAGAAATATCAAACTGTTCCTGTATGTGCCCTGAACAGGTATCAAACCAGCAACCTCTATGCTTCGTGATGATGCTCCAACCAACTGAACTATCTAGCCAGGGTAACAAGGATTACTCATTAAGTAGTGCTAGATATTTGATTAGTTGTTGTGCTCTGCTATTGTCTAAATGTTTGCCCCCCCCCCCAAATACTATGTTGAAATCCTAATGCCCACGTGATGTATTATAGATGGGGCCTCTGGGGGTGATAAAGTCATGAGGATGGGGCTCATGTGAATGGGATTAGTGCTCTTATGAAAGAAGCCCTAGAGAGTTCCCTTGCCCTTTCTGCCATGTGAGGGTAAAATGAAGTCTGTCCCTTGGAACAGGGCCTTCACCCAACTGTGCTCACAGCCTGATCCCAGAATTTCAGCCTCCTTACCTGTGAAAAATAAATGCTAGTTGTTAATGAGCCACTGCATTGTGGTATTTTATTAGAGCAATTCGAATGGGCTAAGACAGGTTCTGCAGGATGCCAGTAACCTTTATGATAGAATCATTCACATATGCTAAAAACATTAGGTGTCTCAGTTTCCTTGTCTCTAAATTAGGACTGATTTGTCTCACACAATTCCAAGAACTGACTAGGGGAAATTGTTAATAAAGAATCTCCATATTTGAAGTACAAATCTTCAGAAATGTCCATGTAAAAACAGAGCAAAATAGCCTGAATACTCCAACTTCTACTGTGAAACAGGATTGACAAGAAAAAGCTTGATGCTGAAAATGACTCAGTTGTAATCAGTTGCTGAAGCTACTCTGACAATCAGGTACAATACAGAAGGGCAAACATTCTCATGAAAGTTGAAGGTTTCCTTGGCAACTATCAAATGTATTGTTAATATCCTCTAGGAAGTTTTTGGTCAATAATGGCTGAAGAGCTAAAAAACTATATTTAAACTATCTTTTCAGTTAATTCTATTCTCCTTTCAAACTTCTTTTCTCCTGAAATTTACTTTAATTGCTTAATTAATGGTTATTTAGTGAAGGTTACTGAACCTTCTGTGAATGGAAAGGTTTTGACTCTTTCTGTCAAACAATTAAAGATGTCAATGTACGGGGACCTGTTCTGACAAGATTCGAGCAAACTCCAACGTAGAAGAGAAGTCAACCCACGAAATGTTCATCTCAAATTACAATTACAAGTGTCTATCTAAAATCATTATTGATATCTATTATAGAACTTCCATATTTGCAAACTTTTTAGTAATTCATTTGTATTGCTTATTCCACATATTAATGCGACTGATACCTTCAGTGCCTATTCTTATTCTAAAGACGAAAAATGTGAGGTCAATTATAGATAGTCAGGTTTCTTTGACCAACCATTAGATGAAAACCATTAATACACAGTGATCAGAATCAGAAGAACAGAAATAGTTACTGATATCATCAGAATTGGCATATTATATAATTTGCCATTCTAACAAATAATACTGATAGGATTCTTGGTACTGGAAGAATGTAATGATGAACAAGCTACAATGTATCAAGCTTCCACACAGACCAGAGACAAGTGAGAATGTTTAGAGAGCCTCTGATATTAAAATAATTCATGATAACTTCATTCCTCGTTACCTAGTCAAAGTCTTTGGTCTTTTCAGAGTCTGCTCTGACCTCTACCAGAAACGGGCAGTTATTTTAAATTATATCCCCTTCAATAAATATACTGTACCCAGATGTTTTTCTTATTGGTTGGGGGATATTAAAAGTATGTCCCCTGTACTTAATTTCACTAAGCAGAATAACTGTTAACAAGAGTTCTAATATTAACTGTTACTGAGATATTGCCAAGAACACTCTATTGATTTGTAAAACTCTCTAGTACAAAGGTAATTATCTTAGAAAGGTAATTGAGAAAGCAACTTCGATAATGCAATTCCAGGCTTATATCTATGTCTTAGTGACAGGAACCATAATATAGAAGGAAGAAAAATAGCCAAATAGAAATAAACGTATAAATGAATTGTGTGGTTATTTAAGAACAGCCTTGAGACAGATATTGCTTTACTTACAAATGGTCTTACTTCTATCCCTCTCCCTCTTTTTTTTTTTTTTTGTCTTACAAATCAGCATGAGAATAATGATCTACTTCCTGGGTTGAAGCTTTTTTCTTATTTTCTAAAAGTAAATTTTCTTCAACTATTTCTATGTCTGGAAATGAGCCCTTATAGCACTGCAAACAATTTTTCAAAATTATAAGATTGGATGTTTTAATTACTTCAATATATAACTCCTCTAGTAAGTACATGTTCATTTCAGCACCTGGTAAATTCAGGGTGCAAATAGAAACTAAACAGAAAAAGCAGCAAAAGAACTATGCTAAAAGATTTTTACCTTGATGTTTCTTTTCTCTTCATTTTTTAAAACAGTAATGAGCCTGCCCTGTGGTTGCGCAGTGGATAAAGTGTCAACCCGGAATGCTGAGGTCGCCAGTCTGAACCCCCGGGCTTGCCCGGTCAAGGTACATATGAGAAGCAACTATGAGTTGATGCCTCTCACTCTTCCTCCCTGCCTTCCTCTCTCTCTCTCTGCTCTCTCTAAATTCAAGAAATAAAACAAGAATGAAAAGTCCACTGCTCAAAGTGAGTGGGAAAGGGGCTAAAAACAATATAATATTAACAGAATCACTCTGAATATATTTTGACTGCTCTTAAGGAAAACAAATTGCATGTATAACTTAGCACTGTAAACACAAACAACAAAACTACTTCATCATCAGAATCATCAGATATCATTTTGAAATGCCCACTATGACAACTTATTTTACAACAAACTCAACAGATATGATAGCTGCCTATAATGGTGCTATTTTCTTACCACATAGAGCACTTGGTACAATGCCTAGCACATAGTAGTTACTGAGTAAATGTTAGTTCTTCCTCCTTCTAGTGCACCTATAAAAAATTCCGGCGGTTGGACACACATCTCCCTTTGCCATGTTTTGACCAAGACAGTAGAGGTGATCATGTCCTGGCCAGTTAGCTTAGTTGGTTAGAGCAGCATCCTGAGGCACAGAGATTGCCAGTTTGATCCTCTGTCAGGGCACATACAGGAACAGATGTTCCTGTTTCTCTCTCTCCCTTCCTCTCTCTCTAAAATCAATGCAATAAATATTAAGAAAAGAGAGACAATAGAGGTGGTCATGATCAGGGTAGAGAAAATGAAAAGCATTGTGTGATAGCTAATCATGGTAATAAACAGAGAGTAGGATCTGGGTAAAGAAACTGTTAAACTTGTGGAGGGCTAGTTGGCCAAGTGAAAATATTTGGAAAATGGAAGAGGCAGTAGTAGTAAAGGAAGAAAAAGAAATCATGCAAGTATGAGTACTTTAAGGGAGGTCAAGAAGAATGACGTGGCCCTCCAATTCACACTTCCTGATTTCCCAAAGTACTATAAGCCATGCCACTCTGATATTCTAAAGCATCTGCTACGTGTGTAGTTATCTTCCCAATGAAACATCTAGAAAGAAGTTTTCTGTGAGAGAACCTCCATGCACTGCAACCTTGGCCACACTGAGTGAACAGGTCAGACACCTGACCCAAAGGCAGCTGAACCTGCAGAGAGAACAGCTGCTTATGGTAAAGTGACAAGAGAGCGTAGCCCATCAGTGGAGTTTTGCACTGGATGATGGTAGCATTCTGAGTATGAACATAGGCTCATACTGGAGATGAGGACATTATCTTACCTGGGGATTTGAAACTCCAGACACGATGGAAAGGGTCAAGAGATACAGGCAGTATCCCTGGCCAGATTGCTCAGTGGATTAAATGTTACCCCAGCACCCTGAAGTCACAGGTTCGACTCCTGGTCAGGGGACACATGAGAAACAATCAACGAGTGCTCAACTAAATGGGACAAATAAGTGGAACAATGAGTTGATCCTTTTTCTCCCCTGCTTTCCCTCTCTCACTCTCTCAAAGATATGGAAAAAATTTTAAAAAAGAGACACAGGCAGCAGAATGGGGACAGAGGCTGAAAGGCACATGGTGCAAAGGCAGCCGAGAGTGTTTGGCGGCAGCAGAAATACGCAGAGTCATGGCAGGAAGAAGTAGAGCCGAAGAGAGAATCTGAGTCATGAGAATTATTTCCTAACAGAGCTGCTCTTGGTGCACTGGAATTTTGTTGTATTCTAAATACGATCTTTGAGTCCACTGTGAGGATGGACTACCTGAGCGGCGACATGGATTCTTGTGCTTCCTTGCGTTCTCACTTTTCCTTTACAAGAACCACATCGACTGAAGAAAACTGAAATGCCTGCTCTTCGCTGCAACCAGAAGAAACCAAAAAACACGCTTTGGCATAAGAGAGGGACCATGCAGTTGTGGTCAGAGGCTCTGCATCACTGTGCTAGTGCCATCTGTTACAGAAGGAGTCAAGAGACATGGGAGCTGTATCAGTTAGGTTCCTTTGGTTGCAAGTAACAGAAACTTCTGCATTAAACTGATTTTAAAATAAGATGTTTTACTCTATCCTATAGATGAATTCCAAATTGTCTAGCAATACAATCATAATGGCTTATGTCATTTTCTAAGAAATTTTCTTTTGAAATTAAATTTCTGTTTGATGCTTCCCAAAGTTGATTTGTGGGTAGAGGTCTAGTCTGAGAGAAACCTGCTTTTATTTTTGAGTGATCGCAACATGAAAGAAACCTCTTTACCCACTTTGCTTTTTTTTTTTCTTTCAAATTACTCAAAAACATCTTAACCTTAGAACATCAGGCAGTCCTTATAGGTAGAACTCAATGAGAAAAGCAAATTGGAAAAAGTTCTCCAAAATTTAATAAAGTGGTTTGAAAATGCCAGACTACTTCTATGAAATAAAAGACTGTATTGGCTAAAACAAACAAACAAACAAAAATAATAAATAAAATAAGGTGTTTTAAATCTCCCATATTAAGCCTGACCAGGTGGTGGCACAGTGGATAGAGCACCAGTCTGGATGCTGATGATCCAGGTTCAAAATCCCAGGTTCCCAGCTTGAGCATGGACTCATCTGGCTTGAGCACCGGCTCTCTGGCTTGAGTGTGGGATCATAGATATAATCCCATGGTCACTGGCTTGAGCCCAAAGGTCACTGGCTTGAAGCCCAAGGTCACTGGCTTGGCTGGAGCCCCCCAGTCAAGGCACATATGAAAAAGTGATCAATGAACAACTCAAGTGTTGCAACTATGAGTTGATGCTTCTCATCTCTCTCCTTTCCTTTCTCTCTCTCTCTCTCTCTCTCTCTCGATAAGTAAGTAAGTAAGTAAGTAAATAAATAAATAAATAAACTCTCCCATACCAAGAAGTCCATAGGTGGGCAGACACTAGCATGTTATGTCAAGGCTCTGTCTCTCCTTCTCTGTGGTCCCGTTCTTGGCTCTTCTCTGTCTGTGGACTTCCACCTCAGGCTTGTAGTACTATGTAATGCTGGCAACAGTTCTGGGAGGCAGGATAAAGGAACATTTTCCAGATTTATCCGTGTCCTTGTGCCTGTGCCCATTAATCTTTGGCAAGAAGAATAGAACTACTAAGATTAATATCTTAGATCAATTAGGAGCCACTTCCTGTTGGCCTCATCAAGCAGGATTTATACCTGGACGAAATCTGGGCTTTCTTAGAAAGACAAATGGTTGTCCTGGCTGGGTAGGTTGGTTGGTTGGTTGGTTGGTTGGTGCATCATCCAGAAGCGCAGAGGTTGCTGGTTCAATCCTCGGTCACGACACATACAGGAACAGATTGATGTTCCTGTCTCTCTCTCTTTCTCCTCCTTCCTCTCTCACTAAAATCAATAAATTATACACACACACACACACACACACACACACAGAGAGAGAGAGAGAGAGAGAGAGAGAGACAGAGAGACAGAGATGCATATATAAAAGAAAGATGAAGGGAAGTGGGGAGCACAAGTTGGGTGGATCATCAATAGTATGTTTTATGAGTTATATCACACTGTAATTAAAGGCAAAAGGAAGGAGATCCCTGGGCATCTTTTCTGAGATTCTGAACTATACAGAGTTTACCTCCTATTTTATTTCTACCAGTAACAACACAGTTCTTGACAACAAAGTCTAGAATAGAATACTTCTTCCTTATTGTTGTTGGCAGGACTCAAATGCCTGTAGGTTAATTCCCAATGACATGTCAACTATTCACATTTTATTAACTTATAGCATTTAAAGTTAACAGACTAGAAACCAATTTATTAATCAAATATTGATTGAGTGGCTACAATATGCCAGAACCTACACATGGTTAGTATTTCTTGATTATAGAAAAGATGAGAAATATAAGAGAATAATGAGTCAAGAGGATAAGTAACTAAGACTACTCCTGTTACTATAAAGTTGTGAGACTGGTTTTATTGCATTCTGTGTTGCTGGTAAACTATCTCTGAAAGCAATTTACCAAAGGTTTAAAAAATGTTTGAACTATGGTAATAGCATTTTAAATGTTTATCTTGGCCCAATGCAATTTCTTTTAAGGAAACACTCATTTGACTACAGAAGTTACAGCACATTTGTCACCAAATACTATCATGTTATTGTATTCAAACCTTAAAATTGTTTCTTAAAAGAAAAAAAAAGTACTGTAGTCACAGTTGCAATCTACCACTAGATGACAGTGCACAGAACTTGTGCCCGAGTAGGAAAAGCCTGTTTTTGCCAACTTGCGATCAGGTTCAGCCCTGTGTGCCTTTAACCAACTTCAGCCAAACTAACACTTTGAGGCTTTTGGACAGCCAGAAGCAGAAACATAGCACAGGATCAAAAGATGAAAACTTGAGTGCAAATAATGTTGTTCATCAGGTCTGCTCTTGAGTAACATCAGATGTCAACGAAATGGCTGGGACTGATGGCTGCTCCACTCAGTAAGGATAGTTTGGTTGGTCCCAGCACATCAGCCTCAGGTGTTAAAAATAGCTCCACAACTGAACATTGGTCCTAGACAAGGGTTGCTGTGTGGAGTTCAGTTGGGGCACATGCAAGAGTCTGTCTCACTACCTCCCTTCCTCTCACCTAAAAAAAAAAAATCTCTGAGGCAAGACCCTGAATGAAATAATTCTAAAAAAATTATGATTTTCAATTCTAATTTATCTTGTCATAAAAATACAGTGGAGGCCCTGGCCGGTTGGCTCAGCGGTAGAGCATCGGCCTGGTGTGTGGGGGACCTGGGTTCGATTCCCGGCCAGGGCACATAGGAGAAGCGCCCATTTGCTTCTCCACCCCTACCCCCTCCTTCCTCTCTGTCTCTCTCTTCCCCTCCCACAGCCAAGGCTCCATTGGAGCAAAGATGGCCCGGGCGCTGGGGATGGCTCCTTGGCCTCTGCCCCAGGCGCTAGAGTGGCTCTGGTCGCGGCAGAGCGACCCCCCCCCCCCCCGGAGGGGCAGAGCATCGCCCCCTGGTGGGCAGAGCGTCGCCCCTGGTGGGCGTGCCGGGTGGATCCCGGTCGGGCGCATGCGGGAGTCTGTCTGACTGTCTATCCCCGTTTCCAGCTTCAGAAAAATACAAAAAAAATACAGTGGAAATAACAAAAAGCTAAGAAATGTAATTGTATTACTACCAAATATAATTTTCTGTATGATCTTGACTAATCAATTCACACTCATTTTTAAATCTTTATAATATGCAGGTGTAAGGGAGGAAAAAAAATCCTTTTCCCTTTACCTTCTACTCAGCTGGGGCCCCTGTAAGAAAAGACTGATTAATAAGAAAAAGAAAAACATTAGTTTAGTAACATGTGTGTCTCATAGACCCATGAGAGAAACCCAGGGAAACTGAGTAACACAAACAGATGGCTTAGAAGTGTGTGTGTGTGGCGGGGGGCTGACTAGGCAGTGGTACAGTGGGTCGAGTATTGGCCTAGAACGCTGAGTACCCAGGTTCAAAATCCTGAAGTCCCCAGCTTGAGTGCGGGCTCACCAGCTTGAGCGCAGGGTCACAGGCTTGCATGCAGGATCACAGACATCACATCATGGTCGCTGGCTTGAGGCCAATGTCGCTGACTTGAGTAAGGGGTCACTGGCTCTGCTGGAGACCCCCAGTCAAGGCACATATGAAAAAGCAATCAATGAACAGCTAAGGTGCTGCAACTATACTGCTCACAAAAATTAGGGGATATTTCAAAATGAATATGAAGCTATAAAATATCCCCTAATTTTTGTGAGCAGTATACCAGTTGATGCTTCTCATCTCTCTCCCTTCTTATCTGTTTGACCCTTGTTCCTCTCTCCCTCTCTCTTGCTATAAAGAGGAAAAAAAAAGTGTCTGGGGGAGGCAAGTGAAAGGAAGGTGAGCAGAAAAAATTAGGTAAGCAAGAGTAAGGTTTGCTAGACTGATGTTTGTCCCCACTTTCTCCATTAATAAGCTTCTCCTGGGATTTCAAGTCGTCCTTCTCTTCCTGGTACTAGCCTAGGCACCAGGTCTACAATGAACATGACAGAGAAAAATCCCTACCCTCATGAACCTTACATTCTAGCTGGGAAGACAGGTAATAAACAACAACAACAAAATAGTTTATATTCCACATAGTGATATGTGCTAAGAAGATAAAAATAAAGCAGGGAAAGGGATATGGGGTGTGTATGTGTGTGTGTGTGTGTGTGTGTGTGTGTGTGTGTGTGTGTGTGAGAAAGAGAGAGAGGGAGAGAGGGAGGGAGGGAGGGAGAGAGAGAGAGAGAGAGAGAGAGAGAGAGAGAGAGAGAGAGAGAGAGAGAGAGAGGAGTTAAAAATTTAAATAGAATGCTCGATAAGGCCTTAGTATAAAGGTGATGTCGATGTGAAAAACATGCAAACCTGTAGATAATTTTTATAGGAGTTTATCTGAGCCGAACTGATAACATATGCTGGGGAGCAAGCTCTGAAATGCTCCAGAGAATAACACATTTGCAGCTTCTTTTATGCAGCAAGGAGGTGGGAAAAGCAAGGTGGGGATGGCATTACACTCCAATAGTTAATAGTTACCAAGGTTCTGTGCTCCCGCGTAGGCGGGTTGCGTTTATTTCAATGGTGTGTTAACCTAGATACCAAGCAACAATGGGCAAGGCTTGCTTCAATCCCTGGGCAGCACACCTGAAACTAACACAATTGCATATATTAATTTATCGTATTATATAAGTATTGTAATTGAAAATTTAAAAATGATTTTAAAAAGAAAGAACAAAAACCTTTTACTAAAAAGTTATAGATCTGGGGCATGACTACCCACTATGACCTAGGTCCTACCCAGTTAGAAATCTATGATCAGATCACCCCGTGATTCCTTTCCATAGAACCCCTTTTTTTTGGTCCACAGTGACACACGAGGAAACATATAAAGGTAAGGAGAAAGCCAAGCAGTTCTTTTCAGAAGAGCTTTGCAAGGAGAATGATCACGTTAATGGAAAACCCCTTACTCTGAAATGTGAGGGCTGTGATCAAGATACACAGTGCTCTTAAGCGCAGGTAGTAAGATACTCCCTGAACTTTCAGTGAGCCAGGCTTTTCCAAACTCCTCCCAAAGGCATCGTCAGTCCTTCAAGTCTGTATCAAAGGGGCTCATTCTAGCCTCTAGAAACCCCCACACAGACAAACCTGAGACTTCCTATCTACTAAAGGGAGTAAAGTATGCCCCCCTTCCACAAAACAGGCTTCTTTAGCATAAGGATTATTTTGAGCTGATTATTTTTTTAAAGAAACAGACATAGAAAAAGCTCTAAAAACCATTTATAAGGGAAATCTCCATTTATACAATGTCTCCCTCTCAGTAGCAGGAAGAAAAAGATAACCCTAAATCTCCTTTTCAATGGAGAAGGCACCCAACTTAAACCTACATAACAACTTTACCCTTGTTTATGGTGCTTTTCCTGGTAAACTCCCATAACAGGCCTCCCTCCCTCCCTGTCCCCATCAGCTCCTTTGGTCTTTAGCTGGAGATGGTATTTAAGGTGGTAGCTTGGGCCAGTTCAGGGCATTACTCAGTTTTCCTGGGTACCTCCGAAGTACACATGTTACTAAACTTCTGTCTGTTCTTCTCCTGTTACTCTGTCTGTTATTATGATTCTCAGCCAAGAACTTAGAAGGGTAGAAACAAAATCATTCATCCTCCCCTACACCGCTATTCCATATTAGCTCTCAGTTTTCAAGCAGTAGTTTCCAGACTGAAATTTACTCCATCACCTATAGACTATGTGCTATACCACAGACCAAGAGTTTAATCTACCACTTGTCTAAAGATAGATGTAGAAGTCCAGACCAACAGACTCGTCTGATCTGACAAGCACTAATTACTGTTGGGCCAGGAAGTCCTCCCCACAAACAAGAGAACCCAGAGATCCCTCAAACACCACTTGACAAAATGCTCAATTGTGTGGTTATAGCTTAGTCATTAACACGAACTTTCAATCGTACATATTCTTGTATGTCTTCTGTGTTAACCCAGTTGTCAACACACTGAAAAGTGTGTACATAAGAAAAATGTAAAGTATTTTTCACATATGGGCCTTGAAGTAAACAGCACATGTATAGAGGAGTAAAGAGTCAATATCTTTTAGTCCTCCATTGTTCTTAAAAATGCTTCAGAATTGAAGAGATTCAACCAATTATGGCTTTTTTTCCTTTAAGAAAAGACTTCCAGTTTTTATTATTTTTCTCCAATAAATATGTGGGTATAATTACCTGTAACTAAATTCTTAAACTGTTGATTGCGTTCCCCACCTATCACAGAACTTTCATCTCTAATTATCTCATGGTTGTCAAATGTGAAGTCATTAGGTTGAATGAAGAGAATACATATCTAACTCCCTGGTAAATGTAGCAATGGAAAATCAAATCTCATATGATGATCTGAGAAGAGTAGAAAATGAAATCAGATAGCTTGTTCAAGATTACAGAAGAGATCTTGACAAGCCAGCTGTATCCAGAAGAGTGAAGTTCCCGTTACTGAGCCAGCCACACATCGACAGGTTATTCCTACCGTCGGACCTCATGTTTAATTTCCAGGCAGTGAGTCTGTAGTTCGAACCAAGAACTGCTTCTCTAACAAGCAGCACTGCATGGGTATACACTGCATTGCTTCAAACCTATGTCATGTCTCAAAAGGTACTATTTAGTCTCCTCAAAGGCACTGAAATAAAACAGAAACAAATATATTCCAAATCACATAGTTGCAAAGGGATGAGATGAAACCACAGCCTGCACTAGTTTATGGATCAATGGTGTCTTTTGCTGTCAGTTCCAGCAAACACTCCATCAGATTTGTAGCTAGGGCTGATTCATGTTATAATGTTCACTCTCAGATTCTGATCTCTAGAAAGCCTATTCCACAGTTTATGAAGCTGGCTAGACAGGAGTTCTGCATAGCCTCAGAAAAGCTAAGGGGCATTACATTCACTGGTATGGATCAGTGGTCAAATAGTTAATTATTTTTCTCCCAGTGAAGAAAGAAGATTTTTTTCCCATTTTGAGGTTTACCCTATATAGAATAGATCTGGGGAATGTGCAGTTCTATGTATCTGCTGGTTAAAAAAAAACAAAAACAAACACTGTTGCAATCAACCTATTGAAACCAAGCTTTGAAAAGGTCTATTATATTATTTTCAATATTTCTAAAATTCTATAAAAGACCAGATACAGTTCAGTTAAGAACGCATTCAACATCCTAGGAGTATAACTCATTTAATGTGCATACATAATACCCAGACAGCCCCTCAAAACATTGCGATTAAAGAGAAGAGGCTATGATTTCTGGAGAAAAATGTGAAAATCAAAAACATTGTCTTTTAGCTGAAGTACAAACTACAGAAGCATAAACTGAAGGGATTGGTAAGCAGCATAAATCAGTCAGGTAGACTGAAACAGGCTGATTTACCTGTCAGGACCAAAGCAGAAGGTACTGCCGAGGTCTGAGGGGGAGGGGCAGGGCTGTGCGGGGCAGCGCAGGCTCCGCCCCTTCAATGTCCCCCTCGCTGGGCTGCAGTGCAGGCTGGAGCTCAGGGAGCAGGGGGGAGCTGTTCTTGCTTACCCCACTTACGTTGTAAAAAGTAGCCAAATAGCTCTGTTTTTAGCACTATGCCTGGCTCCATGCAACAAGGAATGTCACGGTTTATATCAGTCTTTACTGATTAAATCCACCTTTCCCTCAGATAATCCGAGTTGCTTCTAATAGAGGCCGAACAGACCTCTTAGAAACTGAAGGACAGCTACAAATCTAAAAAAACGGTTTTAAATTATACAAATAAATAATACCGACAAAGAGTTTGTGTTTAGTTTGGTGGTGGTGCCTGCTGTTTTGGGCAGTAATGATCAAAGTTATCTTGTAGCCAAGAGATTTTGCTACCTTCCCACTAGGGGGAGCTCCAGGAACAAGATTGAAAACTCCAGTGCTCTGCTTGCCAGACTAGAGTTTATCAGAAGTTTATCTTCTGATTTGCTTCAAGTACGCTGGTCAGTGTTATTTGGGGGCTTCATAAATACATTCCAAGTGATTTTAACCAATATCCTTTGAGTACCAACTATGAGTAAGGCCCATGGCTAGATACAATGAAGGACATAGAGCTAAATGACAAATAACCTCTGCTCTCAGGTAGGTAGCTTACAAATTAGTGACTGCTGGGGAGAGGGAAAAGGGGAGGGACAGGTGGATAAAACATGTTTAGAACTACTTATATTAGAGCAAACAATGTGATAAATTACACAAAAATTGTGAAAATGAATTGATACTCTATTGATAGGGAGGATAAGTCACACTCGGGCTGGGGGAGGAACAAATTAGGGCACAGTGTTATGGGCAACCTCTGCACTGTGACTGATGAGGAGTGTGCCAGGCTTCACTGTAGTCATCTCAGGAACAGAAATCACTCAGGAGTTTAGGACCTAATTTGCTGGGTGGCTTCTGAATATCCCAAAACAGCACAGATGGTCTCTGACAACTACAGAAAGCTTCCATATGCCCAGCATCCAACTCTAGTGGGTGCCTTTGGAGGATGACTGCCCCACCCAGAGCTGTCCCTCTACAGTGGGAAAGGAATGACCACAACATAGGTCCTGACCAGATAGCTCAGTTGGTTAGAGCATCACCACAAAGCACAGAGGTTGCTGGTTTAATTCCAGGTCAGGGCACATACAGGAGCAGATCGACGTTCCCGTCTCTCACTTTCCCTCTCTCCTTTCTTCTCTCTCTAAAATTAATACAAAACATTTTAAAAAGAAAAAAAAAAAAGAAAAAAGACCAAAACATACAGGTTGTAGTGGTTAATTTCATGTGTCAAAATCTTTTTGCATGAGATTCATGTTTAAATTAACAAACTCTAAGTAAAGCAAACTGCCTTCCACAATGGAGTGGGAATCAACCAATCAGTTGAAGGCCTAAATAAAACAAAAAACTGCGAGCCCTTGAGCAAGATGGAATTCTCCAGAAGACTGCTTTTGGACTTCCTCTGCAACATCGGCCTCCTGCTGTAGCACACTAGCTCACACTGCAGAATTTGGACACGCCGGCCTCCATAATCATATGAACCAATTCACTATAATAAATTTCTTTCTATACCCAGTAATTCTCCACTTTATGTCATCAACAGGTTCTTAGAAAATGAACCTTTAAGTGAAATGACCTTACAGTGAAAACCTATCGCACTATAGGTTAAACGATACAAATAAGAGTTAATAAGTTCCTACAATATATATCTGGTCACAAAAACATCACCAAACTTCTAAGTAAAAACACTTCTAATATCAAACATCAAAATAAATGTGAGCTATAAATACATTTAAGAAAAATGAACAAAAACATGTAAGATAATTATTTTTCAAACTGCTTATACCAGTTCAGGGTCATGGGTGGCCAGAACCTCTCTCAGCAGCTTAGGGCACAAGGCAGGAGCCACACTGGGCACTACAATCTTCCGTCGCAGGACCACACACACACCCACACACAATGAGACAATTCACACAAGCCAATTCACCTGCCCTGCACATCTCTGGCATGTGGGAGGAAACCGGAGTCCCAGGGACATGACGACAGGGTGCAAACAGCACACAGACATGGCCCTGGTTGCACGTCAGTTTTTTTTCTCATTAACGTTATAATAAAATGACATTGAATGAAATGCCATTACTTGAGGACTTGCTGTATATACACACTCTACTGGTCCTGCTTCTCTCAAGAACCCTATTATAGTGACTGCTTGGCATGTAGTGGGCAGCTCAGGTTTGTGCATAAGATTAGCATGTAACAGTCCAGTCATTATACTGTTTCTTCCAATATGTGGCTCTCACTAAGATACCAGCTGAACAAGAATTTTTTTTAATTAAGCACATTCATTTCCAACTGGAAGAAGTTCAGTCCCTGGTGATCGAAGCAGTGGCAAGAACTTTCACTTACAGTGAACTCTGGGAGTCAGGCAAACGGTAGTTCACATCTTAGCTCAACTCTTTATTAGCCTAAATTCTTAGGCAGGTTTCTGTGAGGTTAAATGTCCACATATGCCTGACCAGGCAGTGGCACAGTGGATAGATCATCGGCCTGGGACACTGAGGACCCAGGTTCAAAACCTCAAGGTTTCTGACTTGAGCATAGGATCATAGACATGACCCAATGGTGGCTGGCTCAACCAAGGGGTCACTGGCTCAGCTGGAGGCCCCCACCCTGTCAAGGCGCATATAAGAAGCAATCAATTGACAACTAAGGTGCCACAACTATGAGTGGACACTTTTCATCTCTTTCTCTTCCTGCCTGTCTGTCTCTCTCTCTCTCTCTCTCTCTAGCTAAAAAAATAAAAATGTCATCTGTATTGGAAGACTATTAGTACCTATTTCATGTAAATAAGACAACATATTTGATGTACTTGGAGTTTGAAAAGAATGTCCTAATTTTTTAATGGCCCATATAACCCAGTACCAACATTCTACAACTTACATTTTATTATATTGTTTTATCATGTCCATCTAACTTTTCATAGTCATAATCCAGGCACAAGTAACTGTTAAACCATTGCTGTTCTTAAATGTTAGCGAAAGTTTCCCACCAGTCCTGGTGATGTCTTTTTTTTATTTAGATTTTTAAAAATTGATTTTAGAGAAAGGAGGAAGGGGAGAATGGGAAGAATCAAGTCATAGTAGTTGCTTTCTGTATGTGCCTTGACCAGGCAAGCCCGGGGTTTCAAACTGGCGACCACAGTGTTCCCGGTTGAGGTTTTACGCACTGCACCACCACAGGTCAGGCAGGAGCGGTATGTAGAGCCCCAAGTTAGCCCCATTTGGTTTCTGTCCTTCTTCCTGCTCAAACATTCACCATCTTCCCTTTATACATAGGCTTAGGACTCCTTTACAGAAGAGTGAAGTCAGAGAGTTCCCCTCCCCTTGAAATTTTCCAAGAAAGTTGGATACCATCTAACAGCATATAGATCCTCCTTTCAATAATAAAGATGCTTCTCTATGAGGAAAGCTTGCATTTCCGGCTTCTTTGTCCTGCCCTTGCGAAATAGATGCAATCAGTAATTCCCTAAATTGAGACGTATTGTGGCTTATGCTCATTTTGTGGACATTGGACAGAAACTGCTTATGGGGTGCAGAGAACAGGACACGATGGAGCCATACATGGTAAAGGCGGCTGTGGCTGGGACCCTGGGGCCCTAGAGCTGTGAGCACCATCACCTTATTTCGGAGTTGTCTTCGGTTTCCTCCTCCTTTCTCACTTCCTTGCATGGCAAGGTCCTACTCCTTCCCTCAGGTGCCTGCTGTGGGTTCTACTTTTTGAACAATATTTCTCAAAGTGCAGTCAGTATATAGGCACATACCTCAGACTTCCCTGGGCTCCCACGCAGATCTACTAAAACTGAACCTCAAAGGCTGGACCTTGTGAATTGACATGTGTGAAGAACCACTCACAGGCTTCTACCGCGCCCTAAAGCTTGATAATCACCACTCTAGACCAGAGGTAGATGGACCATGAAGCTAATAAAGCTTTAGAGCCACTCACTTGCCTGGATCCCTTCCAAGATGCTTCACTTACTTTTTTTCTTAATAAAAGTTTATTCTTTTTTCTTAAAGAGACTTCCTCTAAACTGTCACAGTTTCAGGTCCCAGAGTACCTGGGATGCATCCTTGCTATGGACCCCATTTGCAAAGAAGGTCAAACCCAAGTCAGTGCAACTATACTGCTCACAAAAATTAGGGGATATTTCAAAATGAATAAGAATCAATAAAATATCCCCTAATTATTGTGAGCAGTTTACTACATGAGCATATCACTGTCTGTGGGGTCTTTGCATTTTAGGAAAGATGTTTCTAGAGACTAAAAAATCTTCAAGATGCAAAGGAATACATTCCCCAATGGAGGAAACACTGGTACTTTGCCAAGCATTGGGAAGAGAAGAGGCCTTTATCAACATATCTCAAATCAAACTGAACAAGCAGATCTTCTGCCTTCATGTCTGGCTGGCCATGGACCCCCTTAGCTACAGAGTTGTTCACAGAAGCTCATTAACATTGAGCTATTTGAAGTGGTGGGATTCCAATAATTTAACAACTGGTTCTCTGCTCTATAATGACCATTTTAAGTATAAAAAAATACTGAAAGGTAGTTTTTTTATTTCATGCATTTAATACATAAGAACAATAAAAAAAGGTACACAAAACTAGATTAAAGGAGTTTTAAAGTATTAAATAATACTTGACAAAAAACAATAAAACTGTGATTTAAGGTATTTCCATAGTGCTTCTTGATTGGCATCCTCACTTGCAATTTTTCCCCCTATGGACGGAATGAACATCACTACAGGTGCTTAGAATATGCTATTGCACAGATGAATGTTCAAAAAGAGCAAGGAATGTCAATTTGTGATTTCCACACTGGGCGGCTGCCCAGGCACCCACCTCAGAGAGAACCCTGATGACAAGTGCCATTTTAACAACTGGTTCGCTGAACTCAAAAAATTAGGGATCGGTTCTGCCAAACCAGTGCAAAAACCGGCTGAATCCCACCACTGGCTATTTGTACTTGCTACCTCTTCCTCCACCCTGCAAAATCCTAAGGAAACCATGTGGAGACAGGCCTAATGAAATGCTATTCTCAACTGGTAAGTTTGCCTGCAGCCAACTCCGATTTCCCAGAGAGGAAAAGAAGAACCCGTGTCTGGCAGTATAAATTAACTGGCTGAGAGGGTGACCCGTGCTCTGAACAGATGTCTCAGCATACTAAGACACACTGACATTAAGTCAGACAACTGAAACATACCACCTCACAAGTTAAACTCTTAATTAAGAGAAATTTTGTCCTTGAAAGGTGACTATAGAAAAGTGAAAAAAGACTGTGACATTTGTAAAATCTCCTAGGAGAAAGCATCTCCAGACCTATCGGTGTGAGTGATGGAAAAAGGACTTTGAAGTAGTGCATTTTAATGTAAACAAACGATTTTTTTCTTTGTGTTAGAAAAATGGAATCAACAAGAGAGAAATGAGGATGAAAAGAACATTTTGGAATTTAAAGGAATGTTTTATGGCACTTCAAGGAGGAGAAACATGTTAAGCCCTGGCTCAATGGCTCAGTTGGTTGGAGCTTTGACCTAAAGTATGAAGGTTGCCAGTTTGATCCCTGGTCAGCACACATATAGGAAGAGATATTCCCATCTCTCTCCCTCTCTTTCTCTAAAACCAATAAAATAAACATTTTTAAAAAAGAATGATGCTAAACTGAAGAAGTGAGTTGTATGGAAACTCACTGCTATTACTTAGGCTTCATTTAAAATTAGATTTATACTGATAGAGAACATGACATGATGACCAGGGTGGCCAGCGTGTCTCTCCCTTGTCACTCTGGCCACCACCTGAGCACCCTATTATCTGAAATTTGCTGAGACGGTGCAAATCCAGCCATCTCAGTTTGTTCTAAAACAGATCTACTTATCTACATTCAAAAATAGCCTGTGTGCAGTTTTAAGTTTATATTTTAAACTTCATTCCTATTAAGTCAGGATTCTCCAAACTGTGTTCCATCAAACACTAGTGTTTGGCAAGATATTACCCCACCACACACACAAATATTCCAAGAGAGTAATCAGATGATTGGAAAGGAGGGCTTAACCTATCTCCATCTGGGAGAGTCACATCTCACATGACCATATGGAATGCTATGATAAGTTATGCAGGAAAGAAATCTATTTCATTTCACTGAACACGGGCCTTCTTGCTCTTATGTCATACTTACACTCACTTCTCTAGGTTTTCCCCTTGACGTTTAAGTTTGGCATTTGTCCATTGGCATAACATATTACAGCCATTTTAGAGAGATGCTCCCCGCTCCTGCTCACAGCCCTTTCGAGCTCATCTGAGCCTCCCTCATCTTCTGTACCAGGAGAGAAGGATCAGGGTAATGATCACTAATTTACATAGACTCTCCCAATGCCCAATACCATGTATCCACATAACAGCTGGATGCTGCTATCTGAGCAGCATGTAGATAGAAGACACATTGTTTTTCTGTGGGAAGAAAAACCCATAGGAGAGGGTTTAAGAAAAGGTAAACTGTTGCATGGAGATTAGGAAAACCATACAAATTATAGCTTTTGGAATTATGTATTAGGAGATGGATCATCCAGTCTGAATTCCTATGATCCTGCTTCCTATTATACAGAACACCAATGCTATGGCTTGAAGTTATGAAAAGGAAACTACATGAACTTTTTAGCTTCTAATCAGAGCCAAGAAGGATACTTTGGGAGAGAAACCAAATGGAGCACACTGCTGGCAAGCCAATTACCCCTTCACCATTTATGAAAGACAAACAATCAAATCTGGATCAATTTCAAAAGTAGATGAAGAGAAAGCCGTGTCACACTTGCTCCATGTTCTTAACTACAGTCTCTTCTAAACGCAACTCTTGAACATTTGGTTTGAAATCGTTATATTGATTCTACCTCTGGACTTGGTATTTATTTGTTCTTTCTCAATGTTTATATTCCAGCTTAGCCTCTACACAATTTTTCTTGTCTCTCCAACCCTGTTCTTTTCAAATCATTTTCTCTTGGGCAAGAAAAATGCCTTGCTTCAACTCAAAACACACAGTCCCCAATCCTCACCATTTTCCAATAATCAGTGACCATCTGGGCCAGGCTTCCCATTCACATCTCCCATAACAAACTTTGAGGAAGAAACAGAAGAAAGGTGGTCAATAACATCATTCTCTACCACTGCCATCTTGGTAACAGCCCGTCTGAAATTACAGGTTCACATTAAGGAAGGGTAGTCTCATGAAGCACTTTGGGTTCAGCAGAAGTAAGGAGGTAACAATTTAGTGGTGTCAAGTTCAAAACCAGTGGTTACCACACTGAGCCCCATCAATAATGGATCAGTCCTTACAAAAGTTTGTCAACCCACGTGTCTACTATCTGATAACTGAATAATATGTGCTACTATTTTTTAATATGTGTATATGTTTTACGGTTATGACTGAAAAGAAAATTCATTAAAATAATATTGAATTACCCGCCCTGGTTGGATAGTTCAGTTGATAAGAGTGTTGGCCTGAGCACAAAAGTTGCCTGTTCGATCCCCAGTCAGGGCACATACAGGAATAGCTCATTGTTCTTGTCACTTTCTCTCTCCCTTCCTCTTTTGCTAAAAATCAATAAATGAAAAAAGTAAAAAAAAGAACAATATTGAATTAATAGAGGTTGAATGGCATAATAACAGAAAAATAGAAAAGGATAGCTATTTTCATAGACGAGGGTGAAGGAGGGATAGTTCCAAAAACTATTGTGATACATACAAGAGATCCTCATTCTTAAGAATTTGGGAACCTCTGCTCTAACCCATTGAGATAATGGCAAAGGTCAACTCGTTAACAAATGCATTACCTGACAGACTTATATAAACACTACATTATGTACAATGTGATCAAAAATACTTTAGTCTTAGTATAATGAAAAAGATAACTGAAATGTCATTTTGTTATGAAGAAACTGAGGACAGAGGGCCCCTATGTAATGTATGGTGAAAACCGTTAAAAGCCTTCTACAATTGCATAACGAAAAATCATTTCAAAAAACAAACGGATTCAAGTTGCTATGACAACCCAAACACGAAGTTTGCAATTTAGGCAGGAAAAATCAATAGATTTTCTAATTAATACTTTCTAAACATTATTAATCCCTATGCACACAATTTTTATATAATGACTCAATTTCTACTGTTAGTTTTTGAGAACTACACCATCATTTCTTATTATTTAAAGACTTTCTCATTAATCGCATCTCTTACAATATAGCATACCTTTTTTTCTAGGCATGAGGCCAACCACAGTTGAAATAATGGGCTCTTTATATATAAACTTGTAAATTTCTTACTCTAGATTTCTGTTTCAAACTCTATCCTTTATTTTATGGGCTTGGCTTCTTTTAATAACAAATTAAAAGGAAAAGAAGAAAAAAAAAACCCACCCTGAATCTGCAAGATGAATAAACCGAGAAGAAAAGAAACAAAAGTGAGAACATGCCATAGAATAGAGGAACCGTCAACACAATAAATCAGACTACATGGAAGATCTTTCGACTCCACAATCACACAAGCACACAATTCAATGTGATAAGAAACATCAGAAAATGAAAGGTTCCTGCATATAAGCAGGGATTTTTCTTTTTTATTATTCATTTTAGAGAGAAGAGAGAGAGAGAAGGAGCAGGAAGCATCAACTCCCATATGTGCCTTTACCAGGTAAGCTCAAGGTTTTGAACCAGCGACTTCACCATTCCAGGTTAACGCTTTATTCACTGCACCATCACAGGTCAGGCTAAGCACGGGCTTTTAAAGTGTACATATTAAGTGTGGATACACAGACAAGTAGCTACCATTGTAATTGAGACTATGCGTGAAAGTCAAACAGTGGAACACGGTTTTCCAGAACTTACCCTTATTTTACCTGCAGCAAATATCTAAAGGTACTTCATCACAACACACTTCAGACTCATATGAAAATACTCGCCCCATAAAAAATAAAAAAATAAAAAAACACAAAACAGTATCTATTACAGGCACTCCACTAGAAGGCAGTGCAGTTATTTTTCTCCCAACTACGTGTTTTCTCTTTTGCTACCCCTTTGTTGTTAGAATTTAGGCCAAAAATATAGTTTGTGAAGAAAGGAAGCCAACTGTTTTTGTGAGCTATAAAGGTTAAAACACTTTTACGAAGCATTTTCCCTAGAAGCATTGTAAGCAACACTTTCCTCCAAAATTTTATGACAGCTGGTACAGCCTGAAACCATATGCCTTTTTCTATCTCCTAAATAAAAATGACTAATTTGACTTATTAGCACCAATTCTCTGGAGACGGAGCTAAGAGAGTTCCTGCAGATTTATCTGGTTCTTATTATATTTAAACAATGTCTGCTTTTACACCAGCAACAATTACGCTCGCCATCTGTCTGCAAACGTTTGTGAAGAAAATTACAAACGATACCTTTATGCACTTCAGCTCTCCTTTTAAAATCGAGCATTTGGGGTGACTCACATCACAATAACCTTCCGAGTTAGAGGGTATTACCTACCAGAAAAGGACGTGACATCTCTAGATTGCAAGTAACGAAATCACCAAATGTTATTGCTAGGACCCCCAGAGACCTCTGCTGTCCAGCTCTCTCATTTTAAATCCGAGGCCCAAAGAGGTTAAACAACTTGACCGGGGTCCCAAAGCTATTTTCCCACAAAGACAAAACTAGAAGCCAACTTTTCTGACATATCCAGTTATTTGCATTAACTTCGTCCTCCCTCAGGAGCCCCACCTCTCTAGGGAGACCCAAATTAGAACTATAGCTGATGATGCCCAGAAATTTAAATCAGGCCTGAAGAGGTTCATTTAGGTCAGATTCCATCTCATATATCTATAGCATGGGGGTGATGAAAGAAGGTTCTGGCCACTTTTAGTGGGATAACCAATCACTAGATATTCCAAGTAGGAATTAGGTTATGGAATAGACCCCTCCCCTCCCCCTTTTTCCAAGAGAGAGGAGGGGAGGTATAGAGACAGTCTCCCGCATATGCTATGACTGGGATCCCTCCGGCAACCCCCATCTGGGGCCATGCTCACAACCCAGGTATTTTTAGCACCTAAGGCAGAGGCTTCACAGAGATATCCTCAGTGTCCTGGGGCCAATGTGCTCAAACCAATCGAGCCATGGCTGTGGGAGGGGAAGAGAGAGAGATAGGGAGAAAGAAGAGGGAAGGGAAGGGGTGAAGAAGCAGATGGTCACTTCTCCTGTGTGCCCTGATTGGGTATCAAACCCAGGACATCCATATGCCAGGGCTGATGTTCTACCACTGAGTCAATTGGCCAGGGTCAGAATAGGCCCTTTCATCATGAGAGTCTGGTGTCAATTTTATTCCGTCAAAGACAACCAAGATCACATTTATAGCTGAACAAGTTGGGCTCATTATTTGTTGCAGGGAGGGAGAACAGACATTAAAGGGAATCTCTCAGGAAGAGGATGTTAAAAAGAACTTATTATATAGGATGTGAGATTATGTTGTATAACTTTGGGCAAGGTCTAAGAGAGCAGAGATTTCCTCTAGATTGGGAGCTATCAGAAAGCAGGGGCAATTCTGATTGGGTATCCCAGGGACTCTTATACATAGGGCTAGATGACTTTAAAGTTAGAATTGGTAAACAAGTAACAAGCATTCATTTTTGCTGAGACAGCTGGTGTGTCTGGTGTTTGGTGGGTGCACGGTGGCCTTGCTTCTTTCTCACTCCATTATAGTCTCAGAGTGACCTTATCCAGTGTTGAGGTTCCGTGATATTCTCTAATAGAAGAATAAGGCCTAGGTGTTAGTGGATGCCCAGCCTGAAGTAACACGTGTAAGACTTAGTTGTGGCCCTGGCTGGTTGGCTCAGCTGGTTAGAGCAACATCTCGAAACACCAAGGTTGCAGGTTCAATCCCCGGTCAGCATATATGGGAAGTAACCAATGAATGCACAATTAAGTGGAACGACAAATGCATGCCTCTCTCTCTCTCTCTTCCTCTGTCTCTCTGAAATTCATTTTAAAAAAAACAAAAAATCTTAGTTGTGAGCATCAGGTCAAGGTCACTTCCTGGATATCTGGGGTTACTTTTTTCTTTCTCACTGCTGAGTCAGTGGGTGGGGCAGAGGAATAGAGCTGTGATTCCTAAGCGCCTTCTTCCCAGCCCTCTAGTGAAATGCCGGAGTCACTATAAAAAAAACCGCACAAAACTTGGAAATCCTCTTTTACAAAATCAAAACAATCATATCAAAGCAGCACAAAGCAGCGTTTACTGTCTACTAGTGCTCTAGTAACTGTAAATTGGAAAGCAAGATGAATTTGACACCTGAAAGAACTGGGTTTGAGTCCTGGCACTGCTTCTTGATAGCTATATGACTTGATAGATATATGGCTCTGACACTCTCGGAGCCACAAGGATTGAATAAGATAATGTAGAGACTCACAATCAGGCCATCCCAAACAGTTATCGCTTTCCCGGGTTTTCAGGCCTAATGAATGCTTCCCCTGGCAAGCCTCCCTGGCTACAGCCATGCAGCATTCACCGCTGCACACTTCGGGGTCCCTGATTACCTTTTTTGCCCCATCTTGACTCTCACTATGGAATAGTTAGATTAACGCTTTAAGCCATGCCCGAAGCTTACCTTTACTTCAAGTTCACACTCAAAGATCCCTGTCAACAACTAAAAGATTGACTGATAAGGAAAAAACTGTTGTCCTGAAGAGAATGACATGACAAAGATTATACTGGAATTAGCGACTTTGTATGAGAAAGTCCAAGGATAATATGTTCAGATTTATTGAGCTAATTCTAAAATATTGAGTCTAGAAATAAAATGATTTTGAATAGCAATGACAGATGAAACACTGGAAACATATCATTAAAGTCAACACTTTGAAATGCCTATGACCTATAAAACTCTTTTTGACAACACAAAAATTAGTTCTTTGACCTGATAGAACTAGCAAAAAATAAAAATAAAAAGAGGTAATGATCACTGATCACTGAAACACAGAAACAAAGAGTATGTTTCAAGTTTGAAGAATTGTAAACCAACCTCCTTTTATAGGAGGTTATGATGAAGCCTCCAGCCAGAAAGCAGGAAGGAAATGACAACAACTACTTAAAACAAAGGAACAGTCACTAATCTCTTGGATCGCCTTGGGTCATCTGGCTACCTTGAGGCTCAAGGGAAATTTGAAAGCTGCACAAACATCTCTTGACATTTTCACTGGCTGAAATCTTGCTTACCTTTCTGATGTGATCACCAGGTTCCTACTAAATACCACAGGGCAATCTTCTCTGGTGGCTTAACTATTCCTATCCTTAAACCTCAATTTTCTATCTACACATTGAAGAGGTCCACCCTGATGCCTAGCACCACGTGCCAATCTTTTGCAGGAAATGCTTTGTTAGCATTACAATGCCAAGTTCCTGAGACAAGCACATTGGTACAGCAAGGGAAGCAGGGAGCTGAAACGGGTGTTTGAGAGAAATTCTATAAAAAGAGGGCTTTGGAGTTGCTCTGTAAGGACCACTCTGGCTCTCATGCTATTGATTTACTAACTACTTCAAAGAAATATAAAAGAGGAGAAGAACCACATTTCCAGAAAAATATAATCTCATAAGCTCAGTTGCCTAGAATCCAGTGTTCATGGTACCCATAGCATAGGGTCAAGGATGTGATTGTTTCCT
The DNA here is from genome assembly GCF_036850995.1 of Saccopteryx leptura. Lineage (NCBI taxonomy): Eukaryota > Metazoa > Chordata > Mammalia > Chiroptera > Emballonuridae > Saccopteryx > Saccopteryx leptura. The sequence continues at coordinate 86,915,422 of NC_089516.1, read as the reverse complement.
GGGCTAGTTGGCTGCGAAGTATCTTCCCTACGACTGCCTAGCCCTCCCACAAATCGTCCCTGTTGGTCATGGGGGAAACAGCATGGATGAATACTTAAAAGAAATCCCCACTGGAAGAAAAGGGTAGACAGCTACATTATCCAGCTCATTATAAATCATCTTAATAAAGAACTGTCCTTCAGATGAAAGAAACAATATAAAACACAGTACTTGCCTAACCCCTCTACATGCCCATGATCTATTGCAAGGGTCAGGAACCTATGGCTCGCAAGCCAGATGTGGCTCTTTTGATGACTGCATCTGGCTCGCAGACAAGTCTTTAATAAAAAAAATAATAACGCTAAAAATATAAAACATTCTCATGTATTACAATCCATTCATTTTCTACCACTCATGTTCATGGTTGCGGGTGGCTGGAGCCAATCACAGCTGTCCTCTGTGACAACACCAAATTTTTATTGGGTAATGTGTAACGTACACGAGTAGTTGTATGGCTCTCATGGAATTACATTTTAAAATATGTGGCGTTCATGGCTCTCTTAGCTAAAATGTTTCTTGACCCCTGATCTATTGAATGTACAGGACCAGGAGATGCTCGTGGTGGTGGATGGCTGAGCCATTCTGCTCCCACCAGTTCAGTTGCATGTCAACTAGGAGCCAGAAGTGATTATTCACAAACTCACCGATGACAGCTCTACTTTGTACATGACAGAAAGTGACGATGGTGACATGTACGTGCAAAGGAGAAAAAAACAGATTCAAATCCATAAAAACTAAATTGTAACTCAATAAAGATAAGATACTAAAAAATGTGAGTTAGCGTTGGCCCGGCCTGTGGATATCCCGGGTTCTATTACTGGTCAAAGCACACAGGAAAAGCGCTCATCTGCTTCTTCACCCTTCTCCCTCTCTTTTCTCTTTATTTCTCTCTTTTCCTTCCACAGCCAAGGCTCCATTAGAGCAAGGTTGGACCAGGTGCTGAGGATGGCTCAATGGCCATCGCCTTAGGTGCTGGAATGGCTCCAGTTTCAGTGGAGCAGTGGCCCAGATGGACAGAGCCTCGCCCCCTAGTGGGCTTGCCAGGTGAATTCTGATCAGGTGCATGCGGGAGTCTGTCTCTGCCTCCCTGCTTCTCACTTCAGAAAAATATAAATAAATAAATAAATAAATAAATAAATAAATAAATAAATAAATAAAGTACAGTTAGAGATGGGAACAATCATAACAGTTTGGTTGGGAACAGGAGTCATAAACATCCGGAAGGACTGCCCACTCAAATTTCGTAAGTGTTGTTCAACTGGTCTTTGACTTCAAAGAAACCAAAACTGGAAATCACGGAAGATGCATTATGTTGTGGTTTCAGAGAAAGACAAAACCAATAGTGCGCTGGAGCCAGCCTGTACTGGTTCACAAGGGCCACTGAACAAGTCTTCAGGAATTTTGGGAGCCTGCTGGTCAAAACTGCCATTCATGAAATGATATAAACTTACAATGAAATAAGTTACATTTAAAAAGAAAGTTATTCAACCCTAAAGACTCATACTTTCCTAAATATTTCACATTTTTATAATTATACTTTTGAGATTATTTACATTTATTTTATCTGAATGGTAGAAATAGAACATGTGCTATTGGAAATACATTTATTTCCAATTCCACACTCAGTGCCAGGTTGGTAACCGTAAAAGCAGCCACGATGGGGCCCTGGCCGGTTAGCTCAGAGGTAGAGCATCAACCTGGCATCTGGAAGACCTGGGTTCATATCCTGGTCAAGGCACACAGAAGAAGCTACATCTGCTTCTCTATCCTTCCCCACCTTCTCTCTCTCTTTCTTTCTCTTCCCCTCCCATAGTCATGGCTCAACTGATTTGAGCATTGGCTCTGAGCACTGAGGATGGCTCCACGGAGCCTCCACCTCAGGTGCTAAAAAAAGTTTGGCGGTGAGCATTGGCCCCAAATAGGCAGAACATCGGCCCCAGGTAGGGGTTGCAGGTGGATCTCAGTTGGGTTACATGTAGGAATCTATCTCCCCCCTCTTTTATTCAACCAAAAAAAAAGCAGTAATCAGCCACTGTGGGAATATTGACATCCCAAAATTATCAAATGTAATAATTAGGGCTATTTTTTCCCCAGAGAGTTGGTTTTTAAACATTTATCAGCATACCACTAACCAGAACCCAAACTGAATAAGTGGCATCATATTCAAAGAAATTGTCCTTGACCACATGGCAGAAGGCTAGCAAATGAACATACATTATTTATAAGATTTAAAATAAAAATGCTAAGTATATAGAAAAATAGACATACATATTTCATCTTCTACTTTACTTTTTGTTCCAATTAATCAACAACTATTGGTCCTGATTCAGATGAGGGATTCTACCAGCAGGAAAAGTCAAACAGATTTGTGTAACTTTTTGGCAAGTGGCTTGGCAACATTTATTAAAAGAGTAGAAAATTCATGCCCTTTCACCCAGAAATTCACTTCTTTTACTTTAAGAAAATCATAAAGGATCTAGTCCAAGATGCACCAAAATATTCATCATATTGTTAAAAGTAACAACACACACATATATAAACAACCTACACGCGCAGCAGTAGGGGAATAATTAAATAAATCATAATATATCTACATCATGCAATATGACATCACAAGTAAAATCATGTTTTCAAAGTATGTTTAATGATTAGGAAGAAATCCAACAAATATTAATCGTGGTTATCACTGGGTGGTGGCACTTAAATTGGTGCAATGTTTTATACAAATAATGCACGTGCATTATTGAAATGTTAGAAAATAGAGATAAATAAAAATAAGAAATTAATGACCATCCATAATTCCACAAAACAAAAATAACTATTTTAAATCCTTTTTGTTTTTCTTGTGGATTTTTTTTTTTAAAGAGAGAGACAGGAACATCAAGCTGTTCTTGTATGTATCCTGACTGGGGATTAAACTGGCAACCTCTGTGCTTTAGGACGACACGCCAACCAACCGAGCTTTCTGGCCAGGGTTTAATTTTTTATTGATTGATTGATGTTTAGAGAGACAGGGGGAGGAAAAGGGGAAGGGAAGGATTAATTTCTTGTTCCACTCAGTCGTGCATTCATTGGTTGCTTCCTGTGTGTGCCCTGACCTGGGATTGAACCCGCAACCTTGTCATCAGGATGACGGTCTAACCAACTGAGCTAACCAGCCAGGTCTCTTGTATATTTTTTTAACCTTTATGAACACACACACATAGATTTTTAAGTCAAAGTGGTAAATAGTTTAAGTAAATAGGGTGCACATGATTTTGTAACTATTTTTATAGTAAATCGTAGGATATTTTGGTATAACTTTTACTTTATTTTCTTATTTACCATTTTCTGTATTTTCCAATTTAAAAAAAAATAATGACATAAAGTAGCTTATCTCCCAAGACGATCCTCAATGAACTCTGCCTGTAAATTCCAGCTGGCTCTGTGACTTTTCCTTAACCCAAGAATGATGCGGTGGTGACAGTATGTGTTATAAAGCCTAAGACATGAGAAGGCTTAGAAGCTTCCACCTTTGTGCTTTCGGGAGCCCTGAGCAGCCATGCGAGAAGTCCAGCTACCCTAGGAAGTCACTAAGCAGAGCGGTCACATGGAGAAACTTGTCAGTATCAGAGCTGAGCCCAGCCTTCCAGCACGCTCACCCAGGCCCGTGAGTGAAGCCACCTTGGAATCCCTAACCCGGTCAAGCTCTGAGATGGCTTCAGGCCAGCCAACAGCCCATGGAACAGAAGAACCATTCATTTGAAACCAACTCATCCATACAAAAAGAAAACAAAATAATAACATGTTCCTATTTAAGATACTAAAAGCTTTGGTGATTTGTTAAACAGCAGTAAACAAAATAGAACGTGGATTATTAATATAATATGAAGAATAGCATTATTTCCAAAGGTATTGTAACACACTTGTGTGTGCACTTTTGCACAATCACATACACCTTATTTCCTGCTTGAATGCCTAACTGCTATTGTCCTGCACGTAGTCTATTTATTCTCGATGATGTGCACCTAATTTCACAGTTCAGATTCAATCTGTGTGGAGGAAAGATAAATTACTGACATTGTGAATTATTTATTGAATGCCAATCTAAAAAACCACACAGACGGATGTAATATATTTCTTTTCACACAACAAAACTGAGATCCACAGAGAGTAAGCGACTAGATGAAGGTTACCAAATTCATATTAGTAAGTTAGCATCAGAGTGGTAGCCAGCTCCCAGGTCAATGCCCTTTCCTCTACACCACACTGTCTCTTTAAAAAACGTACCACCCTGTTTCAGTGCAATTGAAAATACTTATCTACCAGAAGATAGATGCAGTCCCCACTTGACTAAAAACGAGAAGAATCATAAATCTTATGGAATAGCTGGGTCTTCAGGGATTTCTCGTCTGACAGACTTGGGTAGGCCAGAGAAGTTCAGATATGTTGCAAGAATCTATGGATAAGCACTTAAAATGTTACTGCTTAGAGTAGAGGCCACAGGACAGAGAATCTGCTTATCTACCCAGCACTAGTCATTTAAATTTATGAGCCTGCCATTCTCATCTGCACACAGCTGGAGGGCCACCGGGAAAGCCAAAACCTGAGAGTGAGTGGCAGAGAGGGGTAAGGGAAAAAATGAAAAATAAAAAAAAATCGAAATTAAACACACACACACACACACACATCATATATGGGGGGCCAAAAGTAGGTTTACAGTTGTTTGCATGAAAAGACATACAGGTTGTGATTATAACGATAGTTTTATTAGCTCGGTTTTGCAGACTCACAACTAAACCTACTTTTGCCCGCCCCTGTATAATGAACTAATCCTTCTTCTGCCTGTCCTGTGAACCATGAAACACCAAAGAAAGACTTCTAAGGAAAGGGAACGTGCTTCCCCAGCAGGTCGCCCGTGAACCGTAGCACACCAAGCCAGCTCTTTCATCTTCCTGCCTCCTCCTCAGGCACCACAGACCTGGAAGGGTCCTAATTTCCACTTTCCCTCTGCTTTCCTTCCCGTGGGCAACAGCAGATGTGAATGTGTTAAATAAGCACTACACCCCTTCTAGGACACAACTGGAGGAAAAAAGCCGTTCCAATTTTATCGACCTTTGTATAATGAGAGATCTCGTCATGTCATATGTAGGTCTAGGAGGGTTGATCAAAAGATGCACTTGGGATAGTAAGAATTCTCTTCCTCTGTCGCCAAAATGAGATTGTCAGCGCAAGCATTGATAGATACAGCCATGAAGAAGGTGCTTAGAGGATCAGAGAATTTACAAAATGTTTAGAGCTGGAGAGAGCTCTCTGGCTTCCCAAAGATGTCAAAGGTGAATGCCAACCTTGACGTACACGTGCGCGCCTCACTGACACCAAGGTACTGACTCCATCATGGGGAGCTTCCCTTAAGTTTGCAGTGTTCCCAAACTAAGCTAAGAAAAACACTATATTCTTCTAGTTTCACCTCTTACTTATCTCACAGAAATAAATACGACACTTTAGATATATAAACATATTAGAGGATGCTATTATTTATGCCCGTCTTAACATGATTGAAGTTGTGCTATGTCATTGGAAACATTTTGAAGATAATCTATATTCACATTGCCTGTGTTATGTTTTTGAAAGTTTGTACACATCAGAAGTATATTTCTGGTTTGGCATAAGCTGCTATTGTAATATTTTTGGCATTCTGTTCATAAAGATATTTTTGAAGGAACAGGAAATTATCAAGAATTGTGAATAAAATATTTTTACATTTAGAAAAACTACAATGGTATACTATAGCGGGCCCGATGCAGTGTGTAAATGATGTTATATTGAGTGGGACACTTGGAACCATGTCAACACAATAAATTAAAATGTAAATTTAAAAAAAGAGAGAATTGACCTGAAACGCTGAGGTCGCAGGTTCGAAACTCTGGGCTTCCCCGGTCAAGACACATATGGGAGTTGATGCTTCCTACCCCTCCCCCCTTCCTTTTCTCTCTCTCTCTCTCTCTCCTCTCTAAAATGAATAAATAACATCTTTTTAAAAACTTTAAAAAATGCTTTAGAGAGATTCAAGTTATTTGCCTTAATTTTCTTAGTACAAGTGATCAGTTAAATTGTCTCACACTACCCAGCAAAAAAAGCACGCAACACAAATGCCATGCCCTTTCCAGACTGCCTAAGGAACAAGCCGGAGCTTCCATTGGCAGAGTGCTGATAACCAAGTGGCAGGTGTTACCCGTAGTTCGCACCTTTCCTGGCTTTCGCTGGGGGCTGAGTTGGCGTGGTGGTTCTGGAACACACTTTCTTACACATAATTCTGTTGACTAGTATGAACCCTGTGGCATGTGGTTTTCAGACTTCTCGGAGCAAAGTCCTCTTAATCCCACCTGTTTGTACACAGTTCTGACTGGAGGGAGGTTCCCCCTAACCTAAGAGCTCCATGTTCTGGGCCCAGTGAGATGAAATTATTATACAAATGCTTCATGAAACTCAAAGCATCTTCTAGCTTTCTTCCAGAAAACAACGACGACAACAATTATTTTAATGGTGCATTCTGTGCGCCCTCCTGCAGAAAAGGAGTCTGTGTCTTGTCTTTACAGGTTGCTTATTTTGCTAGAAATCCTTGAGCTTCTTACTCTTTCCCTTAAAAAATAAAGCAAGTTTTCTAAGAGCTTTCTGAATAATGTCAGAAAAGTCCACAGACAGGTTGCATGTGTCAAATCCTCTCACACACATAAACCGGGGTCAGAAAACCTGGCTGCTCCTCAGGAAAGGAGGCACTTCCCACAAACAAAAAGCATTAAAGCTCAAAATCTGCCACATGAACATGCTTTAGCGAAGAGACAAAATTTTAAAATTCATATTATTTATTAATACTGTAAAAGGAGCGACTATGGAAAGCTGTTCTGTCCTAGTCTCACTTTCTAGAAGAGCAATTGAAAGTAATCAGACTTGGCGCTGTCTATGTCATTTCAGAGTGACTCAGTTTTTCTTTTTCCTTTTAGCCCAGAGCAAGAGTTTAATCATAAAAAGCACCCAATTTAGAGTTAGAAGAGCCATCGAAGCCCCTAAGTACAGATAAAAAACTTTATAAACCCTTTTGCTAAATCCTCTTAAAAAAAAAACAATTTGCTATTTTTGTCATTTCTTTTGAAAAATTACATGATGATCTGAGGGACCTTCAATGACAACCCTCGAAGTTCAAAGATGCTGTTTACACACAGAACAAGTGTCACAAAAAATAAAATAATACAAGCATCTTTGCAGTGTGTTTTCGTGATGACCTGGAGGGCTGTGTTTATAGGAAAGGGCAATGATATATGTATCAGAATTGTGAAAATGAGCCCCCTCAAAGGCTTCGGGGTGGGTGTATGCACAAACACTAAAGTATAAAGAAAAGAAATTTTTAAAGGAACATATAAGTCTTCATTGCAAACTTAAAAAGCACTGGGTCTACATTTTCAGAGAAACAAAGAGGAAAACACCTCCCTGGCTTTCTAGAGGCATTCTCATCCATGGGGTTATGACAGCACTGTGACATTGTTTGGTTCTGAGGTGTACTGCAAATAATACACTTTCAGTAATATTTTTAAAAATGAGAGCCTGTGGGCCCTGGCTGGTTTTCTCAGTGGTAGAGCATCAGCCTGGCATGTGGAAGTCCCGGGTTTAATTCCCAGTCAAAGCACACAGGAGAAGTGACCATCTGCTTCTCTACCCTTTCCTCTTCCTTTCCCACAGCCATGGCTTGACTGGTTTGAGTGAGTTGAACCTGGATGCTGAGGATGGCTCTGTAAAGCCACAGCCTCAGGTACTAAAAATAGCTCAGTTGCCGAGCAACAGCCTGAGATGAGCAGAGCATTGCAATTGGTAGGGGGCTTACCAGGTGGATCCCAGTCAGGGGGGCACATGCAAGAATCTGTCTTTGTCTCTCCTTCTCACACTTTAAAAAAAATGACAATCTGTGATTTATTTATTGAACCCATTCATAGTTATTCTCACTCTCATCCCAATATGCTTTCTCGACTGGAAGAGAAAATTAGGGTGAAGTGACAGCTTATTCCCCGAGATTCTCCCCATGTACATATGGATGAAGTCATTTATTCATTCACTTAATGAATGCTTTCTAAGTTTCTAGAATGTTCCAGGCATTATGCCAGGCGCTGTAAATACAAAAATGATTTAAACAAGGTTCTTGCCCTTTGAAGTCACCATAGGTATAGCGTAGGAGACAGGCATGTAAAAAAAGTGCAGTCCAAAGGAATGAATGCTAATACAAGTAAATGCACAGTGATAAGGAAATACTGGAAAGAAAATAATTTTTTTGTGGATTAGTCAAGGAAGACTGCACACAATTAGGCTAGTTGAGTGAGGTCACACAGCATTACTGGGAGTTCAGGCAGGCAGAAAAAGAGGGAGGGACTTTAGAATTAGCTCTCTAGGAAGTGCAAAGACATTGGAGCTGCTCTTTTGGTTGTTGCTTGTGGCTTTTTTTTTCTTTTTTAAAGGAGAGCAGCATAACCAGATTTGCTTTTCAGAAAGTTAATCTTGACAATAATATAGAGGACATCTGAGAGAGGAGAGAAACTAGAAGCAGGAATTTCAGTTAGGAGGCTACTGTAAGAGTCAATGCTGGAGAAGGCGAAGGACTGAGCTAGCAGCGCCTGTAGAAATGAAAAGGCTGAAACAGAATCAAGTGATATTTAAGTGACAGGCTAATCAATAAGACTTGATGACTGATTGGGTTCGAGAGCTGAGGGAGAGATAAATTAGTCAAAAATGACTCCCAAGTTTTCTAGCTTGGGTGATTTAATAGATATTGATATTATTAATCAAAGGAAGAGAAGGCAGACAGCAGGGGTTTCGTGGAGAAAAGATAATGAGCTTTGTTTTGGATATTTCAGGTTTGAGATGGGTCATTCAAGCACAGCTATTCAGTAGAGAGACATAGGCAATCAGATTTCAAGAAAGAAATCTGGGTTACCAATATAGATCAAGAGTCACAGGTGTATAAGGTTGTCACTAAAGTGTAGGGCTGGATGAGACCACCCAAGAAAGGTGACAACAGGAAAGAATCTAGGCCAGAATCCCAAGAAACACCAAGCCTTGGGGGTAGGGGGGGTAAGAAAGAGACAAGAAAAGGGCACTATGTGGTAAAAGAGAGATACACAGGCTTTGAAAACAGTTTTAAGGAAAAATATTGTCGACATTACTGCATAGCATAGATTTAGTAAACAAAGGGTTATGAAATGGTCTCAGCACAGTTTCAATAGGTTTAGTAGAAGAAGTCAGGAAGCATAAAGTATTGATATATCCTATTGAAAGATCGGGAAAGGGGATTTAAAAGATGAGATACTACCCATTCCACTTAAACTTAAAAAAGAAAAGAAAGAGATACTATGAACCACCCATTGAAATAATTGTCCCTCCCACCCTAAGTCTCCAAGGCGCTTACAAACATGTCAATGGCAAGGGAGGTGCAGGAGAGGAAAGAGCCCTGTCTTTTCACCAAGATCCTGTTTGCCAGTTTTTAAGGTGCAAATGTTAAGTTATATCATGTGTTGCACTCACCTTCTATGTTCTACTTGGTGGTGATGCACTGGGACTCGCTGCTGTGAGTCTGCAAATTCCTTTTCCAGCGGGCCCCTCTGCTGGCTGGTGCCGTTAGTACTGATGCCAAGGGGCGCTGCTGGGAGGCCGCGAGGCAAAGAAGCGAGAAACAGTGCTCCTTCCGGGGTGCTTTCTGGTCCCTTACCAAACCATCCCAGCAACGGTTCCTCACCAAGGGCAACATATTGGTGCCAGTCTGGAGCTTTGTGCTTCAGCACGCCCACATCCAGCCTTGGTGCACTCCCCAAGGGACAGCAGCAGCTGGCCAGCGCCCCCTCCCCGAGAATCCAGTTCCAGCTCTAAGGGGACCTGCTCTGAGCTCCTAGGTTCTGGCAACCCCGTGTCATCCTTTTCTTCTGGGACCCCAAAGAGTGACAACTGCTTTCATATGTAGGAAATAGAGGGGCTGGACCACGTTCAGAAGGGCAAACTCCAGAGTTCTGTTTTGGATGCGATTGTTCGCTACCTTGGAGATTAACGGAATGTTTGCTGCGTTCCACGTGCGTTTTATCCCTCATTTATTCAATTGACCACAGAATATCCCATCAAGAGGAAGAAACTGCCTGACCTGTGGTGGCGCAGTGGATAAAGCGTCAACCTGGGAACACTGAGGTTGCCGGTTCAAAACCCTGCACTTGTCTGGTCAAGGCATATATGGGAGTTGATGCTTCCTGCTCCTCCCCCCTTAATCTCTCTCTCTCTCTTTCTCTCTCTCTCTCTCTCCCCCTCCCTCCTCTCTAAAAATGAATAAATAAAAAAATTTTAAAAAAAAAAGAGGAAGAAACTACTCACAGCTCTGGTCGCAGAGCGTCGCCCCCTGGTGGGTGTGCTGGGTGGATCCCGGTTGGGCGCATGCGGGAGTCTGTCTGACTGTCTCTCCCCCCGTTTCTAGCTTCAGAAAAATACAAAAAATAAATAAAATAAAATAAAAAGAAACTACTCACTGCGCTGTAAGGTTTGTTTTTCCGTTAGAGACAACATTGGACTGAACGAGCAGGTTTGCACTGGTGTTGGTACCACTTCTGATTGGTTATATGATCTTAACCAAGTCGTTTCTTCCTTCTCTCAGAGTTAGTTTTCATGTTTTTAAAAGGAGGTCGTTCACTATACTTTGATGGTCATCCTAAAAAAAAAGTCATTATGGTTGTTGGTGGCCAGAGGTAGAGAAACGGGCTGAAGACATGAACTGCCAATAGAAACGTAGGCATGGGTGTTGACTACTTCTATTAGTTCAAGTCAGTATCTTGTAGACATGGACACTGTGTTGAAATTTTAAGCCATTTTTCTTTTGAGACGTAGGACAACGCAGTGGTTAAGAACACACTTAGATGTCAAATGGGCTTGTTTTATTTGTTCAAATCTACTTTTAAGTCCTGTGTCTGCCACCTCTTGGCTCTAGGATGATAAGCAAATCATTTAAGCTTTCTGATTCTCAGTTCTGTCATCATTAAAATCAGTCTAAGGTAGTTGGATATGAAGCCGTGGGAAAAACAATGACATTCAGCATCAGGAGCTTTACCTGCTTATTAAAACTGCTGTCATGCCTGGTGCAGTGGATAGAGCATCGAACTGGGATGCAGAGGATTCAGGTTTTAAACCCCAAGGTGGCTGCTTGAGCATGGGCTCATCCAGCTTGAGCGTGGGGTCGCTGGTTTAAGCTGGGATCATAGACGTGATCCCATGGTCGCTGGCTTGAACTTAAAGGTCGCTGACTTGAGTAAGGGGTCACTAGCTCTGCTGCAGCCCTCCCCCCTATTAAGGCACATGTGAGAAAGCAATCAATGAACAACTAAGGGGACTAAGGAGCCCCAATGAAAAATGGATGCTTCTCATCTCTCTCCCTTCCTGTCTGTCCCTTTCTCTGTCTCTGTCACACACACATACACACACACAGCTGCTCTCAGAAGTTACACCCCCATGCATGGATTAGCGTGTTCCCCAAGAGACAGCAGCAGCAGCTGGTCCCACATGGAAAGATATGTTTCAGTCCCTGTCTGAACAAGGGCCCCCAAACAGATAGTATTATTTTTAGATATTTGATATTCTTCCAGTAATGAGGAATATGTCAGAACCCTTCTACTCATTAGTAGATTCATTTGGAAAGAAGGAAATGGACCTGGGTTTTATCAAATTAATTAGGCTAAAAGCATATATCCTGGTGAATGCTGAGTTAATATATTTGCTTTCCTCACAGTTGTATTTAAAACACACACACACACACACAAAAAGAACACCTTAAGGATTTTTTCCTAATGTGCTGGGATATATTCCACAGTTGTCAAGAAAAAAATAAAAAAGGATGGTACACCGTGATCTATACTGAATATAAGAAACTATATTCATAGACACATGAGTGATGGTTTTTCCATTACAGGATTCATTTGCATAGAATACGGTGGCACACAGACCAATTTTCCCCCTGAAGATACTGCATTTCTTAGCATTTCTAGCCAGTGAAAAGCAATAGAAAAAATTAAGAGCAAGACCATCTTTCTGACATAACGAAGACGATTGTTTAAAATGCCCTATGCTTACTTTCTAAATATTATTCTGCTGTGCTAGCTTATTGCTTGGCCTTAAAATAGAATTTTGCAAGCACTATTTACATCCCTGTGTCAGTCCTTTACCACAAAACAAGTGAAAATTAAACATGCAGTTCCTGGGTTCAAACACTTCAGGATAGATTTCTAAGCCCAAAACATAGGGTGATAGTTCACGTCCTTAGGAGAGTATGCAGGTGGATAGGTTAACAGGGTCTCCACCCATCCCACACTTGCATGCCCGCCCTCACTGCAAACTTCTCCCTAGAATTGAGGTATATTTAAATGATGCAGCTGATTCTAGGTCCCAAAGGTGCCAGAAGATAAATCAGCCTTCTTTGGCAGTTGCGTCACTTTTTTTCACATTGCACAGATTATTATTTAAGTGTCTGGTTCATCGACTGTAATATGATCTATCAGGAAAAATGTGGTAGAGACAGTATTTGAATCAATTTTCAAATCGTTCGCCTTTGAATGACTAATGCGATGTTCCGAGGTTGAATTTTGCCATTTCTTCGATGTTTTGCTCTAACAACATATTTACAGCCTATACTCAGGATGAAAAGTTGAATATGCGGGGGATGTGAAATGGCAACACATTTTTTATCTCAAAACTTTTCTGCAGGCTTTTAAGAACCAGCTTGGAAATTAAACGTTAGCTCTTGCATATTCCAAGTGGAATAATAAGCAGGTTTTCATGTTCTTTACTTTAAAAGAAATTTGTGTTTTAGTCATCAAAGAGAAATTCTGTGGTGAGATATTTAACTGCTATGTAATGGTTTGGGCACAAGTTTTTGCTTTTCTAGTGTCTATCTTAGTTGACTGACTAACATTTCTTTTTTTTTTTTTACAGAGACAGAAAGAGTCAGAGAGAGGGACAGATAGAGACAGACAGGAAGGGAGAAAGATGAGAAGCACCAATTCTTCTTTGTGGCACCTTAGTTGTTCATTGACTTCTTTCTCATATGTGCCTTGATGGGGAGGGTGATGCTAAAGCAGAGCAAGTGAGCCCTTGTTCAAGCTAGCAATGTTGGGCTCAAGCCACCGACATGAAGCTTCAAGCCAGTGACCTTTGGGCTCAAGCCAGTGACCATGGGGTCATGTCTATGATCCTACACTCAAGCCAGCAACTCCATGCTCAAGCTGCTGAGTCTGCGCTCAAGCTGCTGAGTCTGCGCTCAAGCAGGCGCCCTAGGGATTTTGAACCTGGGTCCTCTGCATCCCAGTCCGACGCTCTATCCACTGCACCCTTGCTTGGTCAGGCAATGTTTCATTGTTTTTTGAAGAAAACATAATCATAGTAAACGCTATAATTATTTTTTTTCTTGAATGAAACACATTAATCCCTCTTTTTTACAAACATTTATAGTTGTCAAAATGCTCTCACTTACATTTTATGTATATGTGAGCCTCCTAATAATATTTCCTGTGTGAAGGGTAAGAGAGGATTCTTCCCCTTCTATAGATGACCTGAGCCTCCAAGAGACTATGAATGACTTGCCCAAGGTTGCGTCGTGTATCTATTTAGTGTTATTTGACTATGGGCCAACTAAACTCCACTGAAACTGACTTAGGGAATAAACAAGCTATTCATTGGCTCATATAACTAAAAGTGTGCAAAGATAAGGAGATGGCACTTAAAGGGGGGTGAATTGCCTTCACGAATGGCGTGATTCAGAGGCGGAATGATGTCATCATGTCTCTCTACCTTGGTCCCGCAGCTCTGCTGTCCTCTGCATTGGCTTTGTCTATGGACAGACTTTATCCCGGTTGTAGAGAGGTGACAGCAAGCAGCTTCAGTCTTACAGCCCCTCCTCTCAGCAGTGTATTCATTTTCCCAGGTGCATCTCATCACCCTGGCTTTAGCCAGAAATATGGAATGTGCTGATTGGCCAGACTTAGCTGCTGTGCTATCTGTCGGAACCTCAGGGGAGGATGGGGTGGGGGGCGTTGTCAGCCCTACCTCACATTCCATGGATTAATAATGGGCAGTTAGTCATTTGTAATAGTAATAATGGGGAAATTAATAACAAGAAAGAAGTCATTCCCAAAACGGAGTATCAGTCTGAAATTACCAAAAGAAGAGGGCAGAGATGTTGGGCAGGCAACAGAATTACATACAGCTATTAAATAGAACAGCAAGAATGGAAAGGTAGGCCTCCTGGACTTTCAGACACTCCCTCTTTACACTTCATTATCTACCTCCGTACATCATATGCCAAAAACTATGCTGTTTTGCTCAGTACACTTGTAACTCAAAAATGATCGTAAGATCTATTAGTGCTATAGGAGGAATGACTTGCCCAAGGTTGCGTCGTGTATCTATTTAGTGTTATTTGACTATGGGCCAACTAAACTCCACTGAAACTGACTTAGGGAATAAACAAGCTATTCATTGGCTCATATAACTAAAAGTGTGCAAAGATAAGGAGATGACACTTAAAGGGGGGTGAATTGCCTTCACGAATGGCGTGATTCAGAGGCGGAATGATGTCATCATGTCTCTCTTTTGCTGCTCTAGATATAAATAATTATAATGAAAATTACTAGCATGTGTAAAAAAATTAACATTAAATCTCCCCAAAGCAGAACACATAATGAACCAATTTCTAATTCTCATTTGTTTTGTCATTAACATTAAAGTTCCATGTTTCACAGAGACCACCAAGATAAAGGTGTTATTGGCAACACCTTTCGTGGATACTTCCCCAGTTGCATCAACCCCTCCCGTAGTTTTAACTCTACACCAGTCCGTGTCAGGAACTGTTTATGCTGGCTTCTGAAGGGGACAAAAGGTGAGCAGTATCCAGATCCTGTAACCCAAGTTATTTTAAATTTAGTGGGGTTTAGAAGATATGATTGGGAATTAGGTGGCATTACAGATAAAGTACGTTATAAATTTCTTTATTTTTCTTTTTTTTTTTTCAAGTGAGAGGAGGGGAGATAGTGAGACACACTCCCACATGTCCCCTGACTGATATCCACCTGGCAACCTCCATCTAGGGCCAATGCTCAAAGCAACCAAGCTATTTTTAGCACCTGAGGCTGACCTGCTTGGACCAGTTGAGCTATTCTCAGCTCCTGGGGCCAATGCTTGGACCAATCGAGCCACTGGCTGTAGGAGGGGAAGAGGAAGAGAAAGGGGAGGTAGGAGGTGAAAGAAGCAGGTGGTAACTTCTCTTGTGTGCCCTGACTAGGAATCAAACCCAGGATGTCCTACACTGAGCCAACATGTCAGGGCTATAGTACGTCATACATTTATATGAGTTCCTAAGTACTATGGAAATTAATAGAAGAGAGAAAATTCCCCTCTTGCCTATGTGAAAAAGGGCAGGAAAGACTTTATGAAGGAAGAGCAAGCATTTAAAATAGGTTGTCAAAGGGGTGGTAAGATTTTGACACAGACCTGGATGTGGAGTTAATACCTTGAACAGAGTAATGGAGGTTATGAAGCCCAGAGCATGATCAAGAAACAGTTCCTAGTCAAATTGGCGAGAATATGTAGTATATATGTGATATAACTGGAAACAAGCCTGGAAATGTTTGGAACCATACTGTGAATTCCCTTCAGGGCTAGCCCCCTGAGTCTATACATTAATTGTGCAGGCACTGGGAAACCACTGAGTATTTTTGAGCAGGGAAATAACATAATTATATCTTTACTTTAGAAAGATGAATCTGGAAATGTTTATTGAATGGAATTTCCTGGTTTTCTTGAAAAGTTGGTCTGAAATGCCTAATATTGCTTTTAGTTTGGGAGGATATGGTCCCAAATAAAAGACTCCTAAACCTCCAATCTTCTGACATAGGTTGGAGTCTCTTTCTCACTTGATCCTTCTTCTTCTAAATCTCAACAAATTTTTGAATAACCTCATGTTGATTTTCTACCATATTTCCTATGGTCAGATGTTTCCAATTGACCATAAGGTCACCATGACTCAACCCATGATATAGAAGATCCCAAGTTTTAATTTATTGCAAAATCTGCATTTAAATACTAGGTAAACATTAAGGCCCAGACAACGTGTCAGTTCCTCTATGAAACATTCATCTACAAGTACACTTCCCTTTAAATCCTGCAGCATTTATTAACACTATCACTCTTTCGGAAATTGCCACATATACTGCATATGTTATTTGGTTGTTTCAAATTGCAAATTCCTTGAGAATAGAGCTATCAAACAACCAGCCTATATTAACTGAGAACCTACCCAGGTACAAGATGCCATTTGATATTAATGGAAATATCAAAAACAAAACAAGATAACCTAAGGTTCCTTCCCCTAAAGGAGGCTTTCTTTCATTGAGCCTATACAGAGGGTGGGGCAAAAGTAGGTTTACAGTCATTTGTATCAAAATAATATAGTAATTAATAAATCATAATACAAGAATATACTGTTTCACATACTCACAACTATAAACCTACTTTTGCCCCTCCTCTTCCTCCTCTTTCTTCTTGCAAGGGAGAGAGAGGGAGGAAAACAGGGACAGACAGACAGGAAGGGGAGAGATGAGAAACATCAACTCATACTTGCAGCACTTCAGTTGTTCATTGATTGCTTCTCATATGTGCCTTGACCAGGGGGCTCCAGTAGAGTGAGTGACCCTTTGCTCAAACCAGCGACCTTGGGCTCAAGCCAGTGACCTTGGGCTCCAAACAAGTGACCTTTGGGCTCAAGCCAGCGACCATGGAGTCATGTCTATGATCCCACCTTCAAGCCAGCAACTCCACGCTCAAGCTGGATGAGCTTGTGCTCAAGCCAGCAATCTCGGGGTTTTGAACCTGGGTCCTCAGAGTCCCTATCCAACGTTCTATCCACTGTGCCACTGCCTGGTCAGGTTATACTCCCTTCTTTTGAGAATGCACCCATTTGCGGTGCTTTAGCCATCTGTTCAAAAAAAGCTGGAAAGTAAATCAGATCATTCTACTGTCCCAGTTAATATCATTCGATAACTTCCTATTGCAAGAAGAATCAAATCTAAAGCTTTCCTTACATGGCTTTCAAGGTCCTGCAGAACCTGGGCATTGCCTTCCACTCCAGTGACACTGGCTTCCTTTCTCTTCCTGCAGCACATCCTGTCCTGCCTATTCCCTCTTCCTAGACAATTCCTTTTTCAACTTTGCGTGGCTTGTCCCATCTTATAGATCAGTTGTCAGATTAAATAGTACCTCCTAAGAGACTTTCTTTGACCACCCAATCTATTTTTTAAGAGAGGGGGGGGCAAAAGGGGGAGCAGAAAGCATCAACTCATAGTTACTTCTTGGATCTGCCTTGACCAGGCAAGCCTGGGGTTTTGAACCGGCAACCTTAGCATTCCAGGTCAATGCTTTATCCACTACGCCACCACAGGTCAGATATGACCACTTAATCTAATGTAGACCACTCTTCATAGCGTTTACCATAATTTATCATTATATGCAAACATTTTCATTGTTTATTGTGTGTCTCTCCCTCTTGACTGTAAGCATCCTGAGGGCAGGTGCCATAGTTGTCACTTCCCATGCTAGCCCCAGTGTCTAGCATCATGCCCCATAGAGCAGGCGCTCATGAACGTTTACTGAATGAGTCCTGAGAACAGTTCACAAATTTCAGCTTCTACCCAGAATTATTCCAGAGTTTCCATATCATATCCCCAATTCCCTATTGGTCAATTGCATGTGGATGTTCCTTTTCTTCTCTGATTTGTTATAATTCCAAAATTATGTTACCTCAAAATACTATCTTCTCCTCATGATATGCCAGTGTGATAATAACCTCACCCAGGTTTGGAATCTAGACATCATCTTTAAGTCTTTTTTCTCCACTTATACTCCCTTTGCCCTCTCCCTAAACTTTTAAACCTTCTGCTAGGATATCACTTGAAGATATCCTCTTCATATTCCGTAGTCTGCACCCCAGTTCAGAATGTTATTACCTCAAGTCTAGCTCACTAAGTGATATCAAATTTCTTGGATTCTCTACCTCACTCAGTTTATTAATAAACAAGCACCCATCCTCTATATATGTATTTATATATTACACATATCTAACCCAATAAAAATATACTATTTACTCCTCATTCTATTCCCTCTACTGCAGCCATTCATGCACTCATAACGGGTTTACAGTTGTGAGTGCATGAAACGTAGTGCTTATCCTTGTATTAATATTTATTAATTATTGTATTATTTTCTATACAAACAACTGTAAACCTACTTTTGCCCCACCCTGTACTTTATAATTTCTCAAACGTATCAAGAAAATTACACATACTTCCGCACTTTTACAAATGTTTTCTCTCCCCCTAAAAATCCCCACTTTGCTTACCTAGTCAATAGGATCTTGTTTAAAATATCACTTTCTCTGTGAAACTTTCTGATCTCCTTCCTCACGTACATATCAGTACCACCACCTTGACAAAGTCAGGAAGTATTAGCCATTCCCTTATCTTTCTGCCTGAAATAATTTGTACAGACCTCTACTAGCAGGTGGATAGCTAAATTAAAGATATCTACTTTTGTTTATTTCTTCCTTTGGACCACAAACAACTAACAGTAAAAATGCTTGAACACTCACCCGCCCTCCCACATGCATGTATGTATATTATCACATTACTATACATTATATTATTCTTCATATTATTGTATACATTATTATATATTATTACATTACAGATTATGTCATATGTATATATATATAACAATATGCACATTATAAAATATTAAGACCAAAACTGAAAAAGGATGAACTAAAACATAAAAATGATTAGAAATTCTAACACGTTGTTTCCCCCTTCCAATATATTCCTTCGAACACATCCCTGAGACGCAAGCAGTCCTCCTTGGAGGTCCATGGCTTACTCTACGCTATTGTAGCAGCCTCCAACCTGCAGCAATGTCTCCCACTGACCAACTCCTATAGCACTCCATGAGACTTTTAGAACTTCCTGTACAACTCTGTAACTTGAAATTAACAACAACCTTTGATGAGTATTTTTTATGCAACAGTATTTACTCAGTGCCTAGTGTGGGGTGAAAAAATAATTTTCTTCCCATCTTTCCAAGTTCCCCTGATTGGACTAACATTCAAATGAACATGAGACAGATTAACAGGAAAAAATGCCCAAGTGTATTACATATGTCCTCACAGTGATGTCATGAGAATATGAGACCTGAGGACAGATTGGGCAGTTGCGGCTTATCTGCCATCTTGAGCTAAGGAGAGAGGAGGGATGGGGGTTGTGGGTTGGGACTTCAAACGGCCAAAGGGCTATTCACATGAACACAAAAAGAAGCAAATGTTTAGTAAATAAATATTTGCTGGTTCATCTTTAGCAATGGGACACGATGACACACAAAAGGGGACTTTGATCAAAGGGCCTTAACAGGTTCCTCTGTGTCTATCACTTGCTAGTTTATATTAAGCAATAGTTATCGATGATGATATCCTCCTTCCTGGAGCTGGTCCTCTAAATTCTTTTAGATAGTTAGGGGCAAGATCAATGGTTTTCCTTTAGTCGTAGGTTTCTTGAAAATAGCCAACTTAAAATAATTGATATCCCAAAAGGCATATTTTAAGGTGGGAAACTCCACTTCCCCTTACCAGAATATCCCAGAAACTATTCTGGGTCCCAGGGTTACAGCAGTGAACAAGAAACATAAGGTCTCCTGACCAGGTGGTGGCGCAGTGGATAGAGCGTCAGACTAGGATGTGGAGGACCCAGGTTCAAGATCCCGAGGTTGCCAGCTTGAGTTCAGGCTCATCTGGTTTTAGCAAAGCAAAGAAACACAATGACTCTGTGTTCCTGTGAAGGTTATATGCCAGGACCAGGAGAGAGAGAAGTAAAATAACTGTATCATCTAACTGTAAGCAGCTTGAGGATCTGCAGTTGATTATATATAGTGAGAAAAATAAAAGATTTTAGAATTATGCAGACTGGGATTCAAATCCAGAGTTGACCACATACAAGGTCTCTGATTTAGGCAAAGAACTTAATCACTCTGAGTTTGATTTCCTTATCTGTAAAATAAGATTAATAATTCTATTTCAAAAGGGTGCTTGTGAGAATTAATGTATAAAGTTTCTAGCATAAATGTGACTAGATATTTTAAAAATAAATTCTGCAAAATCTTCAAAGCTAAAACATCATATATGTTACAATATGGCTCTATTTAAAGACATTTATAGCCCTGGCCCGGTAACTCATTTGGTTAGAGCATCATCCCCATCCCGATACATCACGTTGCAGTTTTGATCCCCAATCAGGGCACATATGGGAATCAACCAATGAATGCATAAATAAGTGGGACAACAAGTCAATGTCTCTCTCTCTCTCTCTCAAACTAACAATAATTTAAAAAATAAAATAAAGATATTTACAATACTTCTAGAAACAGGATTTGGGAATTTTTACTCAAGTTACCTTAATTGGAGAGATTTAAGGGTAAATTTGAATGTATGAGAAATACACTTTGGAAAATGTTAAAGAAAGGGTGTTCAGAGCTAATTATCTGCTTAAGATAAGAGAAATAATTGCTGTTGAGAGTTTAGTTACCTGAATACTTTCCTAGAAACAGAAGAATTCGCAGTTTGTCCTTTTTTTAACCATTTAATTGACTTATTAATTTGAGAGAGAGAGAAGGGGTGGGGGAGACATCAATCTGTTGTTCCACTTATTTATACAGTCATTGGTTGACTCTTGTACAAACCCTGACCAGGTACCCTGACCATTGTCCCACAACCTTGGCGTATTGGGACAATACTCTAACCAATTAAGCTACCTGGCCAGGGCACAGTTCATCTTTGGTAACTATTTGGTGCCCTTGAGGCAGTCTTGAACTCCACAGATTAGAACAGATTGGTTAGAAGAAAACATAAAAGAACAAAAGAGGCCTGACCTGTGGTGGCGCAGTGGATAAGGCGTCAACCTGGAAATGCTGAGGTCGCCGGTTCGAAACCCTGGGCTTGCCTGGTCAGGACACATATGGGAGTTGATGCTTCCAGCTCCTCCCCCACTTCTCTCTCTCTGTCTCTTCTCTCTCTGTCTCTCCCTCTCCTCTCTAAAAAAATAATATAAAATAAAAAGAACAAAAGAAACCCAAAATTGTCTTTTATGTTCAATCCTCTACTTCTTATATTAAATGGTCTCAGTCTTCAGATACTTACTATTTGCTTCCTGTGAGTTTTCCATCTGAAAGGTGTACACAGATATACTATAGCAAAGCCTAATAGCCTTTGTTCCCAAACTGTGAACTGGATAATCACAAAGACGGATAAAACCTAAATACCAACAGCAGGGACAGTAAAGGGCTACAATTCCTCAGTTCAATTAAGTAAGTAGGCCCTGACCGGTTGGTTTAGTGGTAGAACATCAACCCAGCATGTGGAAGTCCTGGGTTCAATTCCTGATCAGGGCACACAGGAGAAGCGACCATCTATTTCTCCACCCCCTTCCCCTTTTTCTCTCTGTTTTCTCCTCCCACAGCCATGGCTTGATTGAATTGAGCACGTTGGTACCAGGTGCTAATGATGGCTCTATAGAGCCTCCACCTCAGGCACTAAAGAGCTCAGTTGTGAGTGGCCCCAGATGGGCAGAGCATCAGCCCCAGACTGGGGTTGCTGAGTGGATCCTGGTCAGAGCACATGTGAGGGTCTGTCTCTCTATCTTTCCTACCTTCAGTTAAAAAAAAAAGAATTAGCCCTGGCCAGTTGGCTCAGTGGTAGAGCATCGGCCTGGCGTGCAGGAGTCCAGGGTTCGATTCCCGGCCAGAGCACACAGGATAAGTGCCCATCTGCTTCTCTACCCTTCCCCCTCTCCTTCCTCTCTGTGTCTCTCTTTCCCTCCCGCAGCTGAGGCTCCATTGGAGCAAAGTTGGCCCAGGAGCTGAGGATGGTTCCATGGCCTCTGCCTCAGGCACTAGAATGGCTCTGGTTGCAACAGAGCAACACCCCAGATGGGTAGAGCATCGCCCCCTGGTGGGCGTGCCGGGTGGATCCCTGTTGGGTGCATGTGGGAGTCTGTCTGACTGCCTCCCCGTTTCCAACTTCAGAAAAATACAAAAAAAAAAAAAAAAAAGAATTAAGTAAGTAGTGATGACTGATAGAGGGGTTATAAGTTTTAATATGACTTCTGAGAATATATTAGCACTTGATGAAGGGTAATAAAAATTGTGAATATGCACATTTCGATGACAAAAACAAATTAAAGGGGGCATATGTTGCTATTTGTTTAAAATCGTGCTCATAGGCACTGTTTCATTTGTTTAGTTACATGTTTTTTATTAAAACATTTTATATTAGAATAGTAATTGAATCATAACTGATACACCCATCTTATAACCTTAGCAATTAATGTATTTTTAATGTTTTTTAAAAATACCTAGACAACAAATTCAATGAGGTTTTTGTTTTTCATTTCACTTTCTAATTGTTTTTCCAAAAGCCTCAGACAAAATAAATAAATAAAAATAAAAGTTGTAATAATGTGCTAATCAGAATATTGTTTTAGTTTTCTCTGTCTTTTTCTGATGATATGTATATTTTAAATTCTAGCTTCTTTTCACTTAGCTATAAAAATAATTGATAAAAATTTACACCTGCCAAAGAGCTCTTTAAAGTTTTAATATTCACAAGACTTAACCTTTATGTCTAATGTCTTGTCACCTAGGTAACTGTAACTGTGCATTAAACTTCATAAATATTAGACCAATCCTCAGTTCCATTTCTCTAGCTCTATCATAAGTGATCAACCCCAGAAAATAGAACTGAGTAACTAAAAACTGCCCTTTCAGACTCCAAGGATGCTGACTTACCTGCTGACCCATAATGTTGGCAGAAAATTACCAATACAGTCAGTAATTCATCTCTGCTGCTATGGTGAGTGGGTTCACCCAAAACATGAAACAGTAAGTGGAAGGTCTGCCTTTATTTTTATTCATAGATGCATGAGAATCACCTTAACTTCATACACTGCAAAGGAAGACTTTAGTTATGGAGTAGAGTTGAAAGAGAGTGCATGTCACACACAGTCATTCCATTTGAAGTCTCTGTTGATGTCTTTTGACCATGTCTCAACAGCATGCTTTAAATGAGTCATGGTTTAATGTGATAGAAAACAGTACTATGGAAAAGTAATTAGTTAACCAGAAATTAAAGGAGAGAAGAGAAACCATAAACACTTTTGTTTCCAGTCTCACCAGAGAAGTGAGTTTTGACTCTGCACTTCCTAGTGTTAAACTTTATTAGTCAATTGAATATAAGTCATTGCCTATATCTACTTAAATGTCTGGTATGCATTTTAATTAAATGTACTGATGGGATGCTTTCCTCCTTTTCCTTTCCATTGACCTCCAGGTTCTCTCACTCTAACTCTCCAGTATAATCACAGTAGCTACCCCGACACCCCTCCACATCCCGTCATGGCCCTAGATACCCACGGACCAGTGTCAAGTTGTTATCAATATCAAAGTATTAATAATGACAATTGCGGCCCTGGCCGGTTGGCTCAGCGGTAGAGTGTCGGCCTGGCGTGCAGAAGTCCCAGGTTCGATTCCTGGCCAGGGCAAACAGGAGAAGCACCCATATGCTTCTCCACCCCTCCCCCTCTCCTCCCTCTCTGTCTCTCTCTTCCCCTCCCGCAGCGAGGCTCCATTGGAGCAAAGATGGCCCGGTCGCTGGGGATGGCTCCTTGGCCTCTACCCCAGGCGCTAGAGTGGCTCTGGTTGCAGCAGAGCGACGCCCCGGAGGGGCAGAGCATCGCCCCCTGGTGGGCAGAGCGTCGCCCCCTGGTGGGTGTGCCGGGTGGATCCCGGTCGGGTGCATGCGGGAGTCTGTCTGACTGTCTCTCCCCGTTTCCAGCTTCAGAAAAATACAAAAAAAAATAATAATAATGACAATTGCTATCCTTGAATGAGTACATATGATGTGCTAGCCGTATAGTAAGGAGTTTTAATTTAATCTTCGCAACAACTCTCTAAGGGCAGTACTATATATTATTATCCATTATTCCCTTCTTACACCTGAGGACACTGAGGCTAAGATGTGGTTAAATAATTTGTTCATGGCCAAATAAATAAAAAGCAATAGACGTTGAGCAAGTTTTACCTGCTCTACTTTTAAAACTATCTGGAGTTCTCCAATTTGATCTATACTTCCTACATATTCTCCACATATCAGCCAGAGCCAACTTAAAAAAAAATAATCCTCTCAAATTTTGCTTAAAACCTCCTCTAACGGCTTCCAATTACAATTGGAATAAAAAACACTCTTTGCCCTGGTCACACATGGAATAGACTGAGTCAGAGGGGAGGGGTGTGGGGGGCTGGGTGAAAGAAGGCAAAGGGATTAGCCAGAAACCGTTTATACATAACAGAGACACAGACAACAAGTGTGGTAGTAGGGGGGGGAGTGGGGACAGAAAGAGTCTCTGCTTGGGGTGGAGGGTGCACAATGAGGTGGGCAGATGTGATTTGGTTGAGTTATACCCTTGAAACCTGCATGGTTTTGTGAAACAACGGCATCCCAATAAGGTCAATTACTTAAAATAAAATCTTTATCCTGGTCTACAAAGACAAACGTAATCAGACTTCAGCCACCTTCTAGAGCAGTGGTCCCCAACATTTTTTGGGCCACGGACCAGTTCAATGTCAGAAAATATTTTCACGGACCGGCCTTTAGGGTGGGACAGATAAATGTATCATGTGACCGAGACAAGTGTCAAGAATGAGTCTTAGATGGATGTAACAGAGGGAATCTGGTCATTTTTAAAAAAATAAAACATTGTTCAGACTTAAATATAAATAAAACGGAAATAATGTAAGTTATTTATTCTTTCTCTGCAGACCGGTACCAAATGGCTCATGGACCGGTACCGGTCCACGGCCTGGGGATTGGGGACCACTACTCTAGAGCACTATCACGCAGGTGTCCCCTTTACTGTCTCTAGTCTAGTCCAGCTTCACATCCTATTTCTGGAACCCGCCAAGCTCATCCCCACATGAGGGCCTTTAAACTCCCTGCTCCCTCTGGTAGGGGACTGCCTCAGATGAGCTTCATCGGCCTCATTCTGCCATTTAATTCACATCTTAACGCGAATTTCAACTCATTGTGAGGTCTTCTCTAACCACCAAATCTTAAGTAGTTTTCCTGTCTCTGACCAGTCATTGTCATATTGCCCTAATTCATTTTCTTCACCACACTTACCACTACCTGAAATTACTTGGAAAATTTCTTTTTTGTGTTATTGTCATTTGTCTCTCCTGTCCACAGCAAAAAAGTAAGTATCGAGAGAGAGATCAGAGGTCTCGCCAATATACCAGTACTGTGTCCCCAATTACTAAAATAGTCCCTGGTATGTAGGACCTCAGTGATTATTCGTTGATTGAGCCCAGTTTTGTCTGACCTCCAAGCACCAGCTCATAACTACTGTACTAACCCACTCCCTAAACAATAGCTTTCCCCAGAAATCATCAATATCACCACTGTCTACAAAATAAAGTTCCAACTGCTCAGTTTGGTTGTCAGGCCTCCTCCTACATCTTGACGTGTTATGACTGAAACACAACAGAGGATCTGAATGTGCCCTGCACTTCCCCACAACCCCAGCCCCCCACACTGGACTTCTACCTCTACAACAGTACATACATCCTCCACAGCCATGCTCAAATACCACCTCCTATACAACACTTTCCATACCCCGCTGCGATATTATGATCTATAGGAAAAATGTATTTGATCATTCAGATGACCAAAATATATTTCTCATATATATTTGATTTTTGTCCAGAGTGCCTGGCTCCCAAATCCTTGGGATTTCCTAAACCATAAGAACATTGGGAGCCTAACGGTCATAAATATGACCCCATGGTCACTGGCTTGAGCAAGGGGTCACTGACTTGGCTGGAGCTCCCAGTCAAGGTACTTGTGAGAAGCAATCAATGAACAACTAAAGTGACACAACTACAACTTATGACTTGATGCTCCTCATCTTTCTTCCTTCTTATCTGTCCCTGTCTCTGTCTCTCTTGCTCTAAAAAAAAAAAAAAAGCATTGGGAGCATTTTTCATCATAATATTTGGTCTCTTGCCCTCAGTTCCTGAAATCACTTCAGCTCATAACTACTGTGCTAACCCACTCCCTAAACAATAGATTTCCCCAGAAATCATCAATATCACCACTGTCTACAAAATAAAGTTCCAACTGCTTTGGATCTTTCACCATAAGGTGAAATGGGTATCTTGTTATTTATAACATGATGCTCTCCAACATAATTGTGTTTGTGTTCATGAAGGTGACTTCAGCAAATAGCTTACATATGGGGGGAGGGGCTGGTTGCTAGGGGAACCAACCAGGAATGAATAGAGGGTGGGAAATTTCAGTCACCCCCCCCCCCTAATTTCTAGGGAAGAAAGAGAGGATAGAGGTTCAAACAATTAACCATGCCAATTGTTGTTAATGTAATCAGCTGTGCCTGTGTATTAAACTTTCCATAAAAATCCAAGAGGAGGGGTCTGGAAGAGATCCGGTTGGTGCGCACCTGAAGATGCGAGGAGTGGCAGACTTGGAGAAGGCATGGAAGCCCATGCCCTTTCCCCACGCCATGCCCTAAATCACTCTTTCCCCTGGCTGTTTCTGAATTATATCCTTTTTTTTTAATTTTTTTATTTTTTTATGTGCCTTGACCGCGGTCCTTCAGCAGACCGAGTAACCCCTTGCTTAAGCCAGCGACGTTGGGTTCAAGCTGGTGAGCTTTTGCTCAAACCAGATGAGCCCTCGCTCAGGCTGGCGACCTCAGGGTCTTGAACCTGGGTCTTCGGCATCCCAGTCCGACGCTCTATCCACTGTGCCACCGCCTGGTCAGGCTGAGTTATATCCTTTTTAAATAAACTGGTGACCTAGTAAGTAAAATCTTTCCCTGTGTCTGTGAGCTGCTCTAGCAAATTAATTAAACCCAAGTAGGGGGCAGTTGGATCTTTCAATCTGAAAGCAGGTTCAGGTCCTGGCTGGTTGGCTCAGTGGTAGAGTATCGGCCCAGTGTGTGGATGTCCTGGTTTTGAATCTCAGTCAGGGCATACAGGAAGAGTGACCATCTGCTTCTCCACCCCTACCTCTCCCCCTTTCTCTTTCTCTCTCTCTCTTCCCCTCCTGTAACCATGGCTTGAATGATTGAAGCAAGTTGGCCCCGAGGACTGAGGATGGCTCTGTGGTCCCAGCCTTAGGTGTTAAAATTAGCTCAGTTGCAATGCCCCAGATGTGCAGAGCATTACCCCATAGGGGGGTCTTGTTGGGTGGATTCCATTCAGGGTACATGCAAGAGCCTGTCTCTCTGCCTCCCCTGTTCACACTTACCTAATTAAAAATAGAGAATAGAATAGAATAGAACAGAACAAAATAAAATATAATAAAATAAATTTTTAAAAATAAAAATAAATGAGAGCAGGTTCATTAGAAGCCCAGGTGACAACTAGGGGTTGCAAGTGGCATATGAAAAAGAGGAGAATTGTGAAACCTTGTAGGACTAAACCCTGAACCTTTTGGAATCCTATGTTGCCGTCATTGGGGAGATAGCATCAGAACAGAATTAAATTATTGGACAACCATCTTGTGTCTGAACATTGCTTGTTAATGAGAGGAACACCTCCCCACATTGGAATTGGGTCCAGGACAGTTACCGCCTCACCCATAGTTAATATTTCCCTTTACAGTGTCCTTCGTGGTGCTTTGTAGATTTTAAAGCACTCAGTGCTGTGTACCTCGTAATAGGTTATCTGTGCCTTTGTCTCCAGATTGTTACCTCTTATTTTCCCTCACACTGTTGATACACATTCTAGCACATTATGTATGTTCACATGGTGAACTAAATTAAGTATCTGTGGGCTCTCCTATCCCTGTCAATACTCATATGTATTATTTATATTATTATTTTTAAGTGAGAGAGAGAGAGAGAGAGAGAGAGAGACAGGAAGGGAGAGAGATGAGAAGCATCAATTCTTCATTGTAGCACCTTAGTTGTTCATTGATTGCTTCTCATATGTACCTTGAGTGGGGGGCTCCAGCCAAGCCAGTAACCCCTTGCTCAAGCCAGTAACCTTAGGCTCAAGCCAGCGACCTTGGACTCAAGCCAGCAACCTCGGGGTTTTGAACCTTGGTCCTCTGCATCTCAGGTCGATGTTCTATCCACTGTACCACTGCCTAGTCAGGCTACATTATATTATTTTTGTGCCTGTTGCTTTTTAATTGTTTTTTGACTTGTATATAGCATTTCCCCACACACACTAGAATTTAAGATAGCAAAGGCTTCTGTATCTTTAAGACTTTATCCATTGCCAACACTATCCAGCCCCTCCCCGCCAGTCCCCTATTACTGCACCTTTACACCCAGCGCATTGCTAAACATATAGCAAGTATCCTCGGTATACACAGTGAGTGAAGACTAAACAAATAAGTGAATAAAAATACTTGCACTGGATTTAGTCTCAGAAGTGAAAAAATATAAATAGCACAAGAGCAGTCCAAAGAGTTTTTGCCTCTCTCTGTTTCAAGTAGAACAATGGCTGACTGGGGAGGAGAGGAAGCGTGGCAGCCCTGGGCTGCCGGCCAGCAGTAGGAACAGGGAATCAGAATCCCGTGGGTCATAATTTTTGGCAGATAAGCACGGACATTTCTGAGCAAAGATAAGATCAAGCAGACAAAGCAAGGTCAAGGTATTACTCGCTTTCGCTTCCCTCCATACCCCCACATCCCCCGACACAGAGACACAAACAGCTTTGGTGAAAGTAAATGCACAATTTGATTTTTCCCTAGCATTATTTTTTCAAGTAACTAGGGAAGGCTTGAAAATGGGTACTCGTCAAAAATCACCATTTGTTGGACAAATAACAACAATAACAAAAAAACTATGGTGTTTATAAACTTTATGCCTACCCCTGGCAGGGAAGATGACCATCAGAATATTAGTGGTCGGTCAATATTTATTGGTTAACTAAGAGTTTGCAGGGACCATGCCAATTTTTTTTTAAACATAAGATTTCGTCTGGATAGGCATCAATATTTAAGACATGTTCTCTTTTCTGCCCAGGATGGTTTATGACACAAGTCTGGATGAGTCAGACCGAACACATGTCTCCCGTGTTTTGCCAGAGCAGACATTTCCCAGAGGCGGAACTCAGTCTTCAGCCCTGGCTGTTGAAGCCCTGGGCTGCTGGAGCTCCCCGTATACGGTACACAGAAAAAGAAAAAAAAAGGGAAAGACGGAGAAACACGAGGTCAAGTTTCTTTTTTTTTTTTAAAATGGAATAACTTTTTTTTTTAATTTATTCATTTTAGAGAGGAGGGGGAAAGAGAGAGAGAGTCAGAGAGAGAGAGAGAGAGACAGCGGGGAGGAGCTGGAAGCATCAACTCCCATATGCACCTTGACCAGGCAAGCCCAGGGTTTTGAACCAGCGACCTCAGCATTTCCAGGTCGACACTTTATCCACTGCGCCACCACAGGTCAGGTGAGGTCAAGTTTCTTAATGAATAAATTAAAACACTGAGCCTCTTGTGGAAAACCCGGTCTGATTGATTGTTTTTGTGTTTGGTGAGTTGTATGTTTGTTTTAGAAAACCCTCACCACCCAGAGACAAAAAAAACAAAACAAACAAAAACCCACCAGCAACAGGAATTGGAGAAGTGGCCTGGCCTCTGGAGGCCATCTAGAACGATCTTAAACCTATTAAGCTCGACTTAGGCGACCCTTTGACTAGTAAGAAAAACAAAAAAATAACACAATATTAAAAACAATGCCATCATCAAGATGCCCAGGCATGTGCAGTAGAGTCTCCAAGGGGACTTTTCTGGATCCAGACTGGAAAGCAGAGGAAGCCAAAAAATGATGAATAATGAACAATGAAGCATGTCAATTCTCTGGTAACTTAAAGAAAGAAATTTCACCCTGGGAATCAAGAAAAATCTCTTGACAACTTAGTATAATTATACCATCAGCCAGAAACCGTAGAGAATAGTTTTGATTGAAACAGATCATTAATACACCAGAGAGGTCTTCATAGGAGAAACTGTTTATAGTACAATGAATGACAGCAGCATTCAAAAAAGTCTGTCTTTTAGATTTTAAAAATAAAATTCCCCTTACTAAGACAATTACTTCCTGTGAGTAGGTTGCGATTTACTTCCTTTTTCATACAATGAATAAGTTGAGATTTCTTTTTAAAAAATTTTTGGCATATTTTACTTCAACTGCAGGTATAGAATAGGTTAAGATGGTGATATTCAACCGGTGTGCCACAAGAATGTTTAAAACCTGCACTACCTGCCTGACCTGTGGTGGCGCAGTGGATAAAGCGTCGACCTGGAAATGCTGAGGTCGCCGGTTCGAAACCCTGGGCTTGCCTGGTCAAGGCACATGTCAAGGCACATATGGGAGTTGATGCTTCCAGCTCTTCCCCCCCTTCTCTCTCTCTACCTCTCCTCTCTCTCTCTCTCTGTCTCTCCCTCTCCTCTCTAAAAATGAATAAATAAAAAATAAATAAATAAAAAGAAAATTGTAGCAGGAATTCTTTAAAAAAATAAAAAATAAAACCTGCACTACCTGACTATTTAGTCAGGGGCACTGACCTCTATTCCCTTAGATCAGTGGTAGTCAACCTGGTCCCTACCACCCACTAGGGGGCGTCCCAGCTTTCATGGTGGGTGTTAGCAGAGCAACCAAAGTAAAAATAAAAAGATAGATTTAACTATAATAAGTTTTATAAAGATTTATTCTGCCAAACTTAGCAAAAATCCAACATAAAGTACTTGGTAAGTAATTATTATTATATGCTTTAACTTGCTGTAACTCTGCTTTATAAATTTTATAAAGTAAAGTTACTACCCTACTTTATAAATCACCATTACTGTGGAACCGGTGGGTGGTTAGAAAATTTTACTACTAACAACTAACAGAGATACAAAAGTGGGCAGTAGGTATAAAAAGGTTGACTACCCCTGCCTTAGACTGTCAAATTTTTAAAAAAGACAACAGCCAACATAATAGCTGTCCAGTGTGCATGAATGAAAATTACACTTTTTTTTTCAGATTGACAAAAATCAACTTTTTGGTGTGCCACAAATTTTAGTAATTAGTTTATATGTGCTATATATGATGAAAAAAGTTGAAAATCGCTGGTTTAAGATAATAGGCTCTTATAATCTATAACTGGCACGTCAATACACAACCCAATACTCCACTTCTCCAGATATCTTTGATTGTCATGCTACAAATCCTATCTGCTTTACCCACAATATTTTTCTGTGCATGGTAGAAAAAGTTACTTTTTGTGTATAACTTACAAAATTCTCTTTAATGCAAATACATTGAAATTGTGGCTGATCAGAAAATGTTAAGTTCCATGAACTTAAGAGGAATGGTCAAGCCATTTGAGCAAACAGATGTTGAGGCTATTTGGAGAGAGAAGAGACATGCAAACACCCTCTGCTAGAAACTTTATGAAAGATTGGATTGTACCGTGTGTTACAAAGTAAGTGATATTAATAAGACTGACAGCCGTCAATTTCAAAAGCTTCCTTAGACCTGTGTGAAATAATATGAAGATCTGAAGGTTGTACATCTAAATCCAGTTCTTGAAATTTCTGAACTCTAATAAGGAAAGGCACTTGCTGTCAGAACAAGAAAGTGGAAGTTAAGGACATATGATGGAGAATGGTATCATTCAAAGTACAGTAAGTAGACCACGTGTAGAGTGGTGGGAGTCAAATAATTTAACAACCGGCTCTCTGCCTTAATGACCATTTTAAGTATAAAAAAAGATATACCAAAAGGTAGTTTATTATTTCATGCATTTAATACTTAAATAAGAACAATAAAAGAGGTCCACAAAACTAGATGTTATAAGAGTTTTAAAATAGTAATGGAAAAATATTAAATAATACCTGACAAAAAAACAATAAAACTGTTACTTACGATCTTTCCATGTTGCTTCTTGATTGGTGTCCTCACAATTCTTTTCCCCTATGGACGGAATGAACATCACTGTGGGCACTTAGAATATGCTGTTGCACAGATGAATGTTCAAAAAAGAGTAAGGAATGTAAATGTGTGATTTCCACCTTGGGCAGCTGCCCAGGTGCCCACCTTAGAGAGAACCCTGATGACAAGTGCCATTTTAACAACCAGTTTGCCAAACTCAACAAAAAATTAGATATTGTTTCTGCCAAACTGGTGAGAACTTGCTGAATCCCACCACTGCACGTGCATCAGACCCAATTTAGTATGAAGACCAATTCCAGGTTTCACCATCCCCGACACCCCTAAGCATATTTACTTTCTAAAACTGAGGGAATTAGAAATCTCTCCTTAAACCCCCTATGTTCCTCTGTCATCACTAACATTTGAGCAACACTTAGGCATTTATTTGGGGTTATTCCTTTCATGCTCAAACAAGTCTTTGGAACCTCTCTATGTGAAAGGTCTCTAATAAGCTAAATTGATGTATCCTGCTGTTCCCAAATGATAGCAACAAACAAGATCTTTATGGGATTTAAAACATAGCCCCACTTCCTGAAACAGGACCTTTTGTACTTTGCACGCCCTGATATCCATTGCCCACATTTATTTCTGTAAAGGCCCAGGGAAGGCCTTTGGAGAACTTCAATTAGAAACATTGGTTGAGACACAGAGGGAAAAAGTCTTTATACCATTTTAAGCTATAATTTCCTAGACGACAGAGAATGTTTCACTGAACCGTGAATGTGTGTGAAAAAATTTTAAAAAGACAAAGTTTTTGATGAAGACTAGTCACAAAAATAGAAAAGTGTGGTTTAATATTTGCTCAGTAGAATCTGAGAAACATTTAGTGAATGCTTATTTATACCAAACACATTCAAAAGCCAGTTAAGTTTTTGCTAAGCACTAAAAAAAAAAGAAAAAGAAAAAAAAAGAGCCTACTAGATCTTCTGATTTAGACAGTGCAGTCAATGAAATCTGCAGAAGGTTCACAGAGCAGTGGATTACAATAAGCTCCATAACTTTCCACGTCTTTCTGCTGAACTTAATTATCACAGTATGTTTAAAACCCCCTGTGGGCAATTTCTATTGATTATAACGCTGCCTACTGCTGAGAGCACAGCTGACCCACTGCGTCCTCCAGAGTGGGCAGTCCTGGCCAGCAGGCCACTTACACCTCCCAAGGTTTCCTTTTAACACAATTAATGATGAGGACGATGGTGGTGCTAATAATAATACTCCTTAACGTTAACCCAACACATTCTATTGGGATAGCTGGAAAATTAAATCGGGTTCACAGAATGTCACTTGCTTGACAGTGAAAACATAGGGTAGCATCTTCTAAAGGCCTGGTTACATCTTGAGGGTAATTTGAGACATTATTCAGAAACTGTAGCATAAGACATTCTTAAATCACAAAAATACTCAAAACACACTTAAGAAACATGT
Organism: Saccopteryx leptura; assembly: GCF_036850995.1. Classification (NCBI taxonomy): domain Eukaryota; kingdom Metazoa; phylum Chordata; class Mammalia; order Chiroptera; family Emballonuridae; genus Saccopteryx; species Saccopteryx leptura. The sequence goes on along the minus strand of NC_089516.1, from coordinate 86,881,832 downwards.
ATAAGATAACTAATTGATTTACTACAAAATTATGTCCTCTATCATATGTGATCTTGCTTTCTATTTCTCATAACTCTTATCAAAATAATTCCCAAAGGATATATATGTGGCAAGTGGCTTCTGCTTAGTAAAGGGGGGAAACCACCTCCTAGTTCTTAGGAGTTTTGCAAACTATTCTAAAGAAATAAAAGGCCTGACCAGGTGGTGGCGCAGTGGACAGAGCATCCGACTGGGATGCCGAGGACCCAGGTTCAAGACCCTGAGGTTGCTAGCTTGAGCACAGGCTCATCTGGTTTGAGCAAAAGCTCACCAGCTTGGACCCAAGGTCACTGGCTCGAGCAAGGGGTTACTCAGTCTGCTGAAGGCCCGCGGTCAAGGCACATATGAGAAAGCAATCAATGAACAACTAAGGTGTTGCAACGAAAAACTAATGATTGATGCTTCTCATCTCTCTCCATTCCTGTTTGTCTGTCCCTGTCTACCCCTCTCTTTGACTCTCTCTCTGTCTCTGAAAAAAAAAAGAAATAAAAGGAATATACCTGACGGTTGGTGGTGCAGTAGTTAGAGCACTGACCCTAAATACTGAGGTTGCTGGTTCGAAACCCTGAGGTCACAGGCTTGAGCACAGGATTCTTGACATAATCTCAAGGCCACCAGCTTGAGCCCAGAGGTTACCGGTTTGAGCCCAGGGTCATTGGCTTGAGTACAAGGTTGCCAGCTTGAGCAAAGTGTTGCTGGCTCAACTTGGACCCAAGGTCCTGAATAGTATAACCACAACTAAAGTGAAGCAACTCTGAGTTGATGGTTCTCACTCTTTCTCTCCCTTCCCCCCTTTCTCTTTCTTAAAAAAAAAAATATATATATATATATATATATATATATATATATATATATCCCCCAAAACAAGCTCCACCAAATTATCAGATTTGCTAATTCATCATTATACCATTAGTAGGCTCAAGAGTGAAGCTAGTTGCTTTTACTTCAAGTAAAAGGTAAGGCCAGCCTGATCAGGCAATGGTTCAGTGGACAGAGCATTGGAATGGGATGCAGAGGACCCAGGTTTGAAACCTTGAGGTCGCCGGCATGAGCGCAGGCACATCCGGCTTGAGCGCAGGGTCGCTGGCTTGAGTGTGGGATCATAGACATGACCCCATGGTTGCTGGGTTGAAGCCTAAGGTCTCTGACTTGAGCAAGGGGTCACTGGCTCTGCTGCAGTCCCTGGTCAAGGCACATGTGATAAAGCAGTCAATTAACAAGGTGCTACAACGAAGAATTGATGCTTCTCATGTCTCTCTCTTCCAGTCTGTCTGTACCTGTCTTTCTCTCTCATTCAAAAAAAAAAAAAAAAGAAAAAGAAAAAAGAAAAAGATTCAATACATTGACTGCAGTACAAAGTAAGAGTTGAACAATGCCAACATCCAATCTGAATAATTCCTTCTCACTGTGAAAAAAACTACTTCCCTGCCAGTAACCTTGGTTTTGCCTAGACCAGCTATTTAATTGCCTTAATTTTTTATTCCACCTTGTCTATTTATGCATTAATCATTTCTATGGTGAAATACATATAATGGCTGCAAAAGTACTTTTTACCAAGTTGACTTCGGTGTATAAAGCCCCCCCCCCTTAAAAAATGACAATGAATGTTCAGAGAGCCTCCTTCATCACGCAATATAAATCGCTCCACCCAGTTGGTCACGTGACTGCCTCACATTAACTAAAAGTCCAGACTTGGCAATCCACTATGGGAACAGTAAACTAAGGCGCAAAATTTGTCCTTGCTCATCATCACGGTGCTTTTCCCACTTTGAGAAGCTACCAACCCTTAGGAAGATTGGAAGGATAACTGCGATAGTGTGAATGTTTGGGTCCCCCCCCAAATTCATTTATTGAAATCCTAACTCCCAAGGTGATGGTGTTAATATTTGGGCCCTTTGGAAGGTATTCAGGTCATGAGGGCTCTGCCCTCCTGAAAGAGATTAGTGTTCTCATACAAGAGGTCCCAGAGAGATCCTTCACCCCTTCTACCAAGTGAGGATACAAGAAGTTTCTGGAAAAGACCCCTCACCCCACTGAGCTAGCATCCTCATCTTGGACTTCCAATCTCCAGAACCATAAGAAATAAATTTCTGTTGTTTATACCTAGTCTGTGGCACTTTGCTATAGCAGCCTGAATGAACTGAAACCATATTTCATTTAAGAAACATTCCACAAAGCTCAGGTTTCACAGAGAAAAAATAATTCTAAGGTAGTAATCCCGGATATCTGATTTTCTTAATAATTCTAGCTAAAAATTCAACACAGGATTTTGGAGTCTAGCCATCCAAATAGATATTTCTTGTCTTTGTTTAAGAAACCAGTGTACCACTGATGACAGCAACGTTTTGCACGATTTGGGCTCAAAAATCTTACATTCTTGAATGGTCAGTTCAATAATCCCAGCCTCTGGTGATATCTCAGAACTCCCATAATGAAGCAGAATGAAATTATGTTTTCTCTTTCCAGTTATTTTAATCCCTGAAGTGATCACCCGTGGTTCCTTTTTCCAGTCATACATTATAAATTCACATATATTTGAACGCTGGAGCTGCTTTGAGATAAGCCAATTTCAGATGCATTCACGCCTACTAATTCTGAGATTTGCGTTGATATGTCTTAGTTCTGTATCACTTCGTGCACATGACAATCATAATCAGTTTCTGTACACCATGTATGGGCAATTTAGAGGTCTAAAATTAGTGTGAGCAAATTATTTAAAAGAGTGCTCCATAAAAAAGAGATTAATCAGGTCTCACATGAATGGCTGGAGTGCCCTAATTCCCCATTGTCACTTTCTTAACCGTTAATAGTCTAAACAAAAGTACCACAAATTTCACTTAGTGAACTTTTTTTTTTTTTTAATACACAATGATCTGGCATCCATCGCTGAATTTCAGCATTTTTGTCCATTTTCAGACTGAAGATTCTTTTCAGAAGGAATGGCCAATAAAGTTTAACACACAGTCGAGAGTTAAGAAATACGGTTGATCAATAGGAACATGAACTAGATGACTTTCTGTCTTGCTAATAAGTTTAATTACTTGGTTTATGGCTTTTACGTACTAACCCTTATTACATGTCCATTTAGTCAAGCAAAACTGGAGCAATTGTGAGGGTTACAGTTTAGTTTCAACTATTTCTACAAAATAGGAAACCTATGAAAATATTTATCTGCCCTAAAAATATATATAAGGAAGTGAAAATCTAAACAGAGCCTCATAAGTATATATGGCATTTATATATAATTTGTACTTTCAGTCTTTTTAATACTCTACTATGAAATAAAATGGCCTAATTGACAAAGGTGACAAACTGAATTTTTAGTGAGAACTGGTTTCTGGCTTTATAATATTCTAACGTTATAACTTCTAAAAAATGTTTGCTTATAATATCTGTAATTACATGTAAAAATGTTATAAAATGCACTTTGGAGTTGTAAACCCAATAGCTTGTAGTAGTCATGTTGCAAATACTTATCTGATGAATTCATCAAGCAGATTTCCTCTTTGCATTCCAAGGAAGACAGCCAGTACTTTGTGGGAAAGTGGTCAGAGCTTATCTTCTCCACTGTTGCATTAACTTCAAAGTCTATTTAAGGTTTTTAACAACATCTCAGGCAAGAAATATGAATCTTTCCATAAAGAAAGCCAACGTCCGTCTAATGAGGCAGTGGGTAAACCGTATACCAGAAAACTCAAATTGGATTATAAAAGGAGAATTTCAAGGTCACATCTGGCAGATCACCTAGTAGGTATTGGGGGATGGGAGGCAGGGAGGCACACTGACTTTTAGTACTAGCTAGGGTCACAGAGTCTGTTCTTAGATGGCAAATATTCCAAGCCCCAGCACTGTTACTTTCCACTTCCCTTTAAACAAAAAATGCCATCTGATGGTTGCCAGAGGGAAGAGAGTGAAGAGATTAAGAAATACAAATTGGGCCTGACCCATGGTGGCGCAGTGGATAGATTGTTGCCCTGGGAGGCTGAGGACCCAGGTTCAAAACCCCAAGGTTGCTGGCCTGAGTGCAGGCTTATCAGTTGAGCATGGGATCATTGACTTGATCCCAAGGTCACTGACTTAAAACCCAAGGTCAGCCCTGGCCGGTTGGCTCAGCGGTAGAGCGTCGGCCTAGCGTGCGGAGGACCCGGGTTCGATTCCCGGCCAGGGCACACAGGAGAAGCGCCCATTTGCTTCTCCACCCCTCCGCCGCGCTTTCCTCTCTCTCTCTCTCTTCCCCTCCCACAGCCAAGGCTCCATTGGAGCAAAGATGGCCCGGGCGCTGGGGATGGCTCTGTGGCCTCTGCCTCAGGCGCTAGAGTGGCTCTGGTCGCAACATGGCGACGCCCAGGATGGGCAGAGCATCGCCCCCTGGTGGGCGTGCCGGGTGGATCCTGGTCGGGCACATGCGAGAGTCTGTCTGACTGTCTCTCCGTTTCCAGCTTCAGAAAAATGAAAAATGAAAAAAAAAAAAAAAAACCCAAGGTCGCTGGCTTGAACAAGGGGTCACTGGCTTGGTTGGAGCCTCCTGGTCAAGGCATGTATGAGAAAGCAATCAATGAACAACTATGGTGCCACAACTATGGGTTGATGCTTCTCATCTTCTCCCTTCCTCTCTCTCTCTCTCTAAAAAAATAAATAAAGTGAGGAAAGTGAAGAGAGAAAGACCATTTCTGTCCCAATTTCAACTCCTGGGTTCAGGGACAGAGGCAGATTTAACAGCAGGCATACAGGTGCGCACCCTAGGCCCTGACTTCTGAAGGACCCCACAAAACCACAACTTTATACTTTTTTCTAATGACACCAAGTTTGGTTTCATATGTGCAGTTTTAACATAAATAGCACATGAAATTTTTTATTTATTTAAAAACATAATTAACATGTATTTTTATTTTCCCTGTCTCTCTCTCTTTTTTAAGGGGCCCAGTATTATCTTCTGCACCCAGGACGTCAACCAACCTTAATCTACCTCTGCTCAGGGTTGCTACCCTAAGATTCACCACTATAACACTAATTTGTGCTTTAGCTTCTTAGTGAATACTGTCTCCTCCTCCAAGAGACACACTGGATTATGATGTTCTCAGCCACCAGTGGCTCAGAGGAGACTGTAGCTGACAGAAGAGGCACCTACACACTCAGAAGCAGGCAGCATACATCTACTTTGTGTTTACTTCTAATATTTGTGGAATACTTTGGCATCCTTTTCTCTCATACAGCCATCTTATCACTAACATTCTTCCTCACCATCTCCAGATCACTGTTCACATGTCAGTTTTGGATGGCATAAACCCCTCCGAGCACTTCTGGAAGCATCCACTCAGCTTAAGATATGCTATGCCCACTTACCCAGCAAACATTGTTTTTCTGTTTTTAAGTGAGAGGAGGGGAGATAGAGAGACAGACATGCACATGCACCCCGACCGGGATCTATCTGGAAATTCCCATCTGGGGCCAATGCTTGAGTCAACCAAGCTATTCTCAGTGCCAGGCTGAGGCTGTGGGAGGGGAAGAGGGAGAGAAATGGGAGGGGAGAGGAGGGGGGGAGAAGCAGATGGTCGCTTCTCCTGTGTGCTCTGACCAGGGATTGAACCCGGACTGTCTCTATGCCAAGCTGAAGTTCTAACCACTGACTCAACCAGCCAGGGCCACCAAACACTTTTAATACAAAATTTTTAAAATGATAATTACCAGGAAATGTCTGTATTGGAAAATGACCATTTTAACTATGAAGGCAGAAAACCTATGAACTTCCATTTTTTACCACATATCATGACAAACCCACAGCCATTGTCATAGAGACCAAACAGGGAGACATAGGCCCATTTGGACCAGGACTCAGGAGCTTGCCAGGATGTGGGATTTTCTGTATTAAAACCAGAAATGTCAGGTGAAAGAAAAAGGAAATGTTCCCAGCAAACCAGTATGGTTAGTCACCTGAAGACCTAACTAAAAGTAGTAGATAATGTAACTGCCAACAAAAAAAAATCAAAGCCTCTTGTCTGCTTTCTGCTAGAATGTTCCTTTACCATTAAACATGAAGTCATTGATGAACTCCTCTCTTATTATAATATGGTTTTCTTCCTGGTTCTACCATCTTTTTCTCAACATAGCCGTGTCCTCTGGCTTTCTTATTATTGTGGTTTCTGTTTTGACCAAAAAGATACTAATTTCTTTTGAAATTATTGCCTTAAAGACTCTCCCTGAATATTTTATTCTATGATTTAAAATAAAATAGGCATGTATTCTATGATAATTTCTTTTAATTTTTAAAATTCATTTTAGAGAGGAGAGAGAAAAGAGAGAGAGAAAGAGGAGAGAAAGGAGAGAGAGAAGGAGGTGGGAATTTAAAAGCATCAACTCAGCCCAGTTGGCTCAGCAGTAGAGTGTCGGCCTGGCATGTGGAAGTCCCGGGTACAATTCCTAGTCAGATCACACAGGAGAGGTGCCCATCTGCTTCTCCACCCCTCTCCCTCTCCTTACTCTCTTTCTCTCTCTTCCTCTCCTGCAGTCAAGGCTCCATTGGAGCAAAGTTGGTCTGGGCACTGAGGATGGCTCCATGGCTTCCAACTCAGGTGCTAGAATGGCTCTGCTCACAAGGGAGCAATGACCCAGATGGGCAGAGCATTGCCCCCTGGTGGGCATGCCAGGTGGATCCTGGTTGGGCGCATGTGAGAGTCTGTCTGACTGACTCCCTGCGTCTAACTTTGAAAAAAAAAAAACTACAAAAAAAAAAAGCATCAGTCATAGTTGCTTCTCATATGTACCATGATCAGGGAAGCCCAGGGTTTCCAACTGGTGATCTCAGTGTTCCAGGTCGATACTTTGTCCACTGTGCCACCACAGGTCAGGCCCTGTGATCATTTCTGACATCATGCCACCATTATTTCGTTTCCCATTCCTTTGTCTCACCAGTGAAGGAGCTGGGCTTTTGCTGACTATCTCATGACACTTGCATATGCCTTAATCTTGCCATCACAATAACAGTATTGTTCCCATCTTCCTGATGAGAAAATGGAGGCTAAGTGGAGTAGGTGACTGCCACAGGTTGCAGGACTAGTCTCGGGATCAGCCTACTGCCTGTCATGGCCTTGGCTTTCCATATTAATAATGGCTCTCTGTTTTCTAGCCTATCTATCAAATATTCTTCACATCTAGAAACACAGAAGAAATGTTACCTAAAGCCCGTAGATCAAAAGACCTACTGGCAAACATTTTCTCGCCCTGTCTGGTGTATAGCTTAGATATAGCTTCATGGTTGACTTTTCTAATTGCTCCCATGAGACCATAAAATCGAACTCTCTGACAGACTGCTATTGAGTTGCTTTCCTTTATTTTCATCTTGGATATGCCGTCTGTGTTTTAAATTTTTATGATAAACATTACTCAGAAAGTAGCTTCTCATAATATTTCCAAAAGAAAACCATATTGAAGAGTCTGAAAATTGAAGGAGGGAGACGGCAGTCCTGATTTTTTTTTTTTTTTTTTTTTTTTTTTACTCAAACTACCCATGACAAAAGATTGAATTTCAGGGCACCAGCCCAAACAATTTTTCTTCAAAATTAAAGTTAAAATCTTCTTTAGTTTTTTCCCCCTATTTACCATGCAAGAAAAAAAAAAAGGAATATGCCAGTAACCTATCATTCACTTTAGCTGAACAAATTTCTTGGGAATTATATTCTAGAAATGGCTGTAGTCTAGCAATTCTAGGACCTATAATAAAGAAGTCATTGCAAAGGATTTTTCCCAATAAAACCTTTTCACTTTGAAGGATAGCCCTACTTTAGTCAAATTCACATAATAAAGGGAAAATAGAAGCCCAAAGTCAATTCTGTAAGAGTATAGGCATACATGCAAGCTTTGATACAAATGAATGACATAAAATTAAGTCACAAACTTGAACGGTTTATTGGGCCAAATATCTGCAAAGTCAAAATGCGTGCAGAGACAGGAGCTCTGAATGTGCACGGGAAGAACAGTACAGATCACTGAAAGTGGACTTGCCGTTCAGCTGTAACTGCCTACAGGGAAGGTTTTATTTGAATTTGGTTCATCTGAGGAGATTCCAAAATGGGAGTTCACTGAACCTGAACTTACTCACACGGAGAGCTGACAGCCAGTCAGGTACATTTCACTCCAGTTGGTTAGGGCTAATGCTGCCTTCCAGCATTTACGGCATTCCCGGGGCTGTGTATCTGTAGACATCTGTACTAACCCCAAATATAGGGAAAGGAGGGTAAACAATAGAGACTTCAAATCTGCAAGTATCATGTATGAATTGTTAACAACCTTAACCCCTACATGTTATTCCCTACACAGGTCTGGCTCAGGTTTACATAACAGGACTGCCCAAATTTTGTTGGGAAAAAAACATGCATGTCCCTAATGATTCTCATCACATGCCTCTTTATTTAACACTGTCACTGCAAGATATAAAACCTATACTATTCAGCCATAAGAAATGCTGACATAGTGCCATGTATGACAGCATGGATGGGCCTTGAGAACATACTGAGTGAAATAAGTCAGAAAAAGCTAAGAACTATGATTTCACATATAGGTGGGATATAAAGCTGAGACTCACGGACATAGATAAAAGTGCAGTGGTTACAACGGGGAGGGGGGAGGGAGAGGAGGTATGGGGGAGGGGGTGTAAGGGAAGGTTGTGGGGGGGAAGGGAGTAAAGAAGGACAAATATTTTGTGACGGAAAATGATTTGACTTTGGGTGATGGGTATTCAACATAATCAACATTTTAAAATCTATAGAAATGTTTACCTGAAACCAACATACTCTTATCGACCAATGTCTCCCCATTAAATTTAATTTTCTAAATACATTTAAGAAAAAGATTTTAAAACTATGTATTGCTCAAACTGGTGTCCTATTAAACTGTTATTTTAAAAGTACAACAAAACAAACTTACCATCATTTATCCACCATTGATTACCATTTGTGTGGACAGTGCTTGGTAAACTGAGTAAGGTAAATAGGTATTTAAACAGCTACCTTAACACCTGCGATATACTTTATGTGCAGTTCAGGAGGGAGTGATATCGCAATTACTTGTGAGTCCATGTCATCAAATCATTAAAGCCATTAGGTTCTAGCGCGCCTAGAAAAAAGGCCTTGTTAAAATAGATTGATGAGCTATACTGTGTCATAAGCCTAAGGTAACCCCATTCTACAGTTAAGACCTCCAAAAATATCACAGAACTGAAAAGACATTCCAATGAAATAAATATATACTTTCCATTAGATCATTACAGTGATCGATCACGTTGAAATCAGCAAGCGGTGTTTTTTTTATCAAAGCATGTTTCCTGCTGTATGTCAAACACCAAAACGGAGATTGTAAAATGCCCTCCATGTTTCCCATATATTTGCGGTCATCCACTAGGAATATCTGCTTTTATAATTTTATATCTTTGGGGAAGAAGAGAGCACAGTGTGATGATTAACATTGTAAAAATTGTCAAAATGAACAATTTAGTACAATATTGAGAACCATTCTTTGGTTCTTTAAAAAATTTTTATCCCTCTCCAGCTGTTAATAATGTGTACTGAACTATTCACAAACAAAATATGATGGATTTGCTTTAAAATATTCCAGGCCAACAAACCAAAAGTGTAGGATAGATGAAACAGGACTGGAAAGTATTAATAATTGTGGAAATTGGTGATAATTACACGGAACTGATTGTTTTACATTAGTCTTTCATCTTTCTCTTTTTAATATTTTCTAATTTTGTGTGTATGTAAAAATTTTATGTAATAAAATTAAAATTTTTTATCATAATTTATCCTATCTTCCTGGGATCAACTCTGATAAGTGTGCTTTAGTGATGTATATGAACTTTATGTAAAAAAAATGTTTTTATTCTTTGCTGAATTCAAACATGAAAGAAAGTTGGCCTGCCAATGATCTCCTACCACAAATACATAGCTGCTAAAAAATAGTCTAAAATCATCAAGATTTCATGAGATCTCTCCTTGAAGTGATTTAACTGATGGCTTTATGTCTCAAAAGTGGTGGGAGAATCTAAGGACTAACTCTAGGCATCAGCTCCCTGATATGAATCAATCAACAATTTAGTTAGAAACACAGTACAGGCTGTGAAACATACAATAAAATAGATAAGACATTGCCCTAACTGTCAAAACATTTTCAGATCAGCAGAGGAGTCAACAGTAGCAGATAGTTGAAAGCTAAAATGCATGGTCCAGGTAGCAATCATAAAGGAATTTATCAAAGGGATAGTTTTGTGAAGGTCTCACATAAGAAATTAGAATGGAAATGGTCTTTCAAACATGGATAAAATTCAGGCCAGTGCGAAAAGTATTATGTTGCATGTAGAGAGTTCAGCACAAGCAAAAATATAAAGAGAAAAGTCAGCATGGCACATAAATATTAAAGAGAACATGAAGCCGCCTGACCAGGCGGTGGCGCAGTGGATAGAGCGTCGGACTGGGATGCCGAAACCCAGGTTTGAGACCCCGAGATCGCCAGCTTGAGCGCGGGTTTATCTGGTTTGAGCAAAGCTCACCAGCTTGGAACCAAAGTCGCTGGCTCGAGCAAGGGGTTACTCGATCTGCTGTAGCCCCCCCTCCCCCGCCCCGGTCAAGGCACATATGAGAAAGCAATCAATGAACAACTAAGGTGTCGCAACGAAAAACTGATGATTGATGCTTCTCATCTCTCTCCGTTCCTGTCTGTCTGTCCCTATCTATCCTTCTCTCTGACTCTCTGTTTCTGTAAAAAAAAAAAAAAAAAAAAAAAAAAAAGAGAGAGAGAGAGAGAGAACATGAAGCCTAGTCCTGGCCAGACAGCTCGGTTGATAAGAGTGTTGTCTGGAAGCGCAGAGGTGGCTGGTTCAATCCCTAGTCCAGACACATACAGGAACAGATCGATGTTCTTGTCTCTCTTTCTCACTCACTAAAACCAATCAATAAATATTTTAAAAATATGCCTGACTGGTGGCGGCACAGTGGATAAAGCGCTGGTCACTGGTTCAAAGCCCAGAGGTTGCCTGCTCTGAGCACAGGCAAGGAAGGGGTCATTGGCTTTAGCACAGGCAAGGGGTCATTGGCTTTAGGGAGGAATTGTCCACATAATCCCAAAGCTTGCCAGCTTGAGCCCAAAGGTCACTGGCACAAAAAAGGTCCGATGTCACTGGCTTGAACAATAGGACATTGACTTGGCCTTGGTCAAGGCACGTACAAGAAGCAATCAATGCACAACTAAAGAAAAAGCAACTACCCATTGATGCCTCACACTCTCCCTTCCTCTCTCTCTCTCAAAAAAATTTTTTCAAATAAATAAATAAGTAGAACATGAAGCCTAGAGCAAGGGTATATGTTATGGAAAACTAATTATGACAACAGTAATACTAGTAACAGCAAACATTCTGTATAAGGCACTAGTCTTAGTATTTTATATATATTTACCCCTATGAGTTATATATTATTAATAGCCCAATTTTGCAAATGATGGAACTGAGGTGCAGAGAAATTAAGAAATGTGCTCAGGGTCACAGAGTTTATAATGACAGAGTAAGGCTTTGATCCCCGACAGTGTAGTTTCAGAAAGCATGTGCTGACTCCCCTGTCACACTGCCTAGTGGGAAATAAGACTTTAAAGGCAGTTCGGGAGCCCATAATGAAAGCAAGAGTGACAACTTTCCACCTGATGCTGACCACATTGGTTCCTGTCAGGCAAATAACATGGTAAAATTGTGCCTAAACCATGCATTCATAGAACTAATTATTCTTTCTTTTTTTTTTTTTTTTCAGAGACAGAGAGAGAGTCAGAGAGAAGGATAGATAGGGACAGACAGACAGGAAGGGAGAGAGATGAGAAGCATCAATTTTCCATTGAGGCACTTTAGTTGTTCATTGATTGCTTTCTCTTATGTGCCTTGACTGTGGGGCTACAGCAGACTGAGTAACCCCTTGCTCAAGCAGCGACCTTGGGTCCAAGCTGGTGAGCTGGGTCCTTCGCATCCCAGTCTAACACTCTATCCACTGCGCCATCGCCTCTAGTCGGGCCTTCCTTCCCTTTCCTTCCCTTCCTTCCCTCCTATACTTTCTCTCTTTCTCTCTTTCTTTCTTTCTCTTTTAAAGGCACACCGGGATAGACAGGAAGGGAGAGAGATGAGAAGTAACAACAAATTGCTGTACCGAGTCTGGGATAACAGTTGAAATGGTGCACACGGAGATGGTAGTGCTGCCGGAAGCTGGTCTGCACTATTGTACGCCCAGCTGGGCAACGCTTGCGCTGCCAGACATGGAGCAGTCATGGCTAGCGATTGTGGTCGTAAAGTTGAAAGGTCGTAAGCTGCATAGGTCGTAAATCGATCAATATTTGTACAAAGGAATGCATGTGGATAGGCTTTAGAAAATTAGCCTAGAGGTTCCAGATTGCCCCTTCCTTTGTGCTTGTTAATTAGCAAAAGAAAACGAATGTACTGATCCAAATTAGCCCTTTCTCCATGTCAGCAAAACAGCCATTAATCATTCTTTCCCCTTATCTCCTGATCTCCCTCCCTTGTAACCCTGTTACCTCTGTTCTGCTTCTGATCAATAAAAGCTAAGGGAGGAGGAGATTCAGGAGGTCTTCTTTGCCTCCCTTTACAGGCCTCCCCTCTTCCTCTCTTGACAGAAGTTTGTGTCTTGAGTAGGTTTCTTTCATGCAACACTGGTAGTTCCTAGCGGGCTGGAGTGCTACAACTTTCTCAAATCTACCCCTTCAAAGTCTGGAACTAATTCTTAAGGAGTATAAAGTTTTTGCATTGTCATATGGAAACAACTTTTCAGAACTCAGGTGAGCAATCCTATTCATTTGCTGGAAACAGTCCTGGTTTCCTGCAATAAAGGAAAAGCCCTCAGTTCCGGGCAAACCGGGATAGTTGGTCACCCTAGTGTCTGGCATATCTTCTAAAATGTGAGAGAAAAACAAGTGGGTCTGTCCCATTATAACTATTTGTGCCTCTATGCCTTGCTTGGTGAAACCAAATACGTGCAAGTGAAAAAAATAATAGAATAAAAAATGGAACTCTCCCTCAGCCTCCTGGAGAGACACTTAATCTTAGCATGAGAATTCCTTCCACTCTGAACAGAAGTGAACTTGTTCCTTCCACCTGATACAATCTGTTGTTAATCACCTACGATAAAGACAAAAACATTGCCTAGTAACTCCTCAAGTTGCAGTAATGCAGCTTGCACATTGTGCCGGGGAAGTCGGATACCAGTTTACCTGAGAAATCTAACTAGCTCTTAATTTAAATGACCTGTACAACACAATATGTCTCTATTATAGTGCACTGGCCCATGACCCGGTTTTCACAAACTACAACAGTTTAGGAATGCTTTCTTTTACTGCAGCAGAAAACCCAGTATTAGCATAAAGCAAAATGACTCCCATTTATTTATTAAAGTATTCTTTGCAAAAGCCATAATTTACTGAAAGCAGAGAAGAGAATGAAGAGGAATCTGATATTTGAGTAAAATACTTCTCCTCAGATCCCTAGTATGAGCACGGGTATTATTTCTTAACACACACTCTAGTTTCAGAAATACTTGAGAGTCACCTGACTGGTGGTAATGCAGTGGACAGAGCATTGACCCTGGAAGCTGAGGTCACCAGCTTGCATTCAAGGTCACTGTCTCAGCTTGAGCAAACCCCTCACCACACCCCATCAGGGCACATATGAGAAGCAACCAATGAACAATTAAAGTGCCACAACTACAGGTTGACAGTTCTCATCTCTCTCCCTTCCTCTCTCTCTAAAAAAGAAAGACATAGAAAAGAGAGAAAGAGAGAAGGAGGGAGGGAGGAAGGGAGGGAGGGAGGGAGGGAAGGAAGGAGGGAGGAATAGTTGAGAAAGGATCTACAATAGTTGCACTTCCCGATAATTAAAAAAAAAAAACGAGTCTCCTTTCAAAAATTTTAAGGTAACATTCTTCCCTCTCATAGACACTACTACATTTAAGAGACAGCAAAGGATGAAATTAGTTCTATGTTAAAAAACTTCTTAGCCTGACCAGGTGGTGGTGCAGTGGATAGAGCGTCAGACTGGGATGCAGAAGACCCAGGTTCGAGACCCCGAGGTCTCCAGCTTAAGCGCGGGCTCATCTGGTTTGAGCAAAAGCTCACCAGCTTGGACCCAAGGTCACTGGCTCAAGCAAGGGGTTACTCAGTCTGTTGAAGGCCCATGGGCAAGGCACATATGAGAAAGCAATCAATGAGCAACTAAGGTGACACAATGCGTAATGAAAAACTAAAGATTGATGGTTCTCATCTCTCCATTCCTGTCTGTCTGTCCCTGTCTATCCCTCTCTCTGACTCTCTGTCTCTGTAAAAAAAAAAAAAAAAACTTCCAAAAATATTTTGAAGACACTGCTCTCTACTTCAAATAGAAGTTGTTGGGGCGGCCTGATAATAAATGGAAAATGTATTTTAAAATTACATATAATTTATAGAATATGCTATTTCATTATAATCTCTTATTAATTCTCAAAGAGAACCCTCCCCCCACCGAAAGTAGCTTGAATGAGACTAATGAAAATAAAAATCTTGCCAATCAGAACTAGATTTGAATTAATCCTTTATTTATTTGCTCACTATAATAAAGGGTAAATGATGTGCATAGGTAGTATACTTACAAAGAAAATCAAGCTGAGACAGTACACTGTATCATTACAGAATTTTGTTATAGAACAGACACATCTGAGATTAAAAACTTAAATTATACATTGCACTTTTGTAAACACAGCACAGAAGGTATAGACAGAAAAATTGATTGCCTTCATATTTATATATCAAAATGGAGAATTTATGTTTAATATTGCTGAGACTCTGTGATAAGGCCTTAAGCTCAGAGGGCCAGTGTGAAAATCATACACAGAAAAACAACCTCTATACATGCTTTTGGCAAACTTTCACTACATATTAAATGAGAAAAGCAGTTATAAACAAAACTAGCCCTGGCCGAATAGTGCAGTCTCGTAGAGCATCATCCTAATAGACAAAGTTTCGGTTCAATCCCCAGTCAGGGCATATACAGGAATCAACTAATGAATGCATAAATAAGTGTAGCAACAAAACTATGTTTCTCTGTCTCTCTCTCTCCTTCCCCTTTCTATGCTCTCTAGAAATCAATAAATTAAAAAATGTACGCACACACCAAGCAGTTCCTGGTTGCATATCTCAGTTGGTTGGAGTGTTGGCCTGGTGCACCAAAGGTACAGGTTCCATTCCCTGCCAGGAAACATATAAAAGTCAACCAACGAATGCATAAAAAAGTGGAACAACAAATCAATGTTTCTCTCTCTCTCCTTTCCTTTCTCTACAATCAATAAATAAAAAATAAAAACAAGCAAACAAACAACCAAAAAAGCTAGGAAAAAACAAAGAGTAGGGCAAGGTAAGTTACTTTGCCTTTTTTTTTTCCTTTTTTCTTTTTTTTTCTTTTTTATTTTATTTTTAATTTTTTTTATTTTAATGAGGTGACATTGATAAATCAGGGTACATATGTTCAGAGAACACATCTCTAGGTTATTTTGACATTTGATTATGCTGCATTCCCATCACCCAAAGTCCAATTGTCTTCTGTCACCTTCTAACTGGTTTTCTTTGTGCCTCTCCCCTCCACCAACCCCTTCCTTCTCCTCCCCCACACTCTGTAACCCCCACACTCTTGTCCATGTCTCTGAGTCTCATTTTTATGTCCCACCTATATATGAAATAATATAGTTCTTAGTTTTTTCAGATTTACTTATTTCGCTCAGTATAATGTTATCAAGGTCCATCCATGTTGTTGTAAATGATCCAATGTCATCATTTCTTATGGCTGAGTAGTATTCCATAGTATATATGTACCAAAGCTTTTTAATCCACTCGTCCACTGATGGACCCTTGAGCTGTTTCCAGATCTTCACAACTGTGAACAATGCTGCCATAAACACGGAGGTGCATTTCTTCTTTTCAAACAGTGCTATGGTGTTCTTGGGGTATATTCCTAAAAGTGGGATAGCTGGGTCAAAAGGCAGTTCGATTTTTAATTGCTTGAGGAATCTCCATATTCTTTTCCACAGTGGCTGCACCAGTCTGCATTCCCACCAGCAATGCAGGAGGGTTCCCTTTTCTGCACATCCTCGCCAGCACTTATTCTGTGTTGTTTTGTTGATGAGCGCCATTCTGACTGGTGTAAGGTGATTATTCATTGTGGTTTTAATTTGCATTTCTCTAATGATTAGTGATGTTGAGCATTTTTTCATATGCCTATTGGCCATCTGTATGTCCTCTTTGGAGAAGTGTCTATTCATTTCTTTTCCCCATTTTTTGATTGAATTGTTTGTCTTCCTGGTATTGAGTTTTACAAGTTCTTTATAAATTTTGGTTATTAACCCCATATCAGATGTATTGTCAAATATATTCTCCCATTGTGTAGTTTGTCTTTTTATTCTGTTCTTATTGTCTTTAGCTGTGCAGAAGCTTTTTAGTTTGATATAGTCCCATTTGTTTATTCTGTCTTCTATTTCACTTGCCCATGGAGATAAATCGGCAAATATACTGCTGCGAGAGATGTCAGAGAGCTTATTGCCTATGTTTTCTTCTAAGATGCTTATGGTTTCACGGCTTACATTTAAGTCTTTTATACATTTTGAGTTTATTTTTTTGAATGGTGTAAGTTGGTAGTCTAGTTTCATTTTTTTGCAGGTAGACGTCCAATTTTCCCAACACCATTTGTTGAAGAGGCTGTCTTTACTCCAATGTACGCTCTTACCTCCTTTGTCAAATATCAATTGTCCATAAAGGTGTGGATTTATTTCTGGGTTCTCTGTTCTGTTCCATTGATCTTTATGCCTGTTGTTATGCCAGTACCAGACTGTTTTGAGTACAATGGCCTTGTAGTATAACTTGATACCCGGAAGTGTGATACCTCCACTTTATTCTTCCTTTTCAAGATTGCTGAGGCTATTTGTGTTCACTTTTGGTTCCATATAAATTTTTGGAAGATGTGTTCTATATCTTTGAAGTAAGTCATTGGTATTTTAATCAGTATTGCACAGAATTTATAAATTGCTTTGGGTAACATAGACATTTTAATGATGTTTATTCTTCCTAACCATGAGCATGGTATATGCATCCATTTGTTTGTATCTTCTTTGATTTCTTTTATCAATGTTTTATAATTTTCCGAGTACAAGTCTTTAATCTCCCTGGTTAAATTTATTCCTAGGTACTTTATTTTTTTGGTTGCAATGGTAAAGGGGATTGCTTCCTTAATTTCTCTTTCTGATGGTTCATTGTTAGTGTATAAAAATGCCTCTGATTTCTGAGTACTAATTTAATATCTTGCCACCTTGCTGAATTCATTTATCAGGTCTAGTAGTTTTTTGACTGAGACTTTAGGGTTTCCTACATACAATATCATATCATCTGCAAATAATGATAGTTTTACTTCTTCTTTTCCAATTTGGATGCCTTTTATTTCTTTTTCTTATCTGATTACTGTGGCTAAGACTTCCAGAACTATGTTGAATAAGAGTGGAGAAAGGGGGCACCACTGCCTTGTTACTGATCTTAAGGGGATTGCTTTTAATTTTTTCCCACTGAGTATGATGTTGGCTGTGGGTTTGTAATAGATGGCCTTTATCATGTTGAGGTATGTTCCCTGTATTCCCACGTTGCTGAGAGTTTTGATCATGAATGGGTGCTGGATTTTATCAAAAGCTTTTTCTGCATCTATTGATATTATCATGTGGTTTTTCCCCTTTTTGTTTATGTGATGAATCACATTGATTGACTTGTGAATATTGCACCAGCTTTGCTTCCCCCCCACAATAAATCCCACTTGATCATGGTGTATGATTTTTTTCATATATTGCTGGATCCGGTTTGCTAATATTTTATTGAGGATTTATCATCTAAATTCATCAGGGATACTGGCCTATAATTTTCTTTCTTTTTGTTGTCTTTGCCTGGTTTTGGAATCAGAATTATACTCGCCTCATAAAAGGAGCTTGGAAGTCTTCCTTCCTCTTGAATTTTTTGAAATCGCTTGAGAAGGATAGTAGTTCTTCTTTGAATATTTGGTAGAATTCACTTTTGAAACCATCAGGCCCAAAACTTTTCTTTTTTGGGAGTTTTTTTTATGACTTTTTTTATCTCATTTGTTGTAATTGGTCTGTTTAGGTTTTCTGATTCTTCCAGATTAATTTTTGGAAGATTGTATGTTTCAAGGAATTTGTCCATTTCGTGTAGGTTGTCTAGGTTGTTGGCGTACAGTTCTTTATAGTATATATTTTCTTACAATATTTTGTGTTTCTGTTGTGTCAGTTGTTATTTCTCCACTCTCATTTCTAATTTTATTTATTTGAGTCCTCTCTCTTTTTTTCTTGGTGAATCTGGTTAAAGGTTCATCAATCTTGTTTACCTTTTCAAAGGAACAGCTCCTGGTTTCATTGATCCTCTGTATTGTTTCTTTATTCTCTATGTCATTTATTTCTGCTATGACTTTATTATTTCTTTCCTTCTACTAGCTCTGGGCTTTACTTCCTGTTCTTTTTCTATTTCTTTTAGATGCATGATCAAGTTGTTTATTTGATTTTTCTAGCTTCTTGAGGAGTGCCTGTAGTGCTATGAACTTCCCTCTCAGGACTACTTTTGCTGTGTCCCATGAATTTTGAGTTGATGTATGCTCATTATCGTTTATTTCTAGGAATTTTTTAATTTCTTCTTTGTTCTCATTGTTAACCCATTCTTTATTTAGTAACATGCTATTTAGTTTCCAAGTGTTTGAGTATTTTTGAGCTCTTCTGTTGTGGTTGATTTCTAGTTTCATGCCATTGTGATCAGAGAAAGTGCTCGATGTGATTTCAATCTTTTTAAATTTGTTGAGACTGCTTTTTTGCCCTAACATGTGGACTATCCTAGAGAATGTACCATGAGCACTTGAAAAGAATGTATATTCTGGTGCTTTAGGGTGAAAGGTTCTGAAGATATCTATTAAATCCAGTTGATCTAGTATGTACTTTAAGTCTGCTGTTTCTTTGTTAATTTTCTTTCTTGAGGATCTATCTAGTGATGTTAGTGGGGTATTGAAATCCCCTACCATTATACTATTGCTTCTTTAAATCCATCAAAGTCTGCTTTATATATTTAGGTGCTCCTATATTAGGTGCGTAAATATTTATAATGGTTATATCTTCCTGTTGGACTGCTCCCTTTATCATTATGTAGTGACCTTCTTTATCTCTTACTATATATAGTCTTTGTTTTAATGTCCATTTTGTCTGATATAAGTATTGCTACCTCAGCTTTTTTTTCATTTCTATTTGTGTGAAATTTTTTCCATCCTTTTATCTTCAGTCTATGTGCATCTTTTGTTTTAAGGTGTGTGTCTTGTAGACAGCATATGTATGGGTCCTGTTTTCTTATCCATGCAGCTACCCTATGTCTTTTGATCAGATCATTTAATCCATGTAATTTAAGGTTATTATTGATATGTAGTTGTTTATTGGCATTTTATTCTTTAAAACTTTCTTCCTCTTTTGCTATGTTCTTTTTCTCTTTGATATGTTTACAACAGGCCCCTTAGCATCTGTTGCAGCCTTAGTTTGGTTGTAGTGAATTCTTTGATTTTTTTTTTTTTTTTTTGGTCTGGAAAGCTTTTTATTTCTCCTTCAATTTTAAATGATAGCCTTGCTGGATAAAGGAGTCTTGTTTGTAGGCTCTTATTCTGCATTACTTTGAATATTTCTTGCCATTCCTTTCTGGCCTCAAGTGTTTCTGTTGAGAAGTTGGAAGTCATCCTTATGGGGACTTCTTTGTAGGTAATAGTCTTTTTTCCTCTAGCAGCTTTAATATTTTCTCTTTATCACTTAGCTTTGGTATTTTAATTATGATGTGTCTTGGTGTAGATTTCTTTGGGTTTCTCTTTAATGGAATTCTCGGTGCTTCTTGAACTTTTGAGACGTTTTCCTGCCTTAATTGAGGGAAGTTTTCAGCTATCATATGTTTGAACAAAGTCTCTATCCCTTGTTCTTCCTCTTCTTCTTCAGGAACCCCTATGATGCGGATGTTATTTCTCTTCATGTTGTCACAGAGCTCTCTTAGAGTTTCCTCAAACTTTTTGAGTCTCTTTTCTTTTTCTGCTCTGCTTCCGTGCCTTTATTTATCTTGTCCTCTAACACGCTGATTTGATTCCCAGCTTCATCCATCCTGCTTTTAATTCCTTCCATTGTGTTCTTCATTTCTGATATTGTATTTGTCATTTATGACTGATTCTTTTTTATTATTTCAATGTCTTTTTGTATATTTGCTATCTCTTTATTTAGGTTTTCGTAATGACCATCTATTGTTGTTCTAATATCTTTGAGCATCCTAACAATCGTTATTTTAAACTCTGCATCTGGTAATTTGGTTATATCTGACTCATTCAGGTCCTTTTCTGGGGATTTCTCTTGATTCATTAGTGTTGCATTTCTTTGCCTTCTCATTTTGTCTGTGTAGAAAAAGGTTTTGGCCACTGGAGTTCACTGGGTGTAGCCTCTGTGTTCCCTAGGTGTAGTCTGTCTGCAGGCCAGCCACCCCCTCTGCTGTTGCTGCCTAGGGCGTTCGGGTATGGGCGTTGCCGGTGTCTGCCCTCTGGGGCTGTTGCTGTGGTTTCCGCCTCTCCTTCACGGGAGTGGCTGTGATCACATGCTCAGGTGTACAAGCTTCGGCAGCCTTGGCCTTCACCCAGCCCCCATGGGTAGCGTTATGCTCGGCCCTGAGGGCAGCGTTGAGCACCTATGCTCCGCTGAGGGGTCTCCGCCTAATTCGGGCTTTCACCCCATCCTTGCAGGAGGAGCCTGCTCATGGGACAGCTGCAAGCCTTGGCTCCACAGGCCAGGCGGGACTATGTGCCCATGCTCAATAGTGGGCTCCACCTGTTCTGGGATTTTGGCTCCACCTCCGCGGTAGGAGCTGGCTCCCAAGTCAGGCTACAAGCTTTGATTCTGCAGGTGGGGCAAGGCTGTGCTCCTGCACCCTTGCTCAAGGGCAGGTCTTCACCCCTTCCAGGGTTCCCACCCATCCCCCCCACAGGCTGGATTGCAGGCGGTCTGCAGCTGGGCTTGACCACTTTTGCATGTCCCCTCCTCCCCAGCCAGGCAAGACTGAGCTCATACCTGGGCCTCAGTGGTGGCCAGCTGGCTTCTGCCCTTGCAGACAGAACCGTGCTTCCATGTCTCACTGCCGCCCACCCTCGGGTGAGCCCTCAGCGTGTGGATGGGGACACTGCAGCTCAGATCTTAACACTCACTACTGTAGTCCTGAAAGCTCCCTCCTTCTAAGCAACTCTGCTCTGAGTGCCGCGGGAGAGCTTGTTTGGCTGGTGTCCTGCTTCCCTTTGCTGGTACTGCTGTTTCCAGGGGAAATATTCGCTTCAGATTTGGGGAGTGACTCATCCCAGAGGTGAGAGAGGCTGTCTCTCAAAATGTTTCTTCCTGTGCCTCCTAGATTACACTCTCTTTTCACTACTCTGGTCCTCTCCTCTCTCCCCGTCCCCTGGAGCCCCGGGTGAGTGGTTGTTACAGAGGTTTTCTGCACAGTCACTTTAAGAAGAATCCTGGGTCTGAGAAATCAGTCTCTTTCTCAGAAACAGTATCCTGACTTGTTTTGCAGCTAAATACTGTCCATACGCCTCTTCTAGGCTCTGGGGCTGCAGGCTGGGGCTTTGTTCCTGGGACTCAGGACCCTCCTCTCTCTGCTAAACTCACTTCCCGCCACGCGAGCCTCTCCCAGCTGCTGTTCACTCTGCTTCGGGGAGCTGGGCAGCCCTCTCCACATTTCTGCTTTTCTTACCAGTCTCAGTGTGCCTTCTTCAGTGTTCCTTGGTTGAAGAGTCCTCTTAGTTTAGTCCAAAGTTGGTTTTTCCAAATGATGGTTCTTAAAATTAGTTTGTAATCCACTTTGGTTCTGGGAGGTAGAAGTTGGTACGTCTGCCTACTCCATCATCATCTTGTCTTCCTCCGTTACATTGCTTTTGATGCATTAGTGTTTTCAGGTATTAGACAATGAAAGATATTACTAATAGAACCTAATGTTCCCTTCTTAGTCTGACAAATTTATGTTAAATTCTTTAATATAAAGAACTCCTCATTCCTCTTAGTCATTCTCCAGCTTATCACCTCGTGTTAGTTTCTTTATATCAATTTTCTATTGTGTAAACATATCATTTATTCATGAGTATATTTACTTACCTACCTCCTTCCCCCATAGAATGGAAGCTCCATGAGTCTGGAGCTCTTTGGTAACAAATACTTAAAAGAGTTCTGGAAATATAGTGTGGAGGAAGAACAAAATTTTCTTTACCCTTAAAGTTCTTCTGGCTGGTCTAATAATCAAATAGACATGAGACAGACTAGTAAGAGAAAATGACCAAATTTGATACATACACATGTACGGGAACCCCACATACATGAGAGTCAGAGAGCCCACATGCAGGAGAGGTTCAGAGACAGAAAAGGGCTACTGAAGTATACAGGGGTTCCTCAGGTTCTGACAGTCTCGGCATATGACATTTCAAGTTTATGATGCTCACTCCCATAAAAACTTAAAAAAAATTGAGACATGTTTTGGCTTACGTCATTAGCGTCACCTTTCAGAGTACGTGGACAAACTAGTTTGGTTGCACGTGGTGGAAGAATAAGCAGTAATGCAGCCATTATTGAGGGAGTTGGCATCCCCCATTAAGCTAACCTACACCATTTTGGACAGTTAAAAGCAAAAGTGTTCCATTTGAGTTAGGCTAGGGTGTGTTTCGATTTACACCAAAACTTGGGTTACATTACTGTTGTAGGAATGGAACTGTGTTGTAACCCATGGATTCACATATAAGATATTCTGGGCTAGGGGTGAGGCAATGCACTTTGGGGCTTCAAAGGGTCGTTACAGGATGATAAAAGCAGATATTTAGTAAATAAAAGTTTGCCCTGCCATATAGGTGGGTCAAATTTCTGGCTGATAATCACTTATGGACAAGGCTCTAATTCAAATTCTTCTAGGCAGTTAAAAATGGGGGCAGAAATTTCTCCTGAGTCTATGGCTAAAGTCCCTTTTAGCACAAAACAATCTGCATACCACAGAGGCACATCTTGGGGCGACTCTTTCTGAATCCCTCAAAATTACAAGCACTCAATAAATATCAATCAAATGAATAAATGAACCAGGAAGAAGGAGGCATTTTCGTCAGACCCAATATTAATGTTCCATAGAGAATGAAAAGCTCTGTAATTGTGATGCCTACTAAACTAGTAGAGTTTGGCCCTGGCTGCGTGGCTCAGTGCACAGAGTGTCATCTGGCGCACTGAGGCCATGGGTTAGATCCCCAGTCAGGGCGTGTACAAGAAGCAATCAATGTGCATACAACTAAGTGGAACGACTTAATGCTTCTCTTTCTCTCTCTTTCTCTTCCCCCCTATTTTCCCCTTCCTCTCTCTCTCTCAAGTCAATGAAATTTTTTTTAGTATAGTAAAAACTGCCTAGCCTGTGATGGCACAGTGGATAAAGTATCAACCTATAATGCTTGAGGTCGCCAGTTCGAAACCCTGGGCTTGCCCGGTCAAGGCACATATGGGAGTTGATGCTTCCTACTCTGACCCTCCTTCTCCTTCTCCTTCTCTCTCTCTCTCTCTCTCTCTCTCTCTCTCTCTCTCCTAGTGGAGGTTATCTTTCATTTCAAAAATTTACAAGCATTTAGCCCTCTTTAATACTCTTTAATACTGGTTATGCAAAGATGCTAAAAGGAAACTCAAGAATAGAATGTTCTATAAGGGCAGTGTTGTTCTGTATTATTTATCTAACTATAAACAAACTAACTTCTTAAAGTGAACAAAAACAAAAACTATGCAGAATTATGCTAGTGGCACCATGACTTAAGCCAAGAACAGAATGTTACAATGAGTAAAGCTAGCTCTAGCCACTAAAGAAAACAAAGCTAGTTCACTATGTAAACTGTTCATTAATAGTAATGCACAGACAGATTTTATTGTTAACAACTGTTCAGTCTACATCCACATTCACCAAGGGACAGACAGAACCTCAGTCCCACTGGCTGAGCTTGTGGAATGATTCTCATGGTCAAACAGTTGGGAAACACTGCATCATTGTCTAGTTTCCTCCTAAGAGACACAAAGCCCATAGGAACAGAATAAAGGTTTTGAGAAATCCTACATTAAAAAGCCTTTGGGTGCTGGCCAGGTAACTCAGTTCGTCAGAGCATAATCCTGACATGCCAACAGGGCACATAAAAGACTCAACCAATCGATGGCATATATAAGTGGAAAAAATAAGTCAATGTCCCCTCCCCTTTTCCTTCATCTCTCTCTAAAAAATCAGTATGTTAAAAAAAATTAATCAAAAGTCTTTGATTTTGTTCAATCCATGTTTCCCAACTTTTGACAGATCCATGTGAGCAAAATGCACTGTGGGGAAAGCAACTTGGTTATTGATCTGTTTGCTTTGCCTTGTTTATAGTCAGTGACAAACTCCCTGGTGGAACAGCTAACTAGTGCACAAGTTCATGAAGACTGTGTCAGGATAATGGACCTCTAATGAATGAGCAATAAATGGGTGGTTCACTTTTCTTTCCTTCTTTCTTTCTTTTCTTTTTCTCTTTCTTTCTTTCTTTTTTAGAGAGAGAGAGACAGACAGGAAGGGAGAGAGATGAGACACATCAACTCATAGCTGTGGCACTTTAGTTGTTCATTGGTTGCTTTCTCATATGTGCCTTGACCGGGGGACTCCAGCAGAGCCAATGACCCCTTGTTCAAGTCAGTGATCTTGGACTCAAGTCAGCAAGCCTAGGGTTTCGAACTTAGGTCCTCAGTGTTCGAGGTCGATGCTCTACCCACTGTGCCAGCACCTGGTCAGGCTTTTTTTCAAGACACTTAGCATTATTCAGGTTTCTAGAATATTCTTCTAGCTCTTTAACCTCCAAAACTGCCTAGGGACTTAATATGGTTGACATTCCTTTGAACCTTGTTTGCAGCTCTTCCATCAAAACCATTGGATACAAGAAAGTCGTTTTTAAAATATCAGCTAATTTGGCACAGTTTTAGGAGGGAAATGCATGGAGCAGTGAAAAAGAAGGCAACACTCTAGCAGTCAGCCAAACCAGTTGTGTTATGCCTGAGTCAAGGGGTGACAGATACTGCTGTCAGACCACCCACAGGAGGCGATAAGTTGACTGCTCTCCCCCACCCACACAGCACTTTCTACGGAACCCACCAATGACCAACTTCATGGAGGTTTCTCTTTCAAGAGAAAGATAGTTTTCCTGCAAAGGATGCCAAAAGAATGTCTTTTGTCACTTGTGTTTATTTCTCAAGGCCTTTAGCCCTTGCTGTCTACGGTGCAGTGTGACAATACTGTGGAATGCATTTATTTATATATTTCAACAGGGACTAAGCCTTCAAAACAGTAATGTCCTGGACATTTTCCAGGAAGAGAGATTGCACAACTCACATCTGTGGCACTAACAGACATCAATTTCCCTCTGGTGGGGGCCTGCCAACTGAACAAGTAAACAGGGAGGGGAGTGCTTATGCCTTTTTAAGAGTGGCCAGGGCAAGAACACTAAATCATAACTTATCAGAGGGAGATAGCTAAACTGTTAGACATTTTTTGTAAAGATTACTTTGAGTATTGTTGGCACCAGGGGCTTTAGTTCTGAGAGTTATGCAAATTCTGCTTGAAGCTGCCGAGAGAGTCCCTTATCTCGGGTCTGCCAGCATGGTTACACTAGTATGTCCCAGGCTTTGTTGCAGGCAGAGTCACACATGCGATGGGCTAAGCTGATGGCTTGGTCATGCCTTCAGATATCTCAGGGGACTCCACTCCGCTGTGCTCTGCCAACGTTAACTATTGATTCAGAGACCTAATTCCTCTTTCTGAAGTACTGTTTCCCATGAATGAACTTGATGTTATTTCCATATATAATAAACATTACATCTCTGATAACGAACAGCAACATCACCTATGTCACCCTCATTTAAAGAAAAGAAGGTTGATGGGTCATTTCTTCCCTTAACCAGAAAGTGGTGGATACCTAAATATAATTCAGATAAGAAGGTTTAGAGATCCAATGGTGGACATTAGATTTCATTCCCGTCATCGCACAAAGAATTATGGGCAGTTAGCACATATGAGGAGGGCTGCTGCACGGTTACAAGATTATAAGGCAGGTTCCTGCAATCAAGGACATTTTGTTAGAAAAAATAATAATGCGGGCAAGTGAGATGAAAAACTATTATAAATTGGAAAGGTAAGACTCTGGAACATGGCCTGACCAGAAAGTGGTACAGTGGATAGAGTGTTGGCCTAGGATGCTGAGGACCCAGGTTTGAAACCCCCACTGGCTTGAGCGTGGGCTCACCAATTTGAGTGTGGGGTCGCTGGCTTGAACTCAGAGGTCACTAGCTTGAGTGCAAAGTCGCTGGCTTGCGCAAGGAGTCACTGGCTTGGCTGGAGCCCCTTCCCCCATCTAGGCATATTATGAGAAAGCAATCAATGAACAACTAAGGTGCTGCAATGATGAGTTGATGCTTCTCATCTCTCTCCCTTCCTGTCTGTCTGTCCTTGTCTGCCCCCCCCTCTCTCTCAAATAAATAAATAAATAAATAAATAAATAAATAAATAAAGACTATAGAACATGGAGCATTTAAATTGTAAGAGCAGAAGAACCGGCAGTGGGAAAGCATTACCAGATCGAGCACCCGGCCCAGGGCGGGTCTGTAGGGCTGGTCAGAAGTGTGTGGGTTCTTGACTTCAAGCAGGAAAGGTTTCACAACATGAGGCCAGGTGATTTTGAGAGTACACTTATTAAAGTTGAGGACAGTGAAACAAGGAAGGGCCTAGAATAGAAGAGGCAACAGGAGAGAGCCTAGGCAGGGCTGCTTTGGCTCACTGGAAATGTTATAGGAAAGAAATGAGCCAACACTGGGAAGTCAGAGAAAACGGGGCCTTGGGGACAGTTGAGGACTGAGCCCAGGACAAACTGATGCTGCCCACTGCTCCCCTGGTTGCAAGTCTCATGAAGACCCTTAGAATTTAGGAGATGCACAACTGTGGGGGAAGGAGAGGAGGAAGTGGTGGGGGAAAGGAAAGGCACAGGTATGGAGTGTGTTGAGTCCTTTGTGTTGAGGGTTTTTAAAGTCTGGGAGTTTAGGAAAGGTTCTTAATAGAATATTCATCAGCTTTTCCAGGTGTGCCCTTTTAGGGTCTGGTCTCTACTGATTGGTCAGCAGTACTGCAAGGGGTCATATGTCTTTGTAGCTGATCCTGGGCTTGCCTTGCCTACCTGGTTTTGCTGCTTTTCTGTGCCTGAAGCTAAAATACAACTGAGACCTAGATGTTATCTCTAGGGAGGCAACATTCTGTGTCTGGCTGTAAATTTCTCGGCTAGTTTGTTCAGCTGTTTGTCTCAGTTTCCCTATTCTTCTTGCCAAGGAATTTTCCTAGCATCTTACTGTCCCGTCTCAAAAGGACAGATAAAAGTGTGTGCATGTGTGATTGTGTGTGTGTATGTGTAAGGTGTGTGTTTGCTTGAAACATAAGTCCATGCATAGGAGTCATTAGTGACCAGAAAAGCTAGAAAGATGAATTAGAGCTGCATCATGGAGAGCCTCGAATGCCAGACTAAAGAGATTCAGCAGGTGAAGGGGAGAGGAGGAAGGTGTTTTAGGAGAATGATATTATTCATTTAGTGAATTTGAAGATGTATCTGGCCATGATGTTGAAGGTAACTGTTGGGCAGATAAAATGTATTATGCTCACTTTGTTAAAGATAACATGAGGAGGCCGTCGCCCAGGTGATATTAATGTGTGTTGGGGTGGGCTAAAGGCAGGCAGAATCCTTGTAGCCTGGGGCTTGGCTTTGGGATTAAGCCTTTCCTACCCTTTTTGATGTGGGGTGGTACAATCCAATCATGCCTCAGAAAGTGACTTTGTATTAGAGACTTCCCTATTTTGTATATTGGATTAAGGGTTTGGATTTCTACACTATAAAATGAGGATGGAGCGGGAGTTTGTGCTCTTGGTTCCTGAGATTATCTTCAGAGGAGAGAGCAGAAGGAGGCTATGTAGAGCAGGCCAGGAGAAGCAGCCAAGATGGCGGAGTGCTGAGTGAGATGCCAGTTTGTGTAGAGTTTGTATCTGGGATAAGGAAGGAGATGGGGAACTGAGGAGAATAAGGCTGGTGAGCTAGAAATCTTTGATTCTAGGAAACTCGGATAAGTCAGTGGCTTTGTGAGCACTGAATGTGATTGGGTGTTGGAGCCCAGTGTGTGTTTTTACTTGCCCGCCAGGTGCAAGCTAGGATTAAAGACTATGGCCCACCAGTTTTTGGCTCCGTTGTTTCTTTACCAACTGTCCGAATCCAATGCGAACCTGCATGGGCCAGGCGGCTGTGATGGTGGCCTTGGCCCTGGCCTTAGATATTGGCTTTACAGTAACCAAAGTTTATATAACACTGAAGCAGAAAGACTACCTAGGTGGTGGTAATTGCAGGGAAAACTAGAGGAAAATGGAAATGTAATCCCACAGCAATGAAAATATAACCTGAATATGTACAATGCAACATATCACAATTGCCTCTTCTTGTTTAGCACCTTCTATGGAGACAACTTAAGAAGCTCAAAAGCAAAAACATAATGCTTTAGCCTGACCTGTGTTGGCGCAGTGGATAGAGTATCAACCTGGAATGCTGAGTTCCTGGTTCAAAACCCCAGGCTTGCTGGTCAAGGCACATACAAGAAGTAACTTCTATGAATTAATGCTCCCTGCTCCTCCCCCCTTCTCTCTCTCCTTTTTCTAAAAATAAATAAATAAAATCATAAAAATACATAATGCTTTACAAACTTCTTCCCATCCCAAAAGCGCTCAATCAATGCATAAAGAGCATGATTTTATTTTACTGCTGAGAACATGAATAACAGAGGGCATCTAAAGAACTAAAATCAAGCTTCTTTACTGCACTATTTAAAAGCTGCATGTGGTATCTCCCAAACATTAAAAATAAAAATAATAAAGAAACCATTTTTTAAAAAATTCAAAACTAGCATATTTTTCTGTGACCCAGGTCATGCATAAAAACATAAAAATAACCCTAAGTGTTGCTGTCCCACTTTATTTGATGGAGAGGTTTCAGTTAAACTGTGAAGCTAGCTCTTGGGTCAAGAAAGAATAAGAAAAAGAAAGACAAAACGCAGGAAATGTGTTTCTATAGTGGGGTAGCGAAGTACCTACACAATGCCGAAGGAGGAAAAAAGGAACGACTTTAATATAAAAGTCTTGGATTCAGGAAAGCTTTGGATTATTCACACTGTTTAATTTTGAGGGTCACAGAGTGAACCATATGTCGGTAGAAGCATGCTGAACAAAACTCTCCCAGATAATTACTTTGAAGTCTTCCTGTCCCTTTGGCTCATCATCCCTTCCCTTCCCTCCCCTCCCTTCCCTCCCTTCCCCTTCCTTTCCCTTCCCTTCCCTTCCCTTCCCTTCCCTCCCCTCCCCTCCCCTTCCCTCCTTTCTTTTCTTTCCCTTTTTCTTTCTTTTTCTTCTTTTCTTTCTGCCTCTCTCTCTTTCTTTCTTTCTTTTGTTAAACCAGTTAGATAAGTATGAAGTATATGATGAGTCTAGTCAACAGGATGTATTGTCAGAATGTAGTGCTTAGAAGTGATCATGAAAAAGGCAACATTATATATAAAAACAAAGTGAGAAAAGGAAAATAAGCATTGTTATAAATTAAAATTCTAGCCTCTTTATGTATTTATTAAAGAGCATCCACATTAATAATAAAGTGATATCATAGTCTTTTGCTTTCCTGTCATGGTTTTCAGCTCAATAAATTTCTGCTTCCTGATTTCGTCTTACCAGGCATTCTTCTGCGCTCACTCATCAAGTCTATGTTTAGCCTCTGTATCCTGTCTCCACCTCTAAAGGCACATTATCAAATTCTTAAAACTGACTCAGGGTGTCTGGAGACTTCTCACATAGTTTGGGGAACTCAATGGGATATTTAACGACCCTACTAATGATGCCATAAGAAGACAGATTACATGTATCTTTATTTTCTGCCTGAAAGTTACCATTACCATGTTATTGTGTCTATATTTCCTCCAAGGATGTTTAACTCTATTTTCAATGTCGGTTAGATCCTTTCCCCCAAATTATTTAATCTTTAGGGGCTAATGATCATTTTAAATGAAAAAGTGAGATACCCTTCATAAAAGAGCTAGTGCTACCGACCCTATGACAGCAGGACCTACCCTTTGTGTTGGGTTTCCCAACAGCAGGAATGAGTTGTACTCAGTGTTCCTATATGTCTCTGTACAATATCCAGATGTTAAAACACAAACTCTCTCATCCAAACAGAACTCCAGATTCATTTATTGTTTTTATTCATACAAATTACTCCAACATTTGTTGTGCAACTACTGTATACAACAGTATACAGTCGACGCTGGACATGGCCCTTCCTCATCCTCAGTCCCTGGTGCCATGGTCATAGATCCTGACTGCAGGCCATAACCACAGAGGGTAGTAGAACTGTAACTAAGGTCTTACTAAGAACAATGAAACTGAGTCACCAGATATTATCAAGGAGAAACAGCAGAGAAGGGTACATACGCTTCCCCCCTACCCCCTACTTGCCTGCTTTCTTACCTATAGACAGAATTTTGCTAAGCAATTGCCCAGGGTTTAGCTATAAAAACCACAGCCTCCCTGAGTGGGGTGTGGAGCTTTCACTGACCTGCCACCATCAGTGCTGCCCCTGTATATAAGTAATAAAGGCTATGTGTGCTCCATCTTGTCCTCCTTGTGGTTTCTTTGGGATCCCTCAACAACACCAGACCAATTTTTTGGGTCTGGACCTCCTGCATTACAAACAGACTGACGGATCTAGTGTAGAAAGTATACAATGATGAATGGGGCATGGCCCTTGCCCTCAAGAAGCTTCTAGTTTTTAGAGCATGAAGGGAGTGGTGGTATAAGCTAAGTGTATGAAGAACTGTAATACAATGTAGATTATGATAAGAACAATAACCGAATTGTTCTAGGGGCCAGATTATAAATGGTGTCTGGATCAGGGGAGGATTCAGAAGGAAGTAGCAGTGGAGCTTTGAGATTTAATAGAGAGGATCTCAACAGGAAGAGACAAGAGAGGAAATAATCTAGACAGAGGCAACAGCATGCAATGGTATGGAGGCTGAAAAACACATGCCAAGTCTGGAGAAAGGCAAGTGATATGGTCTGGTGATCATAGAGTAGACCATCCTTGTGGAATGGAAAACCAAATTGCAAAAGTGGGTTGAGGCCACATCATAGAGGACATCATGTAGACTGAGAAGTTCAGAGGTGATTTAGCATGTAAGGGGGAGACAATGGAACCCTCTGAGAAGGAGAATGATTTGCTGTGTTCACTTATGCATTTATTTTCACCTTTCCCCACTCCAAAAAGAATTTGAGGCAACCGGCAATAATAAATACAATTCAATAGGGTAAAAATACGTAAAGAGAGTAAGACAAAGTGCTAAAATACTCATAAAATAGTCAAATGACACCAGCGGTTCATGCATAAAAATGGATAAAGAAGACCTTGCGTAATTATTAACCATGGAGCCCACAGTCATTCCTGCAAAGGCAGGGATATAATATGGGGGAAAATGACATGCTCAAAGCTGTACATCATAAAAGTCAGTCTAGCAGTACCCTGAAGGATAGCTTCAAGTGTGAACAATGTAGAAGGGGAGACTGGTTAGGAAGTTAGTACAATAGCAAGGATATCGATACGGTGATAACAAGAAACTTTTTTGTGTGTGAAAGGAGGGGAGACAGTGAGGTAGACTCCCACATGCCACATGCTCCCTGACCAGGATCCACCTGGAAACCCTATCTTGGGCCGATGCTCGAGTACTGTGCTATTTTTAGATGTGCTCTGCACTGATGTGCTCCAATGGAGATATCCTCAGTGCCCAGGGCCACATCAGAACCAATTGAGCCACTGTCTGTGAGGAAGAGAAAGGGGAGAGGGAAGGGAGGGAAAGCCGATGATTGTTTTTCCTGTGTGCCCTGACCGGGGATCAAACCTGGATATCCATATGCGGGGCCAATGAACTATCCACTGAGCCACCAGCGAAGGCCACAGGAGACCTTCGTATGGAATTTAGATTGCTTAATAGAAATCTGACAAACTGGATAAACTATTGCTCTGGTATCTCTATGGCCCAAAATGTGTTGCAAGAGACAACCCCAAAGACCTATAAAACTAAGTTGGTGCTATTTTCTGTCTGCTAGTGATGTTTTCCTTAGGGTGTGTGTGGCACGCAATTAATTCTTTCAAGAGCTTCTTCCCAAAGTGTCCCCAGGCAGTTGGTAGGTAAAAGTCCTCAGTGCCCTCTGTGTTCAAACAATGACATCTTTAACTGTTAGCCTGTGTGGTACCTTTCAGAGTAGACTACGCTTTTGTAGTCTGAACACTAGTAAGCCACTTAAGAATAAATGTTCAGTTAATAATTGGTTTCCTTTCAAAATAAATAAAAACTACGCTTCCCCCCCCCCTTTGTGTACGTCCCCTTTCAATATGACAGGCTGTGATACTAGCAGCAGGGAAAAGAGATAGCTTGCAAAGGCAACTGCAGCTCCCAAACCAAAAAAAAAAGGGAGTCAAAGTAGTAATGATACAGCGTCATTGGTTTTTAGAATGTCTGACTAGAGCAGCCAGGAAGATCTATTTGAATAACAGCAATTGTGTCCTGTGGTGAGGGTAAATTCTTCCCTGCTGGGTCTAAATTACTCAGAAGCAGGGGCAAGTAGAGAGGGGGAGTAATTATCTCTACCAATGGGACTTGCTAACTTTTCCAAGCAAGGTAACATGCTAAAGCACGCACACACATGCATATGCTTGGAAGAGTACTCTACATTTTCAACTACTCTCTTAAGGATCCTCTCTGATCTCATCTTCACCTTCCTGAATTCCCCCAAGGTCCCATTCTTCCCCTTTCTTTTCTTCTCTTCTCCCACTTGCCCTTCAGACTAAATAATCTTCAAAAAGGAACAGTCCTCACATATATAGTTCTAATACCTGCACGGCTGTTTATCTCTAGATAGCCACTGCTCAGGTGTTATTGTTTCATTTTGCACTCTGCAATGTGAGAAAGAGGACGTCTGAGAGAGAAGCTTCCGTGTTATACATGTTAATTATAAAGCATAACACCACAATGGTGGTTCTCGGCCTTCAGCCTATATCACAATCACTGGAGAGCTTGTTACAACACGACACTGGATGTGCCCCCAGAGTTTCTGATTCAGTAGGTCTGGGTAGGACCCCAATTTGTGATTTTCTAACAGATTCCAGGTATGTTGATGCTGCAGCATTGAGATCACACTTAGAAAGTTGCTGCAATAAAATGGTACTACTAATGTTAAAGCTGCCTGGGGCTTCTTTTTAATCCCAACCCCCCACCTCATCCCCTTAAGAGGTCGTTTAAATTATGTGAATGTTTAAATATCACTTCCTTGCTTTTTTGAAACTATTCTAATTTTGTCATATATACATATACCCCAAACTATGATAAATAAATACAGGGTATATTCCAATAACGGAATACCACATAGCAGTGAAGAGGAATAAACTACAGGTACACGAAAACAAGATAAATCTTAGAAACACAATTCCAGGTTGTAGAAAGCACATTATTGAAGATTATATGTAATAATTTAGCATTTTTAAATGTCTTCGTGCTTATCATTCCCTGTTCTGGTTGACTACGTGCCCATAAAAGCCTTCCTATTTTTCACAAGGAATTTGTTGAATGTGCAACACAACTTCTTTCCTAGGATCTCTACATAGGTCACATTTTTCTTACTTAATCTACAACTTGTGAGGTAGGCAAGAAAAGACATTCCCTTTTATCTTTTAACAAATAAGAAATGGGAAGGACAGAAAGAAATCACATAAAGGTGAATGTTTTAGGAGAAATAAAACCTCAAATCTTACATTCTTAGAGACTTCCATTAAGGGCAATTGATTTTAGGTCCACAGGCAGTGGGACAGCATTATAAACAATGCCCGGCAAGAAATTAGGAGAGGTAGATTCTAGTCCTGACTCTACGCCAGACGAATCAATTCATTCTTCTGCGTTTGTTCCCTCACTTACAAAATGATGCGGTCGATGGTTTTGAAACTGTGCTCAAAGAGATTTCTCAGAGATGCTTCATTTTTTTTTTTCAAAAAAAAATTCATTTAGTGATTTGAGAGAGAAAACAGGAAAACTGACCTATTTCTGTAGGTGCCCTGACTAGGGATTGAACCAGCAACCCTTGCCGAAGTTGCACATTGGGACTGCGCTCTCACCAACAGAGCTATCCAGTCAGGACAGAGAGATGCTCCCTTTGATACAGCTTCTCAGATCACTTAGAGCTGCATGCTCTGCTGTCTGTGGAACACATCATTCCAATCCCATACACTCAGTGCCGGCATCTCATCCACAGCATGCTGGATCCTGGTTTGTTCACAGGGGGTGAGGGGAGTAGACCCAAGGAGCTGTGTTTCTTCTCACACTGGGAGTTATCCCTGGCTGACATTATCATCTCTCGTGATTTCAACTACCACCTGTGTGGTAATAATTTTTGTTCTTCTTAGTTCACATTCACACCCACGTATTACAATTGCAGCAAAGTATTGCCACTTAGGTATCCAATAGGCACCTCAGACTCAATATGTCCAAACTAAGCCATCTTCCCTCTAATAACCTGATCTTTCTCCTGATTTTTCCAATTTCGTTGAATGATACCTACTTCTAACCTTCTTGTCCAGATTGGAATAAATGAAACAAGTAGAGATACATAATGACAGAGGGTTGAGATCATAGATAACCCTGTGCCCCCTATTTATGCAGTTCACCTCCATCAATCCCCATGAACCAAACTCAGATTGTAAAGGTAATTAATCATTGCTATCATTAAATCCTTTTTGCTTCCCTTGTGTAGTAATGAAGGAATTCCATAGCTATCTTCTAGGGCTTCTTATACTGAGAAACAGAACCGTCTAATCACCAAATTTGGAAAATTTCTCCCAGGATCCTTGACTACTAAGCTCTAACCAATAAATTACAACCTAAGGGGTTACTAGACTGATCTGATAAAGAAAACACACTGAATGACCTTCCTTCCAGGGTAGCTATCTGTAAATTTCTCCAAACATCAGTCTTGGACAACTACTCTCCTCCCAAAATAAGATCTGAAATCCTCTATGATAATATCCTGGATCAATCCTACAGTTCCCTTGCTCCAGCCCTCTACTACCATTGATTCTTTTAGTTAATATTAATTGAGTACCTGAAGTGTTCTTGGTACTGCTCTGGGCATGAAAGACACAGCAGTGAGGCAAACGTATACCTCTGCTACTTATTCTGCTCCCCTCAGAGGGTTCACTTTGCATCCTTCTCTGGCCTCGTCTTTTCCCCAAGGAGCGGACCTCTAAGAACTGCTTCACCTGGCCCCCTGCCAGCTGGCTCCTGCTTGGGTTTTAACAACAGGCGCATGGGTAGGAGCTGGAATACTGGGAGAGACAAGTGTTGGTCATGTCTTCCCTGGCTCCTCCTGACTAGCAGGGCCATGTTTCTCTCTGTCAGTACTTGAATTCCTCCAAGATTGCATCTCTTGGCCCTGGCCTGCTGGCTCAGTGGTAGAGCATCAGCCCAGCATGTGGATGTCTCCAGTTTGATTCCCAGTCAGGGCACACAGGAGAACTGCCCATCTTCTGCCCCACCCCTCCCCCTCTCTCAATCTCTCTCTCTCTCTCTTCACCCTTCTCCTCCTGCAGCTATGGCTTGATTTGAGTTGGCTCTGAGTTGGCCCTGGGCACTGAGAATGGCTCCATGACCTCCACCTCAGGTGCTAAAAAATGGCTCCGGTTGCAATGGAGCAACACCCTGGATGGGCAGAGCATTGCCCCCTGAAGAGCTCACCATATGGATCCCAGTCGGGCGCATGTGGGAGTCTGTCTCTCTGCCTCCCCTCCTCTCACTAAAATAAAAATAAAAAAACACCTCCTCTCTTTTCAGGCACTCCCTCCTTCCCAGGTCCTGCTCTTTCTCTGGATGTCCTGTCTAGTGCCAGTCTATCTCATTTACTCCCACCCTCCTGGCCCATCCCTGTTCTGCTGGAAGTCATCCTTCTTTCAAGTCTTGATTTGCACCATCTGCAAGGATTTCTATTTCCTCCTGACACCCTAGAGTGAGACAGTCCCAGGACTGACAGACCTCTCGTTCTGAAGTGGTACTGGATGGGGGGAGGAAGGAGAGGCAAAACATCAAACACAAAACAGTATAATAAAATGTCATAGAGCATGAGGAAGAGAAAGTAAAGTTGGATAAGAGTGACTGGGGTGGGCCACTGGAGGTAGATTGTTTTAATAGGCTGTAGAGGGGAAAACATGAAATGATGAAACTAATCTCATGGATATCAGAGATTCTGAACAAAAGAAATAGCAAGTGCAAAGGTCCTAAGGTGGGAAATAATTTAGCAATTTGAGGAACAGCTAGAAGGTCAATGTGGCTACTTGACGATATTATCTTCATTTGCATTCTTTCCTAATAAAACTATTCATTGATGACATTTATGTTCTTTTGTTTGTTTTAAGTGAGAGGAGGGGAGACAGTGAGGCAGACTTCTGCATATGCCCCAATGGGGATCCACCCAGCAACCTCCATCTAGGTCCGATGCTCAAATCAACCCAGCTATTTTTAGTGCCTAAGGCTGATGCTTACATCAACAGGCCATCACAGCAACCCAGGCCAACACTTGAACCAACCAAGCCACTGGCTATGGGAGGGGAAGAGAGAGAAAAGGCAGAGGAAATGGAGATAGAA
Source organism: Saccopteryx leptura (assembly GCF_036850995.1). Taxonomy (NCBI): domain Eukaryota; kingdom Metazoa; phylum Chordata; class Mammalia; order Chiroptera; family Emballonuridae; genus Saccopteryx; species Saccopteryx leptura. The sequence goes on along the minus strand of NC_089516.1, from coordinate 86,844,876 downwards.
GCAGATGGTCACTTTGCTTCTGTGCCCTGACCAGAAATCGAACCCAGGATGTCCATACGCTGGGTCACACTCTATTCACTGAGTCAGCCAGCCAGAACCTGATGACCTATTACGTTTTAAGCACTGTTCTGGAGAACAGAGATGAAAGCCATAGTCTCTGCCTTCATGGAGTTAACAAAAAAAGTAGAGGTCTTTTCTTCTACTTAAATTAGAAAACAGAAAAAAGTATACTGTAGCATTTGGGTTTCTATAAGGTAGAAGTTCATCCAGACACTTCCATGAACCTTGTACCAATGTTCACAAGTCGAATTCAAGATCTACTCGTTCATTAACTGACACATTACATATTCTTACACAGTCACAGGCTATTAAAATGTTTAAAGACAATTTGCAAAAAAGAAAATAGAAATATTCAATGTTATTTTAAAAATAAGATTACTACCTATGTTAGATAGCAAAGTATGCAGTATTTGAAAGGATAAGAAAAATTTGAAAGATCTGCATTAGACACCTAATTTTTTTGTGTGTGTGATGAAGTAAAAACATAGTACAGGAGATAGAAAAGAAGTCTAGAATGAAAAGAATAAGAGAAAATGCTATTGGAAGTAAGGTACTGGAAGAACTTCATTTTTTTTTTTTGAAAGAGAGAGAGAGAAATACAGAAAAGGAGAGAGAAGGTGAGAAGTATCAACTCGTAGTTGCTCTCACTTTAGTTGTACATCGAGCTTCCTGTACGTCCCTTGTCTGGGGCCAAGCCAGTGTCGCCTTACTTAAGCCAGAGATCTTGGGCTTTTCAAGCCAGTGACCTTTGGGCTAGATCTTTGTGATTGTGTGGACAATTCCTCCGCTCAAGTCAGCCACCCCTTGCTGATGAGCCTACACTCAGAGCTAGCGATCTTGTGCTTTCTAACCAGCGACCTCAGCATTTCAGGTTAACACTTTATCTACTGAGCCACCACTGGTCAGGCCAAACCCATTCATATTGAGTGAGAAATATTAGAGTGGGCCATGAAAGCCTCGATCTCCTGATTTCCTTAAAAAAAAGACAACTGTTTTGAATGAAACAGACACTGAGGTACATGAAGAAAACACCGATTTATCAGGTTACTCAATCATGCAAACAGCATTGATGAAGTCCATAGGATGTACATACCACTTTGTATAGCCTATAGGAAATCCAAAAGATAAGCGAGTTAGGCTTTCCATCCTGAAAGTGTTTGCAAGGAGATAAGACAAATACAGAGAAAGAATTAACAGAGGCGAGAGAGAAAAGATCAGTCTAAAAAGGAATGATTCTGTGTTGTCTATCTCTTAAGAAATTTTTACTCAAATAGTGACCATGATTTAAAGCAGTGGTTTTTAACCATTTTACACTTAGAGACTGGTGAAATAATAGGAGAATGATCTCAGGTACTGCTAAGGAAGAAATCACCCTTAGCATAAATGAATTTGACTAAGGTCATTGGGCTTGTAATCTTCATACAACATCAGCGTGGTTAACTCTTCCGTGGACCAGCACTAAATATCTAGTGCACTGGTCCATGGAGCAGAGGTTGAAAAACACTGATTTAAGGTGCACTTTGAAAACATTAATAATGTAATGAGGAGGGGGTGATAGCATCATTGTACCCAGTAATTGCATAAAAATCTCCATGGGCTTATATTTCACTCTACCTTGAGTATATTCCTTACAGCGTCCAAAACAGAAAAGTCACCAAAACACACCTTTAGGCTTTTTCAATCTATCAGTATCACTGCATTAATTCTGAAGACCTGTTTTTTACACATTGGTCAGCAACTAATGAGTTAAGACTGAAAATATAGAAAGTCTCATGGAGCCCATATTCTGTCTGGCCAATATCTACATGTAGGGCCAGTGGCCGTGGAAATGCAGATTTGCATTGAATTTGGGCAGATAGTAAAGGAACTGTGGAGCCAGAGGATGGTGGCCCATGGCATTTATTAAAGTCTCCCAAAGGCAGACAAGCAAGCAGGCAGGGAAAACCCACTTCCCTCTCTCAGGGTTGACCAGCAAACAGGCCAGGGAGGGTGGCGGTGGACCCCTTCTCTGGCAAACAATAGCAAACAACGGCCCCTCTCAAAGGCAGCAGGTAATCTATAATCTGCTGCCCTGAGGGCAAGCACCTGCAGCCTTCCATAGACTGTACACACGTGGCACTGCCCCGTGCTCATGCACTAATTAGGCAAAGTGCAAGCGAGCAAGCCGAACACACTTGTTTGCCCAACACTATAGTAACAGTGAACAGCATTCACTATTCTTCGCAAGGAACTGCCAATTAGCTCTGCCAACTGAATACTGCAGGCAGCTGCAAATAAGGTGTTAAACAAACCACTATGAGAGGAACTTTCACAAGAAGCAGTTACACATGAGCACATGAGCTCACAAGCACATTCAGCCACAACCTGGAATCTATTGTTCTAGTGATGTGTTTTGTTTTCCGTTCTATGCAGCTATTTCTCCAGAAATTTACCTTGCTAGTTATATATAATTGAATCTAGATAGCAAACTAAGTGGAAGTTTCCAAAGATCACAGCACTGATAGACAGAAGAGGTAAAAGAACAGGTAACAAGGGGAAGTTAGGCAGTGATGAAATGTAAAATACATTCTGGAGTGTGAGTTACCTGTGTGAACACAGATCATCAGAAGCTGAATGTATCCTCCGAAATTCCTCCTAATCCAGAGCTTCTGGAGCAGCTGTAGGGGTCGGTATGCCCCTCGACTCCGCCCGCCAACCTCAATGAACCATCTGTGACAGTCGTTCACTGACACCAGCAGACACCAGCACCAGGTATCCAAAATCTGGAGCTAGTTTTTGTTTGTTTTTACTTATTCATTTTAGAGAGGAGAGGGAGAGACAGGGAGAGAGAGAGAGAGAGAGAGAGAGAGAGAGAGTGTGGAGAAACAGAGAGAGAGAGAAGGGGGGAGGAGCTGGAAGCATCAACTCCCATATGTGCCCCGACCAGGCAAGCCCAGGGTTTCGAACCGGCGACCTCAGCATCTCCAGGTCGACGCTTTATCCACTGCGCCACCACAGGTCAGGCTCTGGAGCTAGTTTGATCACAGCCTCTGAACTTAAGAGATTGATTGTTCTCCACATTTAGGACATGATCCTTTAAGACACAATATTCTTACACTTTGAAGTCTTCATTGATGCATTTTCTTTCTGTCTTTTTTTGGTGCATTTTCAAGGTTATTTAAAAAGGAAGTCTTTGCAACCTGTATAATTTTAATAACCAACGTACCCCAACAAATTTCATTTTCTAAGAAAGTAAGAAAGTAATAATAAAAAGGAATTCTTATACTCATGTATCAACCTACCAATTCCAATCTGTGATTTACATAATAAACAAGACCAAAGTATACAGGTCACAGAGCACCAAAGAAAAATAACAAAAAGAACTTTCATACTTTATATTGGATGCTAAATATATAGTAGTTTTTCAAGTACCCTTGCCAATATAGAGGCTACCCAAGGACCTGTATGAACATGTTATATTAATCATTTCTATTAAGTTCCTATAGTGGCATGGAAATTTTCTAGACATTATAGAAGATACAAAACAGCCCTGGCCTATAGCTCAGTTGGTTAGAGCAGTGGTCCCCAACCCACGGGCCGTGGACTGGTACATGTCCGTGGGCCATTTGGTACTGGTCCGCAGAGAAAGAATAAATAACTTACATTATTTCCATTTTATTTATATTTAAGTCTGAACGATGTTTTATTTTTAAAAAATGACCAGATTCCCTCTGTTACATCCGTCTAAGACTCACTCTTGAGGCTTGTCTAGGTCACGTGATACATTTATCCATCCCACCCTAAAGACCGGTCTATAAAAATATTTTCTGACATTAAACCAGTCCATGGCCCAAAAAAGGTTGGGGACCACTGGGTTAGAGCATCATCCGAAAGCACAGAGATTGTCAGTTCAATCCCTGGTCAGGGCACATACAGTAACAAGTTGATGTTCCTGTCTTTCTCCCTTTCTCTCTCTGGCTAAAATCAATCAATCAATCAATAAAAAAGAAGATACAAAACATAAAAGAGAGAACATTCCTGGCCTACAAAAATTTATTTAGAATAAGGCTTAAGATAGACACATGCAAAGGAAAGAATAAAAATAAATTTGACAATGCATTCAAACTACATAGATATTAAAAAATGCAAATAAAGGGGGAAGTCAACTGTGATGATTATAATTTAAAGTAAATGACTCTTTCTTTTTGAGAGACAGAGAGAGAGAGAGAGAGATATGCTTCAATTCGTTGTTCCACTTAGTTGTGCCATCGATTGCTTTATACGTGCCCTGACCAGGGCTCGAAACAACTATCTAGGAGTCAAGCCAGTGACCGTGGGATTGGGATTGACAACCTCAGGACTGAGCTGGCAACCCTGGTATCTAACCAGAGATATCAGCGCTCTGGGCTGATGCTCTTATCCACTGCACCATCGGCCAAGGCTTGATGACTCCTCAGCTGTCTTTGTCCTTAGTTAAGAAAATCTGGCCCAATGGTTTTTGAAAAAGTAAACTTTCAGTTTGATGTGGCTTGGGAACTGGGACAACAGAATCTTCTCTTTTATAAGAGAAAAGTGGGGCAGAAGAAATCCATCACCTCTGCAGGGGAAGAAAACCCATACTTCATCTTCAGGCACCCCCCACCCACCTTCTCCAGAATATGATTCATGAGTTTTGCCACGGAAGAGTCTGTTTTGCCTTGCCCTGTCCTAATGAATGGTGGAGTGAGGTGACAAAGCATTTCATCTGAGGATGCAAAACAGTGACAGGTTAGATTATACATTGAGGTTATTGGGATACAAATGTGATTGCTCAGGGCACCCTTTTCGTGACAAGGAAACTGATGATCTTTACTATTTCTTGTAGGAAGCAGCAATTTTGAACTCATAAGTCTTCTCCAGCCCTGGTCAAAAGACACAGGGTCACATTACTTAAAAAACAAAAGTTTCTTGCCCAATTCTTTTGAGGTCTTTTAACAAAGAAGATTCATCACTGGCCTCAGCACACTGCTCTGCTTTGAAGGTTTTTGAACAATGATTGTGCCGGATCTTGGTGACTTTTCAGAGAAAAAAGTCATGTCGCTGATTCAACCAACAATCTTATAATTAGAACTGACTTGTTAGTCACCGGAAGATATAATTACATCCAAAGGAACAATTCCGTCTTTGACAAACAATAACAACCTGCATTTATTTAAAATCAGAGACCTAGGTCTGTTGTCATTGGTATCATAGCATGATTTTTCCTTGCTCCATCTTTATCCAGGACCAGATTTCCCAAATTTAGAGAGAAGCTTACATTCTGAGCCAAAATATTGTTTTTGAATTGCCAGAAGCTGCCTGTTAATTTTCCCCATGTTCTTATAAATTCAATTAAAAGCTGAAGCTTAGATCGAATTAAAATGACGTGCTTTGTTATCAAACTTCCAGCCACCCAGCTGTTCAGAATATTAACGCTAATACATTTCATGTACAGTAGTATTTTCTAAGGTCCTCTGTAGGTTCCCTCACGTCTGTAGTCAATTAATTACTTGTTATGTATGTGCTTATGGCAGCCGGGCTTCCTGTTTCCATTACCTCTTCCGCTCCCATGAAGCCTTGAAAACACTTGAATCCTGACATTCATGAATCATAACTAAATGCAATATCCTTTCTTTTCTTTTCTCCGGAAACAGGCCTCACACTCAAAGGGAGCAAAATCTAACATCTCTGAAGAACTTAATCAGAATTCTTCCTCCATTATCAAATGTTCTGACCAAATCCACTGACCAGTATACGTCTGTCATGCCAGGTATTAGGCATCTTGACAAAAATTGTAGAACCAAGGGTGAATGAGGGAGCTAGCTAGATACACTGCTTCTTTTAGCTGAAGATTGAAAAGAAGTAGTGATGATTGAAATAGCTGAGAAGCAACACATTCATTTTTATTTTCAGAATGATTAAAAATAAGTGCTTTGACTGAAATCCCAAGAGGAATGTCTTGCCAGGTAGAGAGAGCCACCCTGCTCTGTCAGGAGCCAGTGAGCATTATTAATGCACAGTACAGCGCTGTTGCTGAGTCAGACCCAGGCAGGTGTGAAAATTAATCAAAAAGGAATGAAATTATTGCGAAAAAACAAGCAAACCAGATTCAGTGATTAGCAAAATTCAATGAAGTGAAAAAGAGTGTCTTGGAAACCGAGTACAATTTCAGGTGCTTCTCTTCCTCGTATGAATCCGTCCCTGCACGTTGCTATACATCTGCAGCTTCAGGCAACAAGCAGCCCTTCTGAAGGTGCCTTGGAATTTCAGGCTATCCTTACTGCCTGTTTCAGACCAACAGATATTATTCCTGTCTCACCAACTACACACCCGAGCGTATTCTACCAGCCTCCACGATTACCTGTATAGCCACATAATTGTGTTTTACTCATTCCAAATCAGCCACACATATTCATACTCCACAGACAATGAATTAGTCAGGGAAACAAACATGGAAAGGCCATTTTAGATAAGGGGAATAACATGAGCAGAGGCATGGAGCACGAAGCCCCTGCTGTGTGTAGACAACCCCGATCTTTGCTGGAAGAGGAAATGCAAGTTATGGTTCAGCAAGTGAAGGGACATCTTCATTGCTTTCAGTTATGACCCACTCGCTCAAAAGTGCAAAGTACATGAATATTTAGAGGCAATAGTGAGTGAATGAGTCCATGCTTGGCATATGAGGATTACAGATGGCTAATACAGGGGATCCTCAGGTTACGACACAGTTCCGTTCCTACAACAGTGACGTAACCTGAATTTTGGTGTAAGTCGAAACACACCCTAGCCTGATACAAACTGAACACTTGCGCTTTTAACAGTCCAAAATGCTGTAGTTAAGCATACTGGGGAACGTCAACTCCCTCGCTCATATGCCATGTTACTGTGTATTCTCCCATCACATGCAGCCAACCTAGTTCATTCATGTAGACAAGGCTAACAGTGTAAGCCAAACACTCACATCTCGATTTTTTAAGGTTTTTATGGGAGCGAGAGTCATAAACTTGAAACGTCATGTTGAGACACATAACCCGAGGATCCCCTGTATATATGTCAATTGACAATAGAATCTTTCTCTGTACCTAATTGCCCTATTGTCATTAAACTTTCCTGTGTCCCAGTTCCAGCATGTGGTATCAGTGTTACGAAATTTCCTGTTTCAACAGGATATAATTAATTACCTCTATCTTTTCTTATTTATTAGTTGGCCCAAGCTTTCTAATATGGTGTCTCTCAAAGTATGGACTAGACACCTGCATCAGAAACCTCAATCAATGCTTGGTGACATGTAGATTCTTGGAACTCAGGCTAGGTCTGCCGAATCAGTGTAGAGTCTAGGAATCTGAATTGTGACAAACACCTTTAGCTGATTCTAACGTGAAAATCTAACCACGTCACTGGAATGACACCTATGTGTGGTAATTTACACCAGTCGTTTCTGCACTTTTTACACTTCGGGACTGGTGAAAATAGGAGAAATATTTTGGGGACTGCTAAGGCAAAAATCACCCTGAGCATAAGTGAATTCAACTAAGATCACTGGATCTGTGACAATTTGTGAGACATAAAACAGTAAAATACAGCTCACTTCTCTTATTAGAATGTTTTTTTAAAAAAAGCATTTTGTTTGATAGCTGAGATATGATTTGGGGATTCTAGTAGATCAAATGTGACCTATAAAGCCACGTTTAGCAGTTATAGATCAGATGCTGTTTTCAATGACTTCGCGTTAACATCCTCCCCACATTCTGGTCCACGTGTGGTGCACTGTCCATTATCTGGCAGTGAATTCACTGCTGTGTGGATTTATTTGTGGGATTCTGAATTTTATTTTATCTTTTTATTTTATTTTATTTTATTTTATTTTAGTGAGAGGAGGGGAAAGACAGGCCTCCAATGCACCCTGGCCAGGATCCACTGGCAACCCCCATCTGGGGCCTATGCTTGAATCAACAGAGCTATCCTCAGTGCCGGGAACCATGCTCAGACCAACTGAGCCACTGGCTTTGGGAGAGGAAGAGAGAGAGAAGAGGGAGAGGGAGGGGAGGAGAAGCATGTGGTTGCTTCTCCTGTGTGCCCTGCCCAGGGATCGAACTCAGGACATCCACATACTTGGCCAACGCTCTATCCACTTAGACAGTTGGCTAGGGCCCTGAGCACAAATTCATCACCTCACACCGGACTGCTGAGCAGCCCTCCACCCCCGGGACACTGGAAACCCACAAAGAACTCTCAAATCCACTCAAATTTTACCCCAGTAGCCTTCCTTCCACCTATTTCTACAAATTACAGCCATAGGAACAAACTTTCACCTTTATAATGTCTCCAGAAGTTACCGTTTATTTCTGTATCGACTCATTTGACCCTACTGATACCATTCACCTGTTTCTCCACCATAACTTCCTTATTACCCTGGGAACCTTGAGCTTTAAATAAAATGAAACTAATTTAGGAAAGCACAGACATAGAGTCTTTTTGAAGCCGGGACCGAGTATGATACATGCAGTCATAATCCCAGGTAGAAATCATTTGCTTTAAAGACTTTATCAATGATAGACTGTCCCATTGTGAAAAGCAGTTTAGCACAGAATTAGCAATCAGAGCTTTTTGCCAGCCTCCTGAGCAGCTGTTAAAACTTGTTTGGAACCTTGGCATGAGAAAGGCTGCCGCCACTGTAAACTGCAGTGGTTCATCTGAAATACATTTATGATTATGAAAAGCACAGCAAAACATCTGCAAAGGAAAGCAAGCATAGGGGGTTAGAAGGGCAAGTGAGTAAAGCTTCCCAGTATTATCTGAGGGCTAGCCAGAGGAGGCTGGAAAGGAGGTTTCCCAAGCAGCTGCCTGATCCAGGACGGAGTTGCCAACAGTTAACAGAAGCCAACAAAAGGAGAAGGGACCTAAGGGACCTCTCTCTCCCAGGCTCAGCCTGAGGAAATGGAGAGAGAGCCTCACTAACCTCCGAAGTAGAGGAACATACGAAGAAACACAATGGGTTGAGCCTTGTGTGATCAACACAATCTGTACACAAGGTAGAAGATATATTCTGTAACACATGAAGCCCTAGCTACAGTCATGCCAACAAGGAGCTTCTCACTTGCTACTTCGGATGGGATAAAACTACATTATGTGGAAATTAGTTCTACGAAATTAGAAACTTGATTAGTAAGAGTAAAAAATGCATTTGCAGCCTGACCGGAGGTGGCGCAGTGGTAAAGTATCTACCTGGAATGCTGAGGTTGCCAGTTGGAAACCCCGGGCTTGCACGGTCAAGGCGCATAGAGAAGCAGCTACTATGAAATGATGCTTCCTGCTTCTCTTCCCCCATTTCTCTCTCTCTTTCCCCTCTCTAAAATCAATAAATAAAATCTCTTAAAAATGCATTTTCTGAAGAAAATAGACTGTATATATGAGTCAAAGTCAAAGAAGGCAGTGTGGAGAATTCCAAGTAATTTTCTTAAAGATTGAAGGGATTTGAGTCAAGTTCACTATAAATTCCGAAAAGTGCATTTGGGAATTTAAGAAGACATCGAATATTATCAATGGGTTACTTTTGCTTCAACTTACACCGGCCAACTGATTTATCTTCTCTCATTCCTCTTTCTTATAATCTTCTAAGTCATACATAGGCCAAATATATGTTAAATGGAAATTTACAAAGATTTATGTTAAAAACTTCACAGTGAAATGTAAATCTATTGTGATTATCTTTCCATCATTAAGTGTTCAGTAGTAACTTTAGACATAGTGTAGAAATAATGTATAGAAAGTTCAATGCATTTATTCTCTGAGGAGGTATAAATCTAAGGTCGCCCCCGATAGCTGCCACTGTCTTTTAATGTATTACAACACAGTGTTGGTAACTGCTATGCATTTTAAAGATTGTTTTGTTACCAAAAAAGCTAGGTAGCTGAATCCTAGAGAGTTTACTGAAAACTATCAAAGGGAACCAAAATTTTTGCCTTTTGGGATATTGATTTTTAAGCTGGTTATTAAGAAAACTCTCAGAAAGAAACTCTGACCCTTCTCTTTCAGATGGAAAAACCTGCTTCAGGAAGGGAACCTTAACATAATCATCTCTGCATTAGACAGGAAGCTTCTAGAGGGAGCCTGTTGAATAAATCCTGGGCCCCCACCCCTGGATCTCATTGTTTCTGGGTTGCCTAGCAACAATTTAGGTGTCACGTGTGTTCTGCTTCATCATCCTTAATTACCTGCAAATCACCCATTCTCACTTATGAAATCTCAGATCCCTACCCCACCTTTCTCTTTGTCCAAAATAACATATATACCCAATTTCAGCACACTGTTTTGAGAATTTTCATACTTTTGTGAATTCCTCAAGCGCATGCATTAAAATTTGATTTTCTCCTGTTACTCTATCTCTGTTCATTTGATTATAAGCCCAGAAAGAAGAACTTTGAAGGTGGGAGGAAAAGTATTTTTTTAGCCTTGACACTACACTCCTAGAAGTCAATAAAAGATAAAAAATATTTTTACATTCCAATATAGTTCATATTAATTTCTGCATCTTATGTTAGATAGGTCTGGAATCGTAACTAAAAAAAGCAATTGAGTGATAATAGGGTGATGATGATAGGTTAACATTAGGATATTTATCCAAAAGTCAGAACAAGGTAAAAACCTCTGTGTTATAGATTGCTATTGTGTGTTTATAAAGATCATTTCTTAAGGATGTTCACCCTATATTGATATCAGTTTCTCTCAACTTTAGAACCCACATTCTAAATTCCTCCATAATAGGCCAATCTACTAGCATCAACTAAATTTCTCATCATCAATGCTATCTCTGCACCCTCACATATGAGGTCCCCCTACTTCAAATATCCTCACAGTGCCTCCCAGATCAATCCCCAAATCCTCCAATCTCTTTATGCTTCAGCTCAATGTTCATGTACTGTATCAAAAGTTTTGATGAGTCCTCATCTATACTTAACTTTCCACAACTTTAAGTTCTTCCAGCATTTGTTAATAGTTTATATCACAAGATCATATTCTTGCTCATATGTAGGAATTATTTTCTAGTAATGCTGTAAAAAAATAAAGTTTGTTTGGCCCTAGCTGGTGGCTCAGTGGATAGTGTCAGCCTGGCATATGGACGTCCCAGGTTTGGTTCCGGTCAGGACACAAAGGAGAAGTGACCATCTGCTTCTCTTCCCTCCCTCTCCCCCTTCTCTCCCTCTACCTCTCCTACAGTCAGTGGCACCACTGAATGGAGCACAGCCCCAGGCCCTGAGGATAGCTCCTTTGTAGCGCATCAGCCTCAGGCACTAAAAATAGCTTGGTACTTGAGCATTGGCCCCAGACAGGGTTGTCTGGGTGGATCCCTGTTGGGGCACATGCAGGAATCTGCCTCACTATCTCCCCTCCTCTCACCTAAAAAAATGAATAAGTAAATAAAGCTTATTCTTACAACTAGATCTCAAATTCCTCCAGGAGAAAGCTCAAACAGTGCATTTGGTCTTCCATAGCACTTACTTCAGGGCTATCGTTCAGCCAAAAAGGAATTATTCAGGATTTGTTTGTGGTCCCAGCATTGTACAATGTATTATGGGTATGGGCACGAGAAAAGATCATTGTCTATGCACAGAGCAAATGTGAATAAATATTTCTCACATGAAGGAGTACGTCCAGCAATGGATTGTGTGTAGACACACTGTGGATCTGTCTTGGATTTGGCTATCTCTTGCCTAGGCTCTGGGATTTCTGTGGAAGGGCCACCTTTCCAAGCCTACTCTTTTCAATGCATCTTCTAATGCAAACAGAAATGTGTAACCCTTACCACTATATTATCTACATTTACATCCAGTGATTATAAGCACTTCAAATGGGTGGGTGACACCTAAGCCAAATCATAAACAAACTCTGATCTTTAGAGTGGTGTGAAGGGATAGAAGGGGCGTTGTGCTAAGAGTCAGGAGGCTGGGCTCTCTCGTTAGTTGACCGTGTGGGAATTGGACAGACTACTTGGTCTCTTCACTCCTGTTTCTCACATATTTACCCTCCCAACCCTTAAATCTGAAGGAGCGGTCTGTAGACCAGCAGTACTAGCATCACCTTGGAGCTCGTTACAAATGCAAAGTGTCAGGCCCCACCCCAGACCTACTGGATTATGGATTAAAGTCTACATTTTAACAGATTTCCCAGGTGATCTGTACAGACATTAAAGTTTGAGAGGCACTATCTTGGATTATGACACTTTTGAGGACAGAGACAATTGTAATCACCATATATCCCCTAACATCTATTGATGAGCCTAGGGCATAGATAATTTGTTTAAAGGATAAATGAAAATGTAAAAAAAGGGAGGAGAGGGGCTAAAATTGATTGTATACCTGGTCCTTTCCAAGTTTAACACTCTGTAGGTCAAGCTTAAATTGGTGGATTTTAACATAGGCAAAATGGGACTTCAAACTAAATCCTGCTTGAGGCCTAATGTCTCTGACCTATTTTTCCATCTGCTAAATAAAAAATTATATGCCAACTCGTCGCACAGTATTCTCAATTAAATTAGATGAAAAACACTCAAGTATGTGTGTGCGTTCCTTTTATAATAAATTCTTGCATATGCTCACTGAGCTCCTGGATCTTAACATTAAAAATGTTCAAGTTTTTAGAAGTGGGAAAAAAAATGTTGTCCCGGCCAGCTGTTTTTATAGCTCCTGTCTACCAGCTGGCTTTAAATAATAACACCAGAGAGAGAATGTATGCCATTATTTACAGACGCTGTCAAACTGTGGGCACTGAATTTCTTGCCCTTCTACCACTACTTGTCTCTTGCTTTTCAGAGAGTTTAAATAATCTCGTATGCACTCCTGGGCTTCTGCCTGTCCCAACTCACTTGGCTTCCACTGTTCTCTAAATATAAATTGTACAAGCTCATATTTTCTCTCACAAGACTCAGTTATTACTGTAACATTCTAAGTAAAAACAAACAATGCAGAAATATTCATATTGCAATGACATCTCCTAATACGATTCTTCCATTACAGTTTGAAAATAAGGTTTTGTTTCTCCAAATACCAATAACGCTGAACAGAAAATATCTGTATCTGGGATACTGGGTTTCAGATTTTGTAAGCATCCAAAATACAAAGAGGTTTGCATTTACTTCTGCAAAATCCTAATAAATGATCTACTTAATTTCCTACTTGGATTTATTGAATAAATTGGTTCCCTACAAAAGTGAATGGTGAATGTGCTAGTTGTATAATTTCCACATCTAATTAAGGCGCCTTTCGGAAAATGTCCAGCAAATCCTTGTCCCAACTTTCTGAACATTCTAACCGTTTGTCATTTCTGAATGAGTGAACTGTTTACCTGTGTGGATCTGTGTGAACACCTGGTGTTGTAAGCAATGGTGGCCAGAGAAGCACGGTGATGAAAATGGCAAAAAACAAACAACTGTAAGTGTTCTACACCAAAACACTGTGGCTACTTCTGAGCATAAGCTGGAGGTTAGAATACAAGGAGATAATGTTTCTGTGGAATGAGGCTTTACATTTCTGTCTCTGTGTGTCTACCAATAAAACAGAACTGATATTAACTACCCCTTCTCCTCCTCCTATCCTAAGCAGTCTTAATATTTGCAATACAAGCACCCAACTGTTTATCTCTAACGCTATTCTAAACTCTACCATAACTGACCTTTCTAAAAGAATGCCGAGCAATTCATCACTGATATTAGCTTGCTAATAAATCTATCATGGATGAAAATAATGATGTTTCCTTGTTACTACTAAGGTTTTTTCAGATTCTGTCCTAGAAGGTATAATAGCTAACAGTTAAAAATCTTGCTGGGGAAAGATATAGTTCAGATTGCTACAAATAATTGTTTTCAATTTTTATTTATTGATATTAGCCAAAGAGGAAGGGGATAGAGAGAGACACGAACACCGCTTCCTGTATGTGCCCTGACCAGAGACTGAACTCAGCAACCTCTGCACTTTGGGACAATGCTCTAACCAACCAAACTACCCAACCAGGGTACTGCAAATGGAGTTGAAACCTGGCTAAAAGGTAAACCATCTACTAATTTCATACATAGCATTATTCCTACATTTTAAATTGGTTAATAATGAACATAATCAGAATGATTGAAAAGTCTGTCTCTCCTCTTTTGACACGACATATTTCTGAGATACATAAACAAGAAATTAAAACAAACAAAAAGCTAAAAACAGTGGCTCCAAAAACCCATATTTCACCCAGGAGACATTATTAGGTACCCTCAATTATTTGAGTAGAGTTTTTTTTTTGTTTGTTTTGTTGGGGGGTTTTTTTGTTTGTATTTTTCTGAAGTGAGAAGCGGGGGCAGGGGGCAGAGAGACAGACTTCCTCATGAGCCCAACCGGGATCTACCCAGTATGCCCACCAGGGGGAGATGCTCTGCCCATCTGGGGCATTGCTTCATTGCAACTGGAGCCATTCTAGTACCTGAGGCGGAGGCCATGGAGCTATCCTCAGCGCCTGGGCCAACTTTGCCCCAATGGAGCCTTGGCTGCAGGAGGGGAAGAGAGACACAGAGAGGAAGGAGAGGGGAGGGGTGGAGAAGCAGATGGGCGCTTCTCCTGTGTGCCCTGGCCGGAAATCGAACCTGGGACTTCCACACACTAGGCCAGTGCTCTACTACTGAGCCAACCAGCCAGGGCCGAGTAGAGCTTTTTTTTTAATACTTAATTTCATGTGGTAGGTTAGGTCTCTGTGGTATCTACACTCCCAGAAGTCAAATGCCCAACTCACCAATAGCCAAAGGTCTTAAAAACTGCCTTGTGTGCAGAGGAGTGGGGGGTGGGGAGCCAGGTGAAAAAGGTGAAGGGATTGAGGAGTACAGACTGGCAGTCACAGAACAGTCATGGGGATGTAGAGTACAGCACAGGGAATACAGTCAATAACACTGTAATAACTGTACGGCACCAGGTGGGTACCGAAAATATAAGGGGAAACACTCTGTGAAGTATGTGATTGTCTCACTATGCTGTACACCTGAAGCTAACACAAAATAATTGTGAGTGTCAACTGTAATTGAAAATTTCTTTTAATTTTAAAAAATGTAAAAAAAAGGCCCTGGCCGGTTGGCTCAGCGGTAGAGCGTCAGCCTGGCGTGTGGGGGACCTGGGTTCGATTCCTGGCCAGGGCACATAGGAGAAGCGCCCATTTGCTTCTCCACCCCCCTCCCCTCCTTCCTCTCTGTCTCTCTCTTCTCCTCCCGTAGCCAAGGCTCCATTGGAGCAAAGATGGCCCGGGCGCTGGGGATGGCTCCTTGGCCTCTGCCCCAGGCGCTAGAGTGGCTCTGGTCGTGGCAGAGTGACGCCCCGGAGGGGCAGAGAATCGCCCCCTGGCGTGCCGGTCGGGCGCATGCGGGAGTCTGACTGTCTCTCCCCATTTCCAGCTTCAGAAAAATACAAAAAAAAATGTAAAAAAAAAAAAAAAAAAGAAGGAAAAAGGGAGGGATGGAAGGAGGGAGAGAGACAGAGAGAGAAAGAAAGAAAACCACCCTGCCTAGCATGATCTAAAATCTAATTGACCCTGTTTAAGTACAATTCTGACAAGAGACATGAAACAGTGTACAGGCAGTCCCCAGGTTACGAACGAGATAGGTTCCATAGTTTTGAAAATGTTTATGTATTCATGTGCACAGAAAAGTAAAAATAAATACTATGCTAAGACAAACATCTGTCTAAATTGCATTTAACAGGTAAATGTACCTGTTCTGACTTAAATACAAATTCAAGTTAAGAACAAAGCTACAAAATCAATCTCATTTGGAACCCAGGGAATGCCTGTATTCATTTCCATAGGCTAGTATAAAAAAAAAAGATAAAAGTACAACTAGCTGGGTGCCAAATCTACACAATCTTTTTTTTTCTTTTATGTCCAGCCTCTTTATATTTATTTTCAATATGGCTGATATATAATATTACATTGGTTTCAAGTGCACAATATAGTGGCTAAACATTTATATAACTTAAAAAAATGATCACCCCAATATATCTAGTACCGACATGGTATCATGCATAGTTATTATATTATTGACTCTATTCCCTGTGCTGTACTTTACATCCCGGGGACCATTCTGGAACTACCAGTTTGTACTTCTCATCCCTTCCCCTTCTTCATCCAGTCCCCTCAAATCCCCTCCCATCTGGCAACCAATTTGTTCTCTGTATTTCTGAGGGGTTTTTTTCTGGTTTTTTCATTAAGTTTTTATTTTATGTTTTTAGATTCCACAGATAGGTAAAATCATATGACATTTGCCATTCTCTGTCAGACTTCCCTCACTTAGCATAATAACCTCTAGGTTTATCCAAGTTGTCACAAATGACAAGGTTTAATTCTTTTATATGGTCAAGTAACATTCCATTGTATGCGTGTATAGCTTCTTTTTCCAATGGTCTATCAACAAACACTTGAGTTGCTTCCATATCTGGCTATTACAAATGACGCTGCAACAAACATAAGTCTGCATTTACCTTTTCACATTAGTGTTTTACATTTCCTCCGACAAATACCCGGAAGTAGAACTTCTGGGTCATATGTAAAACCACAGAATGTTATTCTTTCACAGTTCTAGAGATTAGAAGAAGTCTGAAATTAAGGTGTTGGTGCTGTCATGCTCTCTCGGCAGCCTTTATAGGTGGGTCCTTTTTTACTTCCTCCAATTTCTGGTAGATTCAGACTTTTCTTGCCTTGTGGTAGCATTAATTCCAGTCTCTGCCTCTGTCTTTGAATGGCTGTCTTCCTTGTGGTTTCTTATAAAAGGAAAATGTCAAAATTTTCCTCTTATAAGACACCAGTCACATTGCATTAGGGCCCACCCTCCTTCATTATGACCTCATCTCAACTTTATTACACCTGCAAAGACCCTATTTCAAAATAAGGTCATGTTCACCAGTACCAGAGACTAGTCTTCAATATGTCTTTTATGCAGGGTGCAATTCAATCCATAACACTGAGAAAACTGGTGTCTGAATGCCCCTTCAAGGTCTATCCTTCCTTAACTCCTTTATTCAAATGTCAGACAAGAAATCCAATTACAGCCTGACCAGGCAGTGGCACAGTGGATAGAACATCGACCTTGGATGCAGAGGACCCAGGTTTGAAACCATGAGGTCACTGGCTTGAGTGAGGGCTCATCTAGCTAGAGTTTCAGGCTCACCACCTTGAGAATGGCACTGGAGGCTTGAGTGTCGGAACACTGACATGATACCACTGGCTGACTTGAGCCCAAAGTCACTGGCTTGAACCCAAGGTTGCTGGCTTGAGTAAGGAGTCACTCGCTCTGCTATAGTCCCCCAGTCAAGGCACGCATGAAAAGCAATCAGTGAACAACTAAGGTGCCACAACTATAGGTTGATGTTTCTAATTTCTCTCACTTTCTGTCTCTGTCTCTCTCCCTCTCTCTCTCTCTGCCTCTCTCTGTCTCTCTGTCTCACAAAAATAAAAAGAAATCCAATTACATCTTATAATGCTAATTTTTTTTTATCAATCTTACTAAATCTGATATGTGGTAAATGAAAGCACAGAGATTGAATTTACTTTTCTTTTTAAAAATATCACTTTTGAAGTATCTCCCAGATCCCACACTGCCTAAATATACATCTCAGAACTAGAATCAAGTACACAGTCATTAAAGACCAAAAACCACAGATGTCACAAGCTCCATGTGGTCAATGCCTTTAAGCAGACAGTCTGCTACAATCTATACCAGCTGACACTTCCAGGTGGTGGACAAACGAAGCCCCAGGGAAGCAACATCACTTCATACTAACCACAGGGTAAGATACATCACAAAAATCGACTTTGTGTGTTTTTGAAAAAATTTCCCCCCTTAGGTGATCTAGGTGATTCTTAATTGCCTTCCTTCTTCTCCTTAAATCTGTCCTGGAATTAAGAGTGAATAGTATGTGCTGTCTGTTATTTGGTGAGACTCTCATGTTTCTGTGCATACCGATAGTAGATGAAATTGCTGCCCCTACTGTGGAATGACAATCAATCACAGTGGCAAGTTTGTAGAGGGGTGTCTTAAGGAAAGTATAATAGCTAGAACAAGCTCTATTACACGCTAGCAATGTACTCTTATAAAAGGAAACGATGAGTAGATTCAATACTGTCAGAACAATGCTTTTCTTGAAGCATTTTTGGAATATTTTGCAACTATATACCTGATTGACTTAAATGCAGAACAAAATAAGCAGATGACAATGACATCTGCAATCCTGTAGGGAAGAATGGTACATCAGGTCCCTTGTACCTAAAACTTTGAGTCATTTAACTGTCAAGTCCAGGTTTAAAGCTACTCCAAACTCAGAGGTAGATTATGCTTGTAGGCATGAGAAACACGGGGGGCCCTAGGGGTGCCGGAGGCTTGTCTGCTCAAATTCAAGTAGCCTTGCTGGTGTCCCTATGCTGACCTGTACTCTGGTTCTCACCTTGTTTTTGTGATCTGATTCTAATAAGTGGCCTCGCTCCTATTACTAGATCTTGGTCTTCTCACTGAAAACCCCGGGCTCTGCCTAGATTTCTACACCATTCCTCCAACTCTAGGATTCTGACTGATCACTGCGTCCTGGTAGAATCTTAGCTCCATCCTCAATCCCATTCCCTAATGAGGCCTGCTGAAGCTCTACCTATAGCCAGGTGACTGCTGTTCCCATCTGTATGGTCTGTCAAACATTCATGGCAGATCTCCATCGATCCCATCATTCACTCATTCATTCATTCATTTAGAGACAGGAAGGGAGAGAGAAGGTGAGAAGCATCAACTCATAGTTGCTTTCACTTTTGTACGTTGATTGCTTCTCGTACATGCCTTGACTGGGGCTGAGCCAGTGACCCCTTATCAAGCCAGTGACCTTTTGGGTTCAACAAGGTGAACTTTGGAATGTTTCCTCCACTCAAGCTAGTGACCTTGTGCTGACAAGCCTGCGCTCAGAGCCAGCAACCTTGGGGTTTCAAACTGGTGATCTCAGCGTTCTGGGTCGACACTTTATCCACTGCACCACCATCAGTCAGGCTCAATCTCACCTTAAACTCTCATATCCCATATTTCTGTCCTGCCCTTCTAGTAATCAGTCAGATATGAGTTCCAGTCAACTTTGGACACAGTCTAAACTGCAGTTATTATTTGGGATAACAGTTTGTTAAAAGTGTTAACTCCAAATAAGCAATCACTCAAACTATAAGCCCTCCATAGAAATAATAAGTATACTCACTCACATATTACCTTGCTTCAGAGATTAACTGGAATAGTTCTGACACTTTTATTGTATATTTTGCAAGTTAGGGACTTCTATTTCCCCCTACGTAATCTAGGTGCTTCTTAATTCCTTCTTTTTTCTTTTTTCCTACCATTAGAAATAGCTTGCGTTTATCTGTTTTTTAGGATTCTTCATTTCAAAAATTATTTTACGTTTAAACCTTCATGAGATGTCTCCGATTTCATACAGGTTTTATGTTGATGTTGGAAACTTTTAAAATGTAATTATAGCTCTCAGCTCTATCACATGAAGGTGCATTTGATTGCTAGGAAACCCCCTGTTGTGGACTGAGCTGTGTCCCTCCAAATTTCACCTGTTGAAATCATAACTCCAATTACCTCTGAATGTGACTATACTTGGAAATAGGGCCTGTAAAGAGGTAATTAAGGTTAATGAAGTTAGAAGGGTGGAGCCCTAATCCAATGTGATTGGTATCCTTCTAGGAAGAGAAAGAGACACCATGGATATGCACTCACAAAGAAAAGACCCGGTGAGGACATAATGAGAAAGCAGCCATTGGCAAGACAAGGAGAGAGGCCTCAGGAGAACGAATCCTGCTGCTGCCTTGATCTTGGACTTCTAGACACCGGAACTGTTAGAAAGTAAATACCCGCCATTGAAGCCACCCAGTCTGTGGTATTTTGTGACAAGCAGCCCTAGCAACAAACACATGTCCTTTAAGGTCACAACCCTCGAGTCAAGAACTAAGAGAAAAGAGGATGATCTTTGTTAATAGCTTGTTCTTGATATTTAATACTTTCCTAGAAAATAAGCCATGAGCCTGACCAGGCAGTGGCACAGTGGATAGAGCATCAGATTGGGAGGCAGAGGATCCCAGGTTCAAAACCCCGAGGTCGCTGGCTGGAGTGAGGGATCATAGACATGACCCTAATGTTGCTGGCTTGAGCAAGGGGTCACTTGCACAAGGGGTCAAGGCATATATGAGAAAGCAATCAATGGACAACTAGGGAGCCGCAACGAAAAATTGACGCTTCTCATCTCTCTCACTTCCTGTCTGTCTGTCCCTATCTGTCCCTCTCTGTCTGTCTCTGTCACACACACACAAAAATGGATATATTCTAACAATAAATCTCAAAAACTAGTTACAGCTGGAAGATTTAGAAAGCCAATTAACAGGCAAGAAACTTGATTAGCCCTGACTGGTGGACCAGTGGAGAGAGCATCATCCTGGAGTGCTGAAGTTGCTGGTTTGCTGGCTCTATCCCAGGGTCACTGACTCGATCTCAAGGGCAGCCAGTCAGGGCACATAGGAGAAGCAATCGATGAGTGCACAACTAAATGGAACATGTTTATGCTTCTCTCTCTCTCTCTCTCTCTCTCTCTCTCTTTCTCTCCCTTACCCCCTCTTCCTCTCTCTCAAAATCAATAGAAAAAAAAAAGAAATGAGACTATAACCAGTTGAACCAATTTACTAGTTGTAAAACCTTGCGCAGGTCACAACCTCTCTGAACCTTGATTTATTACCTAGCAAAGGGATTTACAGCCTCTGTCTGGTTCACCACAAGAGGTGTTATAAGTATCAAAAGTGAGAGGGTGTGAAAGTATTTTGAGGTTCCAAAAGTGTAAAAAATATAAGGGCTTCATTTTAATCAAGTTCAATGACTGTCAAACGTTAATAACGAGGGTTTTTTGCCCCCTACTCCCCACCATATTCATCACGTGTTGAAATATAATTGTAAAGCAACCCACTACATGACCAACAAAAACTACATGTGAATAGCCCTGTGAAGCCCACTGTCCTGTGATCCTCTTTGATAGTTAAAAGTGCCAGCTTTGCCCTGGTCGGTTGGCTCAGTGGTAGAGCGTCAGCCTGGCGTACAAGGGGTCCCGGGTTCGATTCCCGGCCAGGGCACACAGGAGAAGCGCCCATCTGCTTCTGCACCCCTCCCCCTCTCCTTCCTCTCTGTCTCTCTCTTCCCCTCCCGCAGCCAAGGCTCCATTGGAGCAAAGATGGCCTGGGCGCTGGGGATGGCTCCTTGGCCTCTATCCCAAGCGCTAGAGTGGCTCTGATCGCGACAGTGCGACGCCCCGGAGGGGCAGAGCATCACCCCCTGGTGGGCAGAGCGTCGCCCCCGGTGGGCGTGCCGGGTGGATCCCGGTCGGGTGCATGCGGGAGTCTGTCTGACTGTCTCTCCCCATTTCCAGCTTTGGAAAAATACAAAAAAAAAAAAAAAAAAAGTGCCAGCTTTGGCCTAGAAACACCTGAGTTTAAGCTCTGCCACTTCCTTTGACAAACACAACTCTTTCTTCCTTAATTTCCTCATCTATAAAATAGAAAGATTAATTTTTACTGCACAGGTTAATTATCACAGCAATCGAGATACTAATAAATATAAAGGCCGTAACACAACATCAGCACAATATGTGGTAAGCACTTAATAAATGCTGGTTATCATCATTATTGGTATTATGCTTATCACTAAGAACCTAGAGAATATTCAGGAGGCTGTAAGCGCTCTCACACTTTCCCAAGCTCAACTGCACTACATCTTACCACCCTCAACCCTCGTAGATAAGCCTTGCAGAACAACTACATCAATGTAAAATCTAGCATGTGATCGTGGCAAGAAAACTGACTCAAGAGGGAAAAAAAGGAAAAAAAACACATGGGGTTTAACTTTTTGAAAAGTCTGACTCTCCAGGGTCCAACCAAATTCAGTGACACAACCCAACTCTGAATTCTCCATCAGTGGGGCCAGGTGGCCAGGCACAACCTGCAGTGAATCTGATCAGATGGTCACAGGTCAGCATTTGAGTGTTGAGGTTCAAACTGGGCTTAAATAAAGAAGCAGCCCAACTGAGGCCAGCAAGACGAGGAGGAGGAGAACAGATGGGGTGCTTCACACAGAAGCGTAGCTGGGGTGGGACGCAGAGGGTGCCTGTCTGGTGGCCTGCTTTCTGTGCTGATTCAAGCAATGTCGTAATAACAGTATGGGGAGAGGGGGAGGAGGAGGGGGAGGAGCGTCCAGGGAAAATAAATGGTAACAAGAAGACTTGGCTTGGGGGTGTGGACACACAATACAGTGTATAGATGATGTGTTACAGAATTGGGCACCTGAAACTTGTAAAATTTTGTTAACCAGTGTCACCTCAGTAAATTTAATAAAAAGGGAGAAAAAAAAGACGAGCAGATTCTGCAGTATCAGGGAATGAGGCAATGTTGACCAGGTAGCTGTATCTACGTGGAGGTTCTCGGTCAACAGGAAGTCCTAAGAGTTCTAAAAACCCCTTTAGCTATTCTGGCATGTGTGTGTGAGTCTGAAAAATTAACTTGTAGATGTCTAGACAGAGTGTCAATGAGGCACTGCAGTGGAAACGGCTCTGGAGTTCTAGGTATCTGCATTTTGACCTTGGCATATGATATATATGTTCACTTAGCCATCATGTATTTTACAGATATTCTTTTCTGTTTGTTTTGATACGCTAGGGAAGAGGATATGGTGGGAAGGGAAAGAGAGGTCTTCATGAAAATAACAAACATATAGTGTCATATATTGTTCTGAATGCTTCACACATGATTATCTCATTTAATTCTCCCAACATTCCTGTTTGTTTTTCTATTTTTTTAAAATTGGTTTTAAAGAAGAGAGAGAGAGAAGAGCGGGAAGCATCAACTCATAGTAGTTGCTTTCTGTATGTGTCTTGCTTGACCAGGCAAGCCCAGGGTTTCAAACCAGCAACCTCAGCATTCTAGGTCGATGTTTTATCCACTGTGCCACCACAGGTCAGACCCAACATTCCTGGGAAGTATTACTGTTGTCCTTATTTTCCAGATGGTAGCCCAAGGCACTAATAAGTAGTGAATTTAGGAATCAAAACTAAGTAGTTGATCCCCAGTCTCCCAGGCACCAATGTTGCGTATCTAGTAGTGCCTCAATAAACGTTTGCTTAATTGATGCATAAATAAATGTTAAGTGTTAGGAAAGGTTGTAATTGTATGTGTACACCCTGATCTTCATGTGCAGGCACATTGACTATAAAATGTTTTCCACAGTCCTTGTACCTACTACTTCCTCATGCATGGTCAATGCTTACACATCCTTGGTACTGATGATGAAAACCAGAATTAAATTTGATGCCTAACAGGTGATTCACACTTAGCATGTCCACAACAGTGTCATGAGCCAGCACAACTCATAATTTCACATGGGAATGGTGGAGGATTAGAAAAAAAACATAGAAAGAAAAAGGATAGGGTCAGGAGGACTCATTGCCAAGACTGATGGTCTGCAAGAGCAAGTCTGCACCCCCAAAATGTTTTATTTATAGAGCAGAGAGCAAAGCCATTTGCAAAACAAAGAGAGCTCAGATATAAAGTCACACTACTTAGGCAAACCAAGAATTCTCCCAAGTGCAGAACCACCCCCCCTACCATGCATAACATTTTAACTTCACAAAGCAAAGGGTAAAAAGAAAACTGCCTCCAGTCTCTTCTAGGGACATGAGCTATGGAGGATGAGTAGAAACAGTCAATATCACAGCTAACATGGAGGTGTGGGGAAGGGCAAGTAAATTGCCTTTACCAACTTAATCAAACAATCAGAGATTGTGGGAAAGAGCTTAGCCTTTTGGCTTAAGCTTTAAACTGCTAGGACTTTTTTCAGCTTGCAGTCTCCCACACAACAGCATTTTTTATTTTATTCCCCAAACCTGCTCCTTCTTCCGTCTTTCTGATCTCAACTAATCCTATCAGCTTCATCTTCAAATATTTTCAAATCTGACCGCCTCTCACTGTTCCAGCTGCCACCACCAATGATTTCCTGGGTCGCTGCATTGCCTGGTCTCCCTGTTTCCACCCTGGCCTCTTTCCAGCAGCCAGAGTTATTCCATTACTGATCTAAGTCAGATCATGCCATTCCCTTGTTCGCTTCATTGGCTCCCATCTCATTGTGAGGAGAAGACAAAGACCTTACAAATGGCCTGAAAGATTCTGCAGGGTCATCGCTCTGACCACATCCTCCAAATCTCCATTCTTCGCAGGCTCACTGGGCTCCAGCCCCACGAGTGGGCCTCTGTGCTGCTCCTCCAACTCACGAGGGATGCTCTCTGATAACTGTTTCTCTCCCTGAACTTCTCCTTCCCACATATCTACTCCCTGCCTTCTTCCACTTTTTTCTCAGCTGTCACCGCAGCAACGTATATCCTGACCACCCTATTTAAAACCACACCTTTGCCCTACACTTCGGATCCCTGGACCCTACTTTAATTTTCTCCAAAGCCCTTAGCTTTAGAATATGTCACAGAATTGACTGATACAGTCTGTTTATGGTCTCCCTTCACCAGAATGTTAACTCTGCTAGGGCAAGTCTTTCTGCCTGGTTTGGACACTGATAATCCCAAGTACCATGAAGAAAGCTGGACACAGCACTCAATATATGCATTTTGAATTAGGAGCTTCTCATGTGCAATACTGATGAACAGGCCTCAAGTTAAAGAAAATCCATGTGGTTATACTTAAAGCAATATTTCAAGATAATTCAAGTCCGTGTTAAATTGTTCAAGCAGGTAAAACCCACCCTCCCTAACCCCTCGGGGTTGTTCTAAGCTAGTATAGGTAGGTTCAAACTGTACTAGTATGTTCTGTTTGAATCCAACAAGCCCATGGTATGCACCAAGCAACCCCCCCCCCCAGGACAAAATGTAACCCAGGATAGCAAAATGTCAAAAGAAAACAGTGCCTCTAAAAGTCGGCCTATTAACGTGGACTGTTTCAATGGAAATGGTAAAACTGATAAACTTGTAAAAACGAATACATTTGCCAAACTAATAAAATTTATTTTTTAATGTGAGGTTTTCTGTTTATTTTTTCATTGTTGGCACAAAACTAAACCATATCCTTTAGCAGGTAAATGGCTAAATAAACTGTGGTGGTGCAGGCAGACAACCCAATATTATTCAGGACAGGAGGGAGGAAGGGAGAAAGGGAGAGGGAAAGAGAGAGAGAGGGACAGAGGGAGGGAGGGAGGAAGGAAGGAAGAGAAGGAGGAAGGAGGGAGGAAGGAAAGAGGAAGGAGAGAGAAGGGGGAGAGAGAGGGGAGGGAGGGAGGGAGGAAGGGAGGAGGCAGGGAGGGAGAGAGGGAGAAGGGGGCAGGAAAGAGGCAGGGAGGAAGAAGGCATGGAGGGAGAAGAAAGGGAGAGGAGAGGGGAGGGGGGAGAGGAGAAGGGAGGGGGGAGAGGAGAGGGGAGGGGGAAGAGGAGAGGGGAGGGGGGAAAGGAGAGGGGAGGGGGAGAAGAGAGGGGAGGGGGGACAGGAGAGGGGAGGGAAAAGGAAGGGAGAAGAGGGTGGGAAGGAGAGAAGAGAGGGGGGAGGGGAGGGGAGGGGAGGGGAAAAGAAAGGAAGAGAGAAGAGAGGGACAAAGAAGAGGGAGAGGATAGGTGAAGAGAAGAGAGGAAAGGGAGGGGGTAGGGGAGAGGAGAGGGGAGGAGTGGGGAGGGGAGTGGGGAGAGGAGGGGGAGGAGATGGAGGGATGAGGGAGGGGGGAGGAGGGGGAGGGGGAGGGGGAGGAGGGGGAGGGGGAGGGGGAGGGGGAGGAGGGGAGGGGAGGGGGAGGAGGGGGGAGGGGGAGGGGAGGGGGAGGGGGAGGAGGGGGAGGGGAGGGGGAGGAGGGGGAGGGGAGGGGGAGGAGGGGGAGGGGAGGGGGAGGAGAGGAAGGGGAGGGGGAGGAGGGGGAGGGGAGGGGGAGGAGGGGGAGGGGGAGGGGGAGAGAGAAGAGAGGGGAGAGGGGGAGAGGGAAGAGGGGGGGGGAGGGGGAGGGGAGAGGCGCCATCAGATGCCGCCATGGCCTCGAGGAGAACCTCTGGATTCCATACGCCCGGATTCTTCCCTCACAGACACTGTTCTCTGTAACGCGGGAGAACCACATCCGGGCGGAAACGGAAACTCATCATGAAGATGACGCCCACTTGCCCACTTCCGCAATGTCCCCCAGCTGGGCTGGGGGAGGGTCTCTTCCGGAAGACAGGGGGGAGGGGGAGAGGGAAGAGAGATGGGGAGGGGGGGGAGAGGGGATTAGGAAGCTGGCTGTGCCCTCGGTGGTTGCTTCAACATTGTTTGGAACAAACAGACCCAGGGACCCTTCTTCCAGCCTCTGACTACCCTCCAAACTCTTTTCCAGGCACTACGTTCAGAAACCTCTCAGCCATCTCGGCCTCCAAGACCTGCCGACAACATGTTTTGACCATAACTCCTTGTTACCTAACAACCACAGGCTCCCAAATCTGTCAGAATGATTTTACTCAGGTGGGGGCCCCCCGCACCTACCTCTCCCTGGGCTCTTGTTTCCCCCGTGATGGTGGGGCTCCGGAGAGGTCTCACCCCCGCCAGCAGCATGAGGAGGGGGCACTTCTCTCCCAGGACGGGCCAGGTGACATTCACGACGCCATCGGATGCCGCCATGGCCTCGAGGAGAACCTCTGGATTCCATACGCCCGGGTTCTACCCTCACAGACACTCTTCTCTGTGACGCGGGAGAACCACATCCGGGCGGAAACGGAAACTCATCATGAAGATGACGCCCACTTGCCCACTTCCGCAATGTCCCCCAGCTGGGCTGGGGGAGGGTCTCTTCCGGAAACTCCCCCTCCAGCACGACTGGAACCTTTGGAGCCCAGAGGCCCTCATGCACCCTTCCGCCTCCCCCTGGTGTCTGGCTTTGCCTGAGCCCCTCCCTGAAACCACGAGGTTGCCCTGGCCGGTTGGCTCAGCGGTAGAGCGTTGGCCTAGCGTGCGGAGGACCCGGGTTCGATTCTCGGCCAGGGCACACAGGAGAAGCGCCCATTTGCTTCTCCACCCCTCCGCCGCGCCTTCCTCTCTGTCTCTCTCTTCCCCTCCTGCAGCCAAGGCTCCATTGGAGCTAAGATGGCCCGGGTGCTGGGGATGGCTCCTTGGCCTCTGCCCCAGGCGCTAGAGTGGCTCTGGTCGCAACATGGCGACGCCCCGGAGGGGCAGAGCATCGCCCCCTGGTGGGCAGAGCATTGCCCCTGATGGGCGTGCAGGGTGGATCCCGGTGGGGCACATGCGGGAGTCTATCTGACTGTCTCTCCCTGTTTCCAGCTTCAGAAAAATGCAAAAAAAAGAAAAAGAAAAAAAAGAAACCACGAGGTATCCTTTTAACCACTCTGGAGCCCTCTCCTGTGCTTGGACCCAATGGAAACAATGAAATGTTTGGAGCAAAACAAACGAAAAAGAGCTATCAAGCCATGGAAAGACGTGGAACAAACTTATATGACTATAACTAAGTGAAAGAAGCCAAACTGAAAACTCCACATATTGAATGATTTCAAATATATGACGTTCTGGAGAAGGCAGAACAGTAAGTACTACAGAGACAGTAAAAACACCAATGGTGGCCCTGGCTGGTTGGCTCAGGGGTAGAGCGTCGGCCTGGAGTGTAGAAGTCCCGGGTTCGATTCCTGGCCAGGGCACACAGGAGAAGCGCCCATCTGCTTCTCCACCCCTGCTCCTCTCCTTCCTCTCTGTCTCTCTCTTCCCCTCCCGCAGCCAAGGCTCCATTGGAGCAAAGATGGCTCGGGCGCTGGGATGGCTCCTTGGCCGCTGCCCCAGGCGCTAGAGTGGCTCTGGTCGCGGCAGAGCAATGCCCCGGAGGGGCAGAGCATCGCCCCTGGTGGGCAGAGCGTCACCCCTGGTGGGCCTGCCGGGTGGATCCCAGTCGGGTGCATGCGGGAGTCAGTCTGACTGTCTCTCCCGGTTTCTAGCTTCAGAAAAATACAAAAAAGAAAACAAACAAACAAACAAACAAAAAAAAACACACCAATGGTGGCCAGGGGCTGCGGGAAGGGACGGAATAGCGGGAGGAGCACACGGTGAGAATATGTTGTCTGCTACTGTTCTGCTTGTAAAATTAGGGGATATTTTACAGCTTCATATTCACTTTGAAATATTTCTTAATTTTTGTGAGCAGTGCGTGTATAACCCATAGGATGGACGACACCGAGAGAGAGAACCTTACATAAACTACTGAGTTGGGGTGATAACGCTGTGTCAATTCGGTTTGTTAATTGTAACAAAAGTACCACTCTGGAGGGGATGTCAGGAACACGGGAGACCAACCAACCAGGTGTGGGGGCAGAGGCTATATGGGAAATATCTGCACCGCCCCCTCAATTGTGCTGTGAACTTAAAACTGCTCTAAAAATATAGTCTGATCAATCGCTTCCCAGCCTTTTGGCTAAGAGCAAGTGTAAAAATGTAGTATGATTTTTTTTAAAAAAGAAGAAAACTAACAGCTACGTGGCATGTGTGCCATAATACGGTGTGTCTGTAAAGTCATGGTGCACTTTTGACCGGTCACAGGAAAGCAACAAAAGACGATAGAAATGTGAAATCTGCACCAAATAAAAGGAAAACTCTCCCAGTTTCATACCTACTCAGTGCAGTTCGATGTGGGCTCACGCACAGATTTTTTAGGGCTCCTTAGGTAGCTATCCAGTATAGCCTCTACAGATTCGTCAGTGACTGATGGCCTACCAGAACGGGGTTTCTCCACCAAACTGCCGGTTTCCTTCAACTGCTTATCCCACCAAGTAATGTTATTCCTATGTGGTGGCACTTTGTTATAAACGCGCCGACACTCACGTTGCACTTTGGTCATGGATTCGAATTTAGCGAGCCACAAAACACACTGAACTTTCCTCTGTACCGTCCACATCTCGACTGGCATGGCTGTGGGCTGCTCCATTGTATACACAGTGTTACATCATCATCTGCACATGTGCACATGCTGCCACATCATCCAACAGAAACTGGGAGGGTTTTCCTTTTATTTGGTGCAGATTTCACATTTCTATCGTCTTTTGTTGCTTTCCTGTGACCGGTCAAAAGTGCACCATGACTTTACGGACACACTGTATTTCCCTTTGTGATCATTCAAAAGTATCATTTAATATTACTGAAGTAGTATTTGTGCATTACAGAAAATGAGAATATACATGCAAGCAAAACTTAAAAACGAAGTCTTCACGTTGCCCCTGCCAGAGATCCCTTAGGAGGTTAATTCTGTAGTGCGTGTGCTTCTGAGCTTTGTGTAAGCAAGCATACATGCGTATACAATATATGGGTTTATATATTTTCTTAATGTTCTTTATTTATTCATTTTAGAGTGAAGAGGAGAGATAGAGAGAGAGAAGAGGAAGGGAGGAGCAGGAAGCATCAACTCCCATATCTGCCTTGACCAGGCAAGTCCAGGATTTTGAACCAGCAACCTCAGCTTCCCAGGTTGACACTTTATCCACTGTGTCACCACAGGTCAGGCTGGGTTTATATATTTTTGATGAAAATAGCATTATACTGTTTGGCACTCTGCTGTACTTTTCTTTCTTTTTTTTGGCTGGTATAGTGAACTTTATTGATGGTACATGACAAGTTAGAGCTCTCTAAGTCCCTCCCCTTCCTCACAGCATCTGGGACGCTACTTGTGTGGATCAGGAGATTCTCGGTGTGTTGGGGGATTAATTTGGGGCATGGACCTTCCATCAGCTGAGGGCCTCTCTTGCTCTTGCTGGAGCTGTTGGTCCAGGGGGCTCTTACTCTTTGGAGGCCATGTGGATAATAAGGTCTGCAGCCCTGTTGCTGTAGACAAATTCATTTTCATACCAGGAAATGAGCCCAAAAAAGGTGTCATGGAGGGCAGTGCCAGCCCTAGCATTAAAGGTGGAGGAGTGGGTGTTACTGTTCAAGCCACAGGAGACAACCTGGTCCTCAGTGTAGCCCAGGATAGCCCTGGAGGGGACTCTGATGTTTCTTCCATACCTTCTTGATGTCATCATGTTTGGCAGTTTCCTCCAGGTGGCAGGTCGGACCCACAACTGACACATTGGGGTTGGGGACATGGAAGGCCATGCCAGTGAGCTTCCTATTCAGCTCAGGGATGACCTTGTCCACAGCCATGGCAGTGCCAATAGAAACAGAGACGATGTTCTGGGAAGCCTCTCGATCATTATGCCACAGCTTCAGAAAGAGGGACCATCCATGGTCTTCTGGGTGGCAGTGATGGTGTGGACTGTGGTCATCAGTCCCTCCATGATGCCGAATTTGTCATGGATGACTTCAGAATGGGGGCCAAGCAGTTGGCGCAGGAGGCATTGCTGACAATCTTGAAGGAATTGTCATACTTGTCATGGTTCACACCCATCACAAGCATGGGGGCATCCGCAGAATGGGCACAGATGATGACCCTCTTGGCTCCTTCCTTCAAGTGGTCCCCAACCTTCTCCAAAGTAGTGAAGACATAAGTGGACTCCGCAACATACTCAGCACCAGCATCACTCCATTTAATGTTGGTGGGATCTCACGCCGGGGAGACGGAGTTGGATTTTCCATTAATGACATTTCACATTCTGAGCCTTGACTGTGCCTTTGAACTTGCCGTGAATAGAATCATACTGGAACATGTAGACCATGTATTTGAAGTCAATGAAAGGGTCACTGATGGAAACAATGTCCACTTTTTCAGAGTTAAAAGCAGCCCTGGTGACCAGGCGCCCAATAGGGCCAAATCCGTCCACTCTGACCTTTACCTTTGTGTCTCAGGTTTGCGGCTGGCACTGCGGAGGGAGACAAGGCTGTCTGTCCAACAGAAGGAACAGAGAGCCGGGATCTTCTTTTCTTAATCAATGATCTTTGTCTTTCCATTTCAGTAAGATTTCACCCCATCTAATACCCAAACTGCAGCGAAATTCCACACGCCCTCTATTTAATGAAAAAAAAACCCAAAACACTACAGTTAGTTTGTCAAAAATCAGTATCTAATCCAGGACAATGCCCTGAGAAATCACTTTGAAAGTAATAGTGCCCTGGCCGGGTGGCTCAGTGGTAGAGCGTCAGCCTAGCATGCGGAGGACCCGGGTTCGATTCCCGGCCAGGGCACACAGGAGAAGCGCCCATTTGCTTCTCCACCCCTCTGCGGCGCTTTCCTCTCTGTCTCTCTCTTCCCCTCCCGCAGCCAAGGCTCCATTGGAGCAAAGATGGCCCGGGCGCTGGGGATGGCTCTGTGACCTATGCCTCAGGCGCTAGAGTGGCTCTGGTCGCAACATGGCGACGCCCAGGATGGGCAGAGCATCGCCCCCTGGTGGGCAGAGCTTCGCCCCTGGTGGGCGTGCCAGGTGGATCCCGGTCGGGCGCATGCGGGAGTCTGTCTGACTGTCTCTCCCTGTTTCCAGCTTCAGAAAAATGGAAAAAAAAGAAAGAAAGAAAGTAATAGTAACCCAAACTTTTTTAATTGTATTATTTCATTTTAAAAATATTTCCAACCTCAAATGTTCCTTCATCTGAAGTTAGTCATTTTTATTGCAGCATTCATCTGAATGTGATTTCAACTTTGTTCAGTATAATTTTATCAGTGAGTTGTTAAATAAAATTCTAGAATAGATACTAAAATGTACAGGATCTTCAACTATAAAAATTAGAGAAAACTCATTTAATTATTACAAAAAGCTTTAGATCATTTTAACTGTTCCAAAAATCCACAGTATCCAGAACAACTCACTTTTGCTGAGTTTTTATTAGTGGGTTATTACTCATCTGATACTGATTATTTTAAATTGCCTTTTCTCTTTTTACTATATAATGAACTGCTCATGTTTTGTGGCACTTTATTAAATTTTTCAGTCAAAAATATGAATCTTCATTTTGTTACTCTTAGTGATAACAAAGCATTTGGTAATAAAATGGCAAAGATCTTAGAATTAATGGAAAATAGAAATAATTTGTATTCAACAACTCTTTCTCTTCAGTATCCCTTACATTTCAATATACAGGTTGAGGCAGAAGTAGGTTTACAGTTGTGAGTGCATGAAACACAGTTCTTTTTTTTTTTTTTTTTAAACAATTCTTTTTTTTTTAATTTTTTTTTATTTTATTTATTCATTTTTAGAGAGGAGAGAAAGAGAGACAGAGAGGGATAGAGAGGAGAGACAGAGAGAGAGTAGGGGGGAGGAGCTGGAAGCATCAACTCCCATATGTGCCTTGACCAGGCAAGCCCAGGGTTTTGATCCGGCGACCTCAGCATTTCCAGGTCGACGCTTTATCCACTGCGCCACCACAGGTCAGGCGAAACACAGTTCTTAACTTTTAATTTTTAATCTTTTTTAGTAACAGAGAGAGAAAGGCACAGACAGGAAGGGAGAGAGATGAGAAGTATCAACTCATTGCTGTGGCACCTTAGTTGTTCATTGATTGCTTTTTTATATGTGCTTTGATAGGCAGGGGCCTCCAGCTGAGCCATTGACCCCTTGCTCAAGCCAGTGACCTTTAGCTTCAAGCCAGCACCATGGGGTCATGTCTATGATCCCACACTCGAGCTGGTGACCCCATGCTCAAGCTGGTGAGGCCGTGCTCAAGCTGGATGACCCTGCGCTCAAGCCAGCAACCTCGGGGTTTCAAACCTGGGTCCTCAGTCCTCAGCATCCTAAGCTGATGCGCTGTCCACTGCGCCCCCAACCGGTCAGGCAGTTTGTTCTTTATTATGATTTATTTATTGTATTATTTTTCATACAAACAACTGTAAACCTACTTTTGCCCTGCCTTGTATATTGTCCTTAAGACAATTAATGGAAGACTTACCATGGTGGTTTTCTGAGGGAATTTTCATTCTAAAGATAAAGTACAAGCACATAATATTTATATAATTAATAAATCCATTGATCTGTATAGGCTCTAAACTATGCTCCTGTGCTTGAGATTTGGGTATTAGGTGAAGGAAACTGAAGAATCTCAAGCTATACCCTGCGTAATGTTTTGTTTTGTTTTTTTAATTCTGGAAATACGGTCTTGACATCTTTGTCAAAACTATAGCATTGCCTGACCTGTGGTGACACAGTGGATAAAGCATCCACCTGGAACACTGAGTCACCAGTTTGAAATCCTGGGCTGGCCTGGTCAAGGCACATATGGAAATTGATGCTTCTTGCTCCTCCTCCTCCTTCTCTCTCTCTCTCTCTCTCTCTCTCTCTCTCTCTATTTCTCTTTCCCCTCTCTCTAAAATGAATAATAATAATAAAAAAAACTATAGCATTATTCTCAAATACAAAACTAACGTGGTTAGTTTAAAGTGTTATTTACTAGGAAAGAGTGGGACCGTTTCTTACAAAACTAAAAATGTAAACAATTATATAACCCAGCAATCACATTCTTTAGCACTTATCCCACAAAACTAAAAGCTTATTTTCACAGGAAGAAAAAAAGCGCATACATGGATGTTCATAGCTTAATTGATAATAGCCCCAAAGTGGAAACCACCCAAATGTTCTTCAGTGGGTGACTGGATAAACAATCTTTGGGTCAGCCATGTAGTGTAATACTCTCAGTGATGAAAAGGAACAAACTGCTGGGATACTGGTCAACCTGGATGAACCACTGGAGACTTACACTGAGTGACAATAGTCAATCTTACAAGGTTACGTACTGTGCAGTGCCTTTCATACGATATTCTTGAAAAGACAAATTGTTAGAAAGGAAAATTAGTGGTTGACAGGGTATAGGGACAGGGGAAAATGTGGGGAAAATGAGGATGGTTATAAACACAACAGACCCATGTGGCAATGGAACCATTCATTATCTTGTCTGTGGTTGTACATATGGGAATCTGTCCATGGGATACAATTGTGTAGAAATAAATACACACACACAAGTGAGTACAGGTGAAACTAGGAAATTTGAATAATATCAGTAGATTATATCATGCTGGAATTCTGATAACGATATTGTACTATAGTTTTGCAAGATATTATTAGTAGGGGAAACTGAGTCAAATGTACATGAAATCTCTCGGTTATGTCTTACAACTCCATTACATTCTGCACAAACAACTATATTCATTTCTTCAATCTCAAAGAATATATGAAGATGAAGACAATCTTTGTTTAAATAACAATGGCCAGCCTTGTTTTTATTTTTATATACTTCAAAAATACTGGGAAAAGTTTTATAGCTATACATTTCTTGAAATACAATTATTCATCTTACTCTTTTCATATAGATATTGCTTAGATAATCAGGTTGAACCCATTTTGGGCTTATGGATCAAGGAGAAATCAGCATAGAAGTAATTGGTCTCAATTAATAATGATTGAGGGGAAAATAAAGTAAGCTTCCTCCCTTGGATGATTCTTCAAGGGTGAACAGAGGCGGCTTTAACGGCAAGTGCAATGGGAGTGTACCCTGGCCCCAACTTTTGAAGGGCCCTGCAAAACCCTAACTTTACACTTGTTTCTAATGACACCAAGTTTGGTTTTATATGTGCAATTTTAACATTAATAGTACATAATATTTTTTATTTATTTAAAAATATGGTTAATGTAAAGCCAGTATCCACGGCGACCATCCCAGTCGCCTGGCCCATGCAGGTTTGCATTAGATCTGGACAGTCCGTAAAGAAATAACAGAGCCACAAA
Source organism: Saccopteryx leptura (assembly GCF_036850995.1). NCBI lineage: Eukaryota > Metazoa > Chordata > Mammalia > Chiroptera > Emballonuridae > Saccopteryx > Saccopteryx leptura. Next base: position 86,810,110 of record NC_089516.1, on the reverse strand, counting down.
CTGATGGGCCATCATCTTTAATCCTAGCTTGCACCCAGTGGGCAAGTAAAAACACACACTGGGCTCCAAAACCCACTCATTCAGCACTCACAAAGCTACTGACTTATCTGAGTTTCCTAGAACCAAAGGTTTCTAGCTCACCAGACTTATTCACCTCTGTTCCCCATCTCCTTCTCTCTGCATAAACCCTACACAAACTGGCCTCTCACTCAGCACTCCACCATCTTGGCTGCTTCTCCTGGTTTCCTCCAGGTGGCCTTTCTCTGCTCTCCTCTCTAATGCTAATCTCAGGAACCAAGAGAGAGCAAGCTCCAGGTCTGCCCTCATTTTATAGTGTAGAAATCAAAACTTTTAATCCAGGGGTCTCAAATTCGCTGCCCGTGGGCCGCATGCGGCCCGCCGAACAATTTTGTGCAGCCTGCAGACTAATCCACGAAGTTCAAAATATTTTGGATAAAATTAAGTAAGCCTAGGGGCCTACTTGTATTTTTCATTTCTCTAGCATCCTAGCTAGATAATAAACTGTATTATTCGTCTTACTTCTATGGTGCTTTCCCGTGGACGCCCCGCCCAAAGCCTGGCGATAGCGGATAGCCTATTTATAGCTTTGCTCTGGAATGAGACAAAGCAAAGCTAGCTATGCCTGAAAGCAGCTGCTGCAGCTGAGTGCGGTTTGTTGCCGTAAATGGCCTGGTCTATTTTTCTTTGGTCCCGTCCACCCCGTGTTTAATAATGTCGTCGTCGTGTTCTAAAAAGCGAAAGATTGCGGATGAAAAACGACTGTTTCAGGATAAGTGGGAAAATTTATATTTTGTTACGCAAGTAGGCGACAAAATCAACTGTCTGATTTGTCTGCAATGCATCCCTGTGCCCAAGGAGTACAACGTGCATAGACATTATGACACGCTGCATGGACAACAGTTTGCTGCTCTGACTGGCACAATTCGCGAGGAAAAAGTCCGTCACTTGAAGGCATCGTTCGCCAACTAAAGAAACTTTTTTAAACGTGTTAACACAGCAAGCGAAGATTCCGTGAAGGCAAGCTTTGTTGTTAGCGAGATGATAGCAAAGGCGTCACGACCATTCACTGAAGGCCAGTTTGTAAAAGAATGTATGATAAAGGCGTGTGAAATTATTTGTCCCGAGAAAAAGATGCTCTTCGAAGGTATAAGTTTGTCTGCAAACACAGTTGCCAGCAGGATCACGGAGTCAGCCGACGATGTACAACAGCAACTGATTGCAGCTGCGAAGAATTTTGAAGCATATTCCATTGCACTGGACGAGTCCACTGGTGTAACAGATACCGCGTATTGTGCCGTATTCATCCGAGGGGTCGACGCAAACTTCAACGTCTTTGAAGAGTTATTGGACATGCTACCAATGACAGGAATGACGAACGGTCAGGATATTTTTCAAGAACTGGAAGCTTGTATTGACAGATGTGGACTACCATGGGACAAACTCGTTACAGTGGCCACAGATGGTGCTCCAGCAATGTGTTCACAGAAGGCTGGTGTTGTCGGATTGTTGAAGGACAAACGGAATTGGCTCAGTTTGAGCGGACCTTTTGTAGCCATACACTGCATTTTGCACCAGGAAGCACTCTGTGCCAAAAATATACAACTGAAGGAAGTCATGGATGTTGTTGTGAAGACAGTAAACTTCATACGTGCAAGGGGTCTCAACCACAGGCAGTTTGTGTCATTTCTAGCCGATTTAGAGGCGGAGTACGGAGAGTTGCTGTATCATACTGAAGTCAGATGGTTGAGTCTTGGCAAAGTGCTGCAGAGATTTTTTGCTCTGAGGCAGGAAATAGCATTGTTCATGGCAATGAAAGACAGAGACGTTCCTGAGCTGTGTGAGCCAACATTTCTATCGAATCTAGCTTTTCTGACAGATGTCACACAACACCTCAATGCACTGAATTCAGAACTGCAGGGCTCAAAGCAGTTGATTACTGTGATGTTTGACCGCATCAAGTCGTTCAGATGCAAGCTCACCTTGTGGGCAAGCCAGCTGACAGGTGGCAACATGGCTCATTTCTCTGCTCTAAAGTCGTTAGGTGCTGTCGATTTACAATGCCTGAAAGACTATGCAGATATGTTGACCAGATTACGAGATGATTTTGAACATCGCTTTCAGGAATTCATGGCTCTGGAACCGCATTTTGCACTTTTTGCCACTCCATTCGCAATTGATGTGCAGAGCGTTCCAGAGGAAGTCCAGATGGAACTACTGGACTTGCAGTGTGACACTATTCTGAAACAGAAGTACGCTGATGTTGGCGTTCCAGATTTCTGCAAGTCCATTCCGAGAGAAAAGTTTCCAATATTAGTCTGCAGAGCTGCTAGAATTCTGGCGATGTTTGGCAGTACATACGTTTGTGAACAATTCTTCTCTACAATGAAGATCAACAAAACAGCATTGCGATCGAGACTGACGAACATCTGAAAGCAACTTTGCGACTTGCGACTACACACAACTTCAGGCCTAACTTCGACGGTCTGGTGTCTGCCAAACGCACTCAGCTGAGTGGACAGAAACCTTCTTAAGGGCTTAGCTTAGTTAACAGCAGTTGTGATGCGAACTACAGTTTCTGGTCGTTTTGTGACACTGAGTAAACTGCATGTACGATTGTGCTTGTACTGATTTTTTTTTTTGTTTTCAACTGCAGTGAGAAAAGTGTTGCGTAACAGTTGCCTTTTGTAGACCTAGTGCGGCCCACCGAACAGCTGTGATCTTGCTCTGCAGCCCACATGCTGAGTTGAGTTTGAGACCCCTGCTTTAATCCAATATACAAACAAGGAAGTCTCTGATACAAAGTCACTTATCTGAGGCATAATGGGATTTCTTATGAGAGTGCACCACCCCACATCAAAAAGGGTGGGAATGGCCTAGTTCTAAAACCAAGCCCCAGGCTACAAGGATCTTGCCTGCCCACAGCCTGCCCCCAACACACATTAATATCACATGGGTGCCCTGGCCAGATAGCTCTGTGGGTTAGCACATAGGCCTGAAATGCTGATGTTGCTGGTTCGATCCCTGGTCAGGGCACGTACAGGAACAGATCTATGTTCCTCTCTATCTCTCTCTCTCTCTCTATCTCTCTCTCTTTCTTTCTCTCTCTCTCTCTCCTTTTCTCTCTCACTAAAATCAATAAAAATGAAAATTAAAAAAAATATATCACATGGGTGACAGGCTTCTACATGGGCAGCACCATCTTTTTTTTTTTTAAATTTTTATTTATTTTTTACAGAGACAGTGAGTCAGAGGGATAGACAGGGACGGAGAGAGATGAGGAGCATCAATTATTAGTTTTTTGTTGCGCATTGCAACGCCTTAGTTGTTCATTGATTGCTCTCCCATATGTGCCTTGACCGACCGCAGGCCTTCAGCAGACTGAGCAAGCCCCCGCTGGAGCCAGTGACCTTGGGTTCAAGCTGGTGGGCTTTTGCTCAAACCAGATGAGCCCGCGCTCAAGCTGGCGACCTCGGGGTCTCAAACCTGGGTCCTCTGCATCCCAGTCCGACGCTCTGTCCACTGTGCCACTGCGTGGTCAGGCTGGGCAGCACCATCTTTAACAAAGTGAGCTTAATATATTTTATCTGCCCAACAGTTAACATGTATTTTTATTTTCCATCTCTTTCTATTTTTTAAGGGGCCCAATATTTTCTTCTGCACCCAGGGCCTCAACTGACCTTAATCCGCCTCTGAGCATGAGAGAGTAAGGAAAGAACAGGTTTAAAAGGAGCTAAGTTTAAATTTAGGATAATCTAGCAGATGCCACTTCTTGGCCTTTACTTCTGGAAAGTTCTGTCTCATATCTACACTATATCAGACATATCCAACTGTTGGGCAGATAAAATATATTATGCTCATTTTGTTAAAGATGGTGCTGCCCACGTGGAAGCCTGTCACCCAGGTGATTGCTTGAGATGGGTGTGATTGTATTAATGTGTGTTGGGGGCGGGGTATGGGCAAGCAGTATCCTTATAGCCTGGTGCTTAGTTTTAAGACTAAGCCTTTCCCATCCTTTTTGATGTAGGGTGGTGCACTCTCATGAGGAATCCCATTATGCCTCAGATAAGTGACTTTGTATCAGAGACTTCCTTGTTTGTATATTGGATTAAAGGTTTTGATTTCTACACTATAAAATGGGGGCAGACCTGGAGCTTGCTCTCTCTCCATTCCTGATATTAGCATTAGAGAGGAAAACAGAGAAAGGCCATGTGGAGGAGGCCAAGAGAAGCAGCCAAGATGGCGGAGTGCTGAGGGAGAAACCAGTTTGTGCAGAGTTTGTGCAGAGAGAAGGAGATGGGAAACAGAGGTGAATAAGTCTGGTGAGCTAGAAACCTTTGATTCTAGGAAACTCAGATAAGTCAGTAGCTTTGTGAGCACTGAATGAGTGGGTTTTGGAGCCCAGTGTGTGTTTTTACTTGCCCGCCGGGTGCAAGCTAGGATTAAAGATGCTGGCCCACCAGTATTTGGCTCCGTTGTTTCATTACCATCTGTCCGAATCTAATGCGAACCTGCATGGGCCAGGTGGCTGTGATAGTGGCCGTGGCTACTGACTTTACAGCAACTTAGATCAGTTCTCCTTCAAACAACCTACTTCCAGACCTTTAGTTTGCCTAGAGTTTCAGTTCTCATTCCTCCCGTTTCTACCCTCACAGAAACCGTTACTCAACACAGCCTTTTTGTTCTAGAAGGCTGTACTCATACTCCAATTTTATCAGAAATACCCAGGGGACAAGGTTTAGCTCACATTTCTTTCAACCAACATGTTACAAACTGCCCCACACGTTTACTTTTCTCAGAATGTTCTGTCTCTCCCCAGGCCCCACACAGAAAACTTCTGTGAAGTGGGCTATTTAGTTTCTGGTTATCTAATCATGTGCTCAACTGATTCAATTACCTTTACTTCTTCCAGCTAGTTTTGTCTTCTTCCCCACACACACTGTCACAGAAATCCCAGGAGAGGGAACTTAGCTGATTAAACCAATCACACTCTGTCCCTGAGGGCTGACCTTGCATTTTCAGGAAGCTTCTGTCCTCTGCCCTTACTCTATCAGAAACACGCAGGGCAGTGAGCTTAGTTCAGTTCTTCTTCAACTCAGCATATTTGGATCTGCTATCAGACTTTTACTTCTTCCAGAAAAATCTGTCCTTACTTCCCTCCTCACAAACTCACCTGTAATTAACCCCTCAGGAGAGGAATTTTAGTTCATTTCTCCTTCAACCTAATATTTGACCTACCTCCTGACCTTGATTTCTTCCAGAAAATTTCATTCTTATAACTTTACTGTATCAGCAATACCCAGGGGAAAGACCTTAGTTCAGTTCTGCTTCAACCAATCATGTTCTGATCCCCCTTCTGTACTTTAATTTCCCCTAGAATGTTCTATCCTCATTCTCTCCACTCTAAAGGTCTCTGTGAGGATGGGTGGATGAAGATACAACATTCTGGGAAAATTATGGATCTAGGATGCTGTCTCAACATGATTGCTTGAAGGACAACTGAACTAGGTTTCTACATCTTGGGGTTTCTCAAATGTGTCTGTATGGAGGGTGGGGGTGGGGTGGGATTGGAACAGAACTTTCTGGAAGGAGTAAAGGTTAAGAGGAGGGCTCAGAACATAAATGGATGAGGGAGGACTGATTAAGTCCCCACTTCTGGAGTTTCTTTCAGATTCGGTGCATGAGGAGTGAGCATTCTGGGGCAGGCACAGGTCTTGGAGCAGATCAGAACATGGTTGGTTGAAGAATGTTTCTACCCAGAGTGTCTCTGACACGCCAATGGTATAAGGACAGAACTTTATGGTGTCAGAATGTGATGGATAGGCGCACTGACCGATGTTCCCGCCTGTAGGAATTCTATTAGGGTCTATATTGGGGTAAATAGTAAGGACAGAACTTTCTGAAAAACAGTGAAGTTTAAGAGGTAGCTCATAAAATTAATAGATGTGGAAGAACTAGATAATTATTTAACACTGAATCCTGGACAAATTAGTCACAGGGTCTGATCCACTTAAGTATGTGAAGAAGGGAGGACAGACTGCTGCCGGCAAGATTCACTCCAGTAAAACTGGATCCTGAACCAGTTAGACGTGGGCTCCAATCCATCTAAGAAATCCCTGTCTGATGCTGGAGAGGCAAGATGCTATTAATCACCAAGTTAGTTAGAGAGATAGTGGATTCTGGATGAGTTTGTCACCAAGTCCGGTCTCCATAAGTGCTCATATCTCTGAAGAAGGAGGGGGAAAGTCACCTCCAAAAGTAAATCCAGAGATACTTGTTTCTGGAATAGGCAGTTGTGTTGTCTCACCCATGTGTACATAAGTGTGCTTCTAAAGGAGCATAGAGGAAAACCATGTATTTATTGGAAAGACTATGTGGACATGAGTGGCGACTGGTTTTTGTCCTGAAGTGCAATTGTGGTGAAGAGTGTGAGAGAGTCTCCCACTGGGAAGAAAATACCAGGGCATGGCATCAGCATGTTTTCATAAACAGATGTAGTTTAAGTCTCGTCTCACAGTGGACAGGAAACTCTGGAATGGTGGCCAACAAACCAGTTATTCTGGATCAGAGTGAAAAAGAAAGTGGGCAACTGCAGTGGGTACGAAAAGCCAAAGACGATGGTTAGCAATAAAGAAATCTGTGAGGAGATCAAACACTTCAACTACGGGTGACAGCAAACCCATTTTCTTAGTGGAAAGGAAACTAAACAGCTGCAGAGCTAGGGAATCTAGATCAAGGATAAACAAGCAGAAACTTCCAGTGGGGAAGAACGAGGGTGGCTAGGAGAGTGCAGAGGATTGTAGGAATCAGAAGTTATTGAATAGGTCTTGAAGTGGACAGAAATAAATGTAGGAAGTAGCCAGCCACCCTGACCAGATAGCTTAGTTGGTTAGAACATCATCCCAATACACAGAGGTTGCCTGTGTGTGTGTGTGTGTGTGTGTGTGTGTGTGTGTGTGTGTGTGACAGAGACAGAGAGAGGGACAGAAGACAGGGAGAGAGATGAGAGGCATCAATTCTTTTGCTGCAGCACCTTAGTTGTTCATTGATTGCTTTCTCATATGTGCCTTGACCGGGAGCCTACAGCAGACCAAGTGACCCTTTGTTCAAACAAGCAACCTTGGATTCAGGCTGGTGAGCCTTGCTCAAACCAGATGAGCCCGCACTCAAGCCGGCGACCTCAGGGTTTCAAACCTGGGTCCTGTGCATCCCAGCCCGAAGCTCTATCCGCTGCATCACCATCTGGTCAGGCTAGATGCAGAAATCTTGAAGACGGGACAACTGAACTTTACAGAGAAGTGCAAGTGAGTTCTAGCACTTCTGACCCGCAACCCCAGGTGAAAGCACCACCAGAGGATGGGAAGGTGAATTGGAAGCTAAAGACTTTCTGCAGATGATTAAGGCCTCAAAATGTAAGTTGCATTTATTACAGCGATCTTAGTGTGTGTTTGGAGGGAATTGGAAAGGGGTTTCATTGTTCTGAGCAGCATGTGCCCATGAGACAGCAGCTGCAGTGCGGGAACGGAGAGGAATCCGAGTGCACCCAGTCAGACACGCGCTAGGCTTTTCCCCATAGCAGTAGCAGGATAGGGTTTGGAACATTACTGTTGCAAATTAATACTTAGTGAGCATTTTCTATCTAGAGAATTTTTTTTTGTACTAGGAAGTCGTTTTGCATTCAACAATTTTGTAGAAATGACATAGCTAAGCATATATTGAGTGTAAACATTGTTATCTCCTAAGATGCCTTGTTAAGACCAAGGTGAACATCTGGCCTTGAAATCTACTTAAAAGTGAATTGTGGTTTAACACACTTCTTAGCTGAGTATTTCATTATACAGCAAGCCAGTGCTCTCCCAGCTCTTCAGAGAGCAATTTCTGGTTGCCTCTACATATGTATGCTAGAAAAATAGCTCACAAATAATGGATTCTTGGAATAGCAATGCTTGTGTCCATAGTTCAAATCTATATTCTAAAGAATTTCCTAAAGCGCTACTTTATTTTAACTTTGTTCTTAGAGCATTTTTCAACTACAGTTCACTCTTCGTGAAGAGCATTTAAGCTTTATCTTCTGACTCCAACATGAGATAGTTCCTCTCAAAGTCAATTTGTTAAAGACTCAGAGGTGTGGAGCACGAAGAGAATTGGGCTATGGCTCTCATCTGAGGAAACAGGTTTAAAGGTTTCAGTGGTTTGCTTAAGGGTATGATAAATTATCCGAACTAGGACTAACCCAAATCCTGCTTCTGGTCAATTCTCTTTTCAGTATCCCCATATTGTAGCAGGAATCAAGGGGGACAAAGACACCCAGAAAACTTGATGAAGGAAGTAGGATTTATTAGGTGGTGGTGCAGAGTGACCCCAAAAGAGGCAACAAAACACGAGCTCCCCAGAGTTAGATTTCTTACATCTTATATATTTTTACAGCTTTAGCTTTCACGTGACAAGTGCCTGATTTCTATGACTTCTTTGTCTGCAGACCTATGTGACTTCTGTATCTCTGGGAGGGAGGGGAGGGTGAGAGGACAACAGAGGGTCTGTCCTTGACTATCACTCATTCTCTCTGGAACAGCAAGTTCATTTCAAGGAACTGATAACAAGCAAGGTCCACAGCCTTGGTTTGTTATTTTTCAAACTTTCTGTCTGCCCTTACTCCCTCAGTCCTGAACACTGACGTCAGTGGCTTGAGCGTAAGTCCCCAGGATTGCACGCCCCCTCTCTTCTATATTCTTCTGGTTTCTCCTCCCTCAATATGAATTGAACTTTAAATGGCAACTATAATGTTGCAAACTTAAATTGTAATAAGATATTAAGAATTTTCTAGCTCTAGCTGGATAGCTTGGTTGGTCAGAGCATCATCCTGAAGCATGGAGATTGCTGGTTCGATCCTTGGTCAGGGCGCATACAGGGATAGATCAATGTTTCTCTCTCTCTCTCTCTCTCTCTCTCTCTCTCTCTCTCTCTCTCCCTTCCTCTCTTGCTAAAAAATCAACAAACAAACAAAACATTAACAAAAAAGAATAATTTTCTAGATAGTATGGTGGCTTCTGTTAGCCTTTGCATCCCATAGGCATGGGCAATAACTGGTAGTATAAGTTTAACAACCAAGTTGTAAACTTAACTTTTAGATGTTAGACACTTCTGGCTAGAGGTGCAGGATTTGGGTGACTTTGTTCTCCTGAGGGCACTGTTGTTAACTGGCAGTATTTGGGTCAAGTCTTTGTGTGTCACTATTTTCTTCCAGAATTCTCTGAAAGTATTTTTGGGATGAAAATACTATATTGCCTAGGATTTTATTCAAAATAATCCAGTGAAGGGGGGGGATTGTATATATATATGTATAAAAAAAACAAAACTGGCCATGTGTCTATAACTACTGAGGCTCCATGGTGAGTACATGGAGGTTCATTATACTGCTCTATCTCCTTCTGTATATACCTCACATTTTCCATTATGAAAGGTTAAAAACTACATTTCTTATTTATATTATAAAAGACAAGCCTGATGGGTAGCAGGAGCTAGCTAGTAATAAAGTAGCGAGGCTAAGGGCAGGTGGTACGTTTGGTAAATTTTACTTTCTTTTTCTTCTACATCACCTTTCTTCCATTTTAACATATGTGGGCACAATCGGACTTCTGTTTGGTGACCTAATTTTATACAAGATTGAAGAAAGACTGATGAATATAAAAGGCACCTATCTGATCTGAGTTAAAGTGAGATGAAATTGCAGGTTTTCTGTAAAAGTGCCCATTTTCACCAGGGTGGCCCAACTACGAGTATCAAATTTATTGTTATTGTTATCCAAATTTTGATTGCTCATGAGGAAACCACATTTATGAAAGAAAGAATAGAAGCAGTGAGACTTGTAGTGGACAAAAGCAGAAGAAAGTGTTTTTATGACCTTTATTCATTCGTTCATTCATTCATTCATTTATTTTTGCTTCAGTGTTCTGAATAATCCCCGAGTTGTCGTTTATTTCCTAAGCAATTCGACCATCCTGACTCTGCCTTCCCTGTTTCTGCTCTAAAACTTTGTATTCCTGCTGGGCACTAATGCTGTAAAAGAAAAAGATAAGATAAACAAAATGCAACAACATATAATGTTTTCTTTTCAAACTTTTTCCTTGTGAAATATAACAGATATAGAGAACTGCATAAAGCAAACATAGAGCTTAAGGAATTACTATGAGGCAAACACCCTTGTCACCAACCACCTAGGTTACAACTTAGGTTAAAAAATTAGAATATTGCCAACCACTCTACAGGGCCATCCTACCCACAACCCTTTCCATTTCCTCAAAAGTCACCTCTATTCTGACCTTTCTGGAAATCAATTCTTTGCTTTACAAGTTTATTATCCAGATGTTCATTAATAAACACTAGTTTAGTTATGCCTCCCCATGATAATTTCTAAATCACTTTTTTTTTTAAATGAGAGGAGGGGAGATAGAGAGACTGATGCCCGCATGCACTCAGACCAGAATCCACCCGGCAACCTCCACCTGGGGCTGATGCTTGATTCAACTGAGCTATCCTCAGTGCCTAGGGCCAGCGATCGAACCAACTGACCCACTAGCTGGGACAGAGGAAGAAAGAGAGAAGAGGGAGAAGGAGGGAGAGAGAAGCAGATGGCCGCTTCTCCTGTGTGCCCTGACTTGGAATTGAGTCCGGGACTTCTACATGCTGGATCAATGCTCTACTACTGAGCCAACCAGCCAGGGTTTTCTAAATCTCTTTAACCTGGAGTTTCTACTCCCTTCTTTTTATTTTTTATCACAATTTATTTGTTGAAGAAATCATGTCTTTTGACCTCTAGAGTTTTTCACAATCCTGATTTTGCTCTGCCCTGCATTTCTTACAGATTGGTATTTGGTTCTATAGGCTTGATCAGATTTTAGTTGGTTATTTTTCTTTCGGTATCCTAGGTGGTGGTGTGCTCCTCTGTCCAGGGTACCAAAGGTTCAGCTGCCTCTCTTGTCTCTGGTTTTGACTGCTCTCAGTGGTCAGGCCATCAGGTTTTAGGCTGAGGATCTCTCCAGACATTTTTTTTTAATTTTTTGCTTTTTTATTTTATGTTTTTAATTTTTTCTATTGATTGATTGAGAGAGAAAGAGATGGAGAGAGGGAGAGAAGCATCAACTCGTTGTTCCACTGAGTTGCTCCATCCAGTTGTGTACTCATTATCTGCTTTTCCTACATGCCCTGACCCAGCATGGAACCGTGACTTCAGTGCACGGGGAGGACACTCTCTTTATCCCCTGGCCAGGGCTCTCTCCACACATTTTAATTGTCAGAGCTCTTTTTTTAAAATGAAAATGACTGCATGAGAACAATATTCTCTGAGTTCTTGCTTGTTGAAATATCTCTTTGTATTTTTTTTCTATTTGAACGTCAGGCTGGATATAAAGTCTTGGGCTCCCGTTTTCTTTCCTTGGGTATAATTATGTGTGCTATTTCTTTTCTACTTATGTAAAACTTTGCTGTCAAAGTCTGCTTATAATCTGATTTTATTTTCTTTATGGCTGATTTTGATCCTTCTAACTGAAAGTTGATTTCTTTCCCCCTTAAAATCCAGTAATTTTATTAGAACATGTCTCTCTGTTGGTTGATCTGGGTCAATTTCCTCAGCTACATGGTTGTATTCTTTTAATATGCACTTTTAAATATAATTTAGGAAAGTTTCCTTGCATTCTATTTTTTAGACATTGTTTGATTTTGTTCCAACACTGTTTTTCTTTGGGGATTGAGAGACTGTGCGAAGTAAAAAAAGGTTTCAGACAGCTGCCGGGGGCATCATTACAGGGATGAATGAAGAATTGCCAACTAGTATTGAAGGCCCAACTGAGATTGAATGGCATAAATTTGTAGTGGAGCCAATTGGCACTCTTCTCCAACTTTCCGTAGCAGAACTCAACACAAGCAAATAAAACAGATGTTTAGGTTCCTCTAGTGCTGTTGATTGGCAGGGCAGGTGGGTGTGAGGTCAGGGGGATGAGGGATTCTAGTTGTTAGTTAAAATGTAGTTGAAATAGTTATCAAATTGTTACGGCCCTGGCCGGTTGGCTCAGTGGTGGAACGTCGTGCGGGGGACCCGGGTTCGATTGCCGGCCAGGGCACATAGGAAAAGCGCCCATTTGCTTCTCCACCCCCCCCCTTCCTCTCTGTCTCTCTCTTCCCCTCCCGTAGCCAAGGCTCCATTAGAGCAAAGATGGCCCGGGCGCTGGGGATGGCTCCTTGGCCTCTGCCCCAGGCGCTAGAGTGGCTCTGGTCGTGACAGAGCGACGCCCCGGAGGGGCAGAGCATCGCCCCCTGGTGGGCAGAGCGTCACCCCAGTGGGCGTGCCAGGTGGATCCCAGTCGGGCACATGCGGGAGTCTGTCTGACTGTCCCCGTTTCCAGCTTCAGAAAAAAAAAAAATTGTTACATGCACAAATAAGACAGAATATGCAGGACAGCACCAATCATATCCTATTTAAGGGAATTTATTATTTTTCGATTAAACTTATTGGGGTGACACTGGCTAACAAAATTATACAGGTTTCAGGTGCCCAATGCTACAACACATTTCTGTATACCATACTGTACAGAAATTCTGTACACCATATTGTTCACTGTCCCCCCAAAGGAAATTTAAATGTATGACTAAACATACTTTAATTCTTACTCTTCTGTAACAGTGTTCACAACACATTAACAAATAAAAAACACATAATGTTGAGAAAGCATTTGTCCTAATTTTTATTTAGGTAAAAATATTCCATATCTATGGTTCTTTGGCCATGCTATACAAAATACACATAAATTGTGTTATATAACAGTAATGTCAATGAAAGCAGTGTTTGAGAAAAAGACTTTAATTTGAATTAATCTGTCATGGAAAGCAGTGTCAGAAAGTTTACTATTCTTACCAATATTTTTTTTTGCTAAATTCTACGCTCGTGGAACTGAAGGTACTGACAACCTAGAAAATGAGCAAAGTTGATTTTTTCCCCAGAAATTTCCTTTCTAAAGTGGAAATCTATCAACTTCTCTGAATATTTTAGCGTTTATACCCAGCTTAAGGTAACACCAGACAACATTGTAATGATAAAAAGCATATCGTTTTGTCAGTCTCTTTTTCCTCATATGAGTGGCAAAAGTGCCCCTTGGTCACACTTCTTCTTCTTCTCCTTTAAGATTCCCAGTGTTTCCTGCCTTTTCCCTGTAATCTTGTCATATCTGGCATCGTTTATGCTTATTAATTGGTTGGCTTTCTCCAATACTTTCCCTTATCCTCCTGTTACCCAGGGGCAACGTATGGAGTTAATGTTGATTTTCACATGGTGGTAGCCTCAAGGACAACAAGGCTGGATACACAACAAGTCCCACCGAGAAATCAGAAGAAATTCTGTAGTCAACTTGAGAACTCATATGAGGTTTTATTACCTCTAGCTGACCTCTTTTTGCTTTTCTTGTCACTACAAAGCCCACTTTTCTCTCTTTCCTGATGCCCTCTCTTGCAATTATCCAGTCAACAGCCATTTTATCATCTTTGCCCCATGTTTGTTTGCCCTAACATGATGAAATATAGTCGGGATGCACTGGAATCAACTACTCAGGATCTTAGTATGAAGCTCTTGACTATTTGTCCACCTTGCAACCCTTATAAAATACTCCTTTTGTAAGATGTCAGCCATTTCTGGTCCCCAACTACCTTTAAGACATCTACTGATGCTCTCCACAGGTGGCTCCAGGATGCTCATGGGTTCACTGAGAAGACCAAGGCTTAAAGTCTGCGGTAGGCCAAGGCCACATTACAGATGTTGAGTCCCTTCGCATGACAATGCTACAGATGCCTACATTGAAATTAATGATTGTAATGTGTTGACAAGTCGACCTGGAACACTGAGGTTTCTGGTTTGAAACCCTGGACTTTCCCGGTCAAGGCACATATGGGAATTGATGCTTCCTGCTCCTCCCCCCTTCTCTCTCTCTCGCTCTCTCTCTCTGTCCTCTCTAAAATGAATAAATTTTTAAAAGTTTATTAAAGTAATCTGTTGATAATATCTCCCCAAAGTTTCTGTCCATCCAGAACCTTTGGATGTAATCTAATTTTGAAATAAAGTAGTTGAAGATGTAATTAGATTAAGGGTTGAGATGAGATCATAGTGGGATTCTAAATCCAGTGGACTCTTATAAAGTGTTTATAAAAGATAGAAAAGGGCACACAGAGACAAACAGAAGAGAAGGCTACGAGAAGAAGGAGGCAGAGGTCAGAGTCAGGTTACCACAAACCAGGAAGCTGGGAAAGCCACCAATTTTGCGGTGATTTCTTATGGTAGCCTTAGGAAAGTATTAGTAATACACTAATACTGCACCAAAGATACCACATCATATTACTACCAAAACTGTTATCTCCAATGTAGTTGAGCCTTTGTCTTTGAATGTCTCAAGGACATTTAGTCTCTCAATTGTATGTAGTCCCCATGTATGTGTGAGGGATATGTTCTAAAACCACTCGTGGATGTCTGAAATGGTGGATAGTACCAAGCCCTATAGGTACTGTGTTTTTTTCCTATACATACATACCTATTTCACATTTAATTTATAAATGAGGCACAGTAAGAAATTAACAACAGCAGCAAAAATAATGATTATAACTATATACATAGTAAATGTTATGTGAATGTGGCATTATTGAGTAAAATAACGCTTACCTGAAATCAAGCACTCCAGTACCATGATAGTCGATCTGATAACTGTGATGGCTATGAAGTGACGGGTGGTTAGCTTATACAGTACGGAGATGCTGAACAAAGGGCTGATGCATGTCTCTGGCCTGATGGAATGGAAACAAGATTTCATCATGTTACTCAGAATGAAGTGCAACTTAAAACTTATGAATTCTTTATTTCTGAAATTTTAATTTGATATTTTTGGGCCACCTTTGACCATGGGTAACAAATCACAGGAAGTGAAACTATGGAGCTTGGCCAGACGGTGGCACAGTGGATAGGGCGTTGGCCTGGGATACAGAGGACCCGGTTTGAAACCCCAAGGTTGTTGGCTTGAGCACAGGGGTTCTGGCTTGAGAGTAGGATCATAGACATGACCCCATGGTCATTGGCTTGATCCTAAGGTCACTGGCTTGAGCAAGGAGTCACTGGCTTGGCTGGAGCCCCCCCATCAAGGCACATTTGAAAAAGCAATCAATGAATAACTAAGGTGCCACAACTATGAGTTCATGCTTCTCATCTCTCTCCCGTCCTGTCTGTGTGTCCTTGTCTGTCCTTCGGAAGGAAGGAAGGAAGGAAGGAAGGAAGGAAGGAAGGAAGGAAGGAAGGAAGGAAGGAAGGAAGGAAGGAAGGAAGGAAGGAAGGAAAGGAGGGAGAGAGGGAGGGACGGAGGGAAGAGGAGGAGAGGAAAGAAAGAAAGAAAGAAAGAAAGAAAGAAAGAAAGAAAGAAAGAAAGAAAGAAAGAAAGAAAGAAAGAAAGAAAGAAAGAAAGAAAGAGGGAGGGAGGGAGGGAGGGAGGGAGGAAGGAAGGAGAGAGAGAGAGAGAGAGAGAGAGAGAGAGAGACCATGGATGGGGGGAGGGTACTGAAGTCTCTTGAGTCTAACATAGAAGACAATCTGATGTATGCCATGTTACACTTAGCATCTGCTTCCACACCGTACTCAAACACTGGTCTGCTTCCAGAGTTAAGCTTGTTCATCTTGATTCTGCTCCTATAATTCTTTCTCAGAAGATGCCTTAGATCCTAGTGCAATATAAATGGATCCTTTGCTTTGCAGTCCCAACAACTGTGAACATGTTCAAAATGTGCCTGATATTCTGGCTGTAATTTTTCCATCTCCATTACCCCTGATTATAACTTATGTTGTCTCTTTTAAGAATATACCTCTATCTAATAATAAGCCCTTCTTAGAAAGATGGAGAAATTGACATTCTTTCAGGGGAGTCTTCCACAGTACCAAAGCCTGGGGGGAAGTAAAAGGTGGGCCACCTGGCATTTGCTTATCAGTTCACATAGGTTGCCTCTGTTGGTGTTACTATCCCTGTCTGGTGGCACATGGTAACCCATGGGGTTGAGAAAGAGCTGACATTCAGTGCCTACTTAGGCCATAGTATTCTTCCTATTGCTTGTTTGCCACATTTGGGGCATGAGTATAATTTATGATGTTGCCTATGTTTCCATATTAGACAACACATACCAGTTATTTCCTCTCGAGTCGTGAGACCTCATCATCCTCACTACAAAGCACGAGGGCAAAGGACCCCCGTCTTCCTTGTTCTCAGGAAGTAATACTTCCTTTCAGTTTCTTCTCTCTCCAAGCTAAGCAGAATATCAAGAGTGTGGGGAATGACTTTGTCCCTACCACTCACTCTTATGAACTCATCTAATTCAACATACTTCTCCCATACAGCTTGGCTGGAGGGCAGATGGGGTGTGGTTAACAGAACCAGTTTCAATATTTGTTAGAAAGACTTATAGAATAGCTTAGAGCAGCCTTGTAGCTATTTGTCACTTTCTTTAGAATGGAAGTAGGGGGAAAACTTCACACTATTTTCAACTTCAGGATTTTAACCGAAATTGTGATTGAAAAGTCCACTTAAAGTAAGGTAAAATTCCACCATTAAATGTAGTCTTCCCTGTAAACATAGCAAAAACGTATTTTTTAATCTCTTATTTATTGTCTTTGGAACATTCTGAGTCCAGTGCTGGGGAGGGTTCTTTCCAGCACTCTGAAATGCAGGCCTCCCATGGTCATGGACGGATAGCACTGTGGACAGCCCGAAGGGGAGCGCTGGGAAGAACATTGGGTGATGCGGAACATAAAAAGGAGGGCGTTCTGTTTGAGTTATTGTATAACATGACAAACCAAAGCTATGTGCTTAAGTCTCTCCCATTTTTGTACTTACCAGTCAGTGTAAATAAATCAAGTGTAAGCATAGAATTTCAGAACAGGAATCAACATCTCCTGTGGCCCAAGGGTAAAAATACTTAGGGATCTTGATAGGGTTACATTAAAAAAGAATATCAAATTGGCACTATTCAAGGAATAGACTGCTTTGAAAGGGGTCCGTTACTATTACATGTAGATGTCTTACTCTTTTGAGGGAGTAATCTAGGTACAGAAGTGATTTCCAATAAGAGTCAAGAAAACAGATGTGGCCCTGGCCGGTTGGCTCAGCGGTAGAGCGTCGGCCTGGCGTGCGGGGGACCTGGGTTCGATTCCTGGCCAGGGCACATAGGAGAAGCGCCCATTTGCTTCTCTACCCCCCTCCCCTCCTTCCTCTCTGTCTCTCTCCTCCTCTCCTGCAGCCAAGGCTCCATTGGAGCAAAGATGGCCCGGGCGCTGGGGGTGGCTCCTTGGCCTCTGTCCCAGGTGGTAGAGTGGCTCTGCTCATGGCAGAGCGACGCCCCGGAGGGGCAGAGCATCGCCCCCTGGTGGGCAGAGCATCGCCCCTGGTGGACGTGCCGGGTGGATCCCGGTCAGGCGCATGCGGGAGTCTGTCTGACTGTCTCTCCCCGTTTCCAGCTTCAGAAAAATACCAAAAACAAAACAAACAAACAAACAAACAAAAAAAAAAAAGAAAAGAAAACAGATGCATTGTGATTTCAGAATAAGCCTGGGATAGTGGGATAAGTCATCAGCTCCTTTTAGTACGTTGGAACCCCAAAAGCAGATCTATACATTCAAACACTGGGGTGAGGAGAATATGCCACTATGAATGTTTTCTGTTACAGAATGACAAAGAAGTTGGCAGGACAGGCCCTGGCTGGTTGGCTCAGTGCTAGAGCATCAGCCCAGTGTTTGGATGTCCTGGGTTCAATTCCCAGTTAGGGCACAAGTGACCATCTGCTTCTCCACCCCTCCCCCTTCTCCTTCTCCTTTCTCTCTCTCTCTCTCTCTCTCTCTCTCTCTCTTCTCCTCCCACAGCCATGGCTTGATTGGTTCAAGAGAATTGACCCTGGGTACTGAGGATGGCTTTCTGGCCTCCACTTTAGGCACTAAAAATAGCTTTATTGCTGAGCAACAGAACAACAGCCCAGATGGGCATAGCATCCCCCAGTAGGAGGCTTGCCCAGTGGATCCCAGTTGGGGCACATGGGGAGTCTTTCTACTTTCTCTACTTTCATTTAATAAAAAGAAGGAGGAGGAGGAGGAGGAGGAGGAGGAGAAGAAGAAGAAGAAGTTGTTGGTGGCAGTACTGTCGTGTGTTATAACATACAGCAATCACAAATTCACACTTCCATAAAAGAAACGCAGGCTCACACGTGCTCAGGCCACTTCAGTAAGAAAAGGTGGAGACCAAAGTTCTAACTCAATGCAAAGTACATTTCCTTGGAATTTCTGTGGTGTGTATATCCTTTTGATTCTCATGAGTCAGATATGATAATATACTTTTCATAAATTTAGAATGATGAAACACCGGCCTCCTACCAAGCAGTACAAAGCACTTTATATTGAGGGTTGTGTGTAGTCTTAGCGTACAAATTGAAAGCATATTAATCCACATGTGCTGGAATCTTTTCAGATTTCTTGTGACTATGATTACAGACATATCAGCAGTGAGATTTGGTAATGATCTTATTCTTTGTTTAGGCTTCTCTGACACAGCATTCCTCCTAGATTATCCTGGAAGGCTTTGAGTCATTCAACTTTATGACACGCCACTCCTTCTGAGCTCACTCCACATCCTATGCAAATAGAGTGCACCTGGGTCCTTGACTTAAATTTCCATAGCCTCTTTTTCTATCCTTAGTCCTAGAAAGTCTCCTAAATGAAAGTCATTTTGATTATTTACATTTTAGGATATCCTAGAATGATTGTCAGAGGGAACAAATTGGAACTGGGAGTTACTTTCTCATATTTGCGCCTAACTCCTTGTAAATTTTTATGGAACGTGTATATGGAGTGCTGGTAGCCAGCAGTTCACAGTCTGCTGCAGGTATTCATATGCCAAGTGTTAAAAGTGGCCCAAATAATGCCACCACTTCCTCCACATCTGTCAAATCAGGATAATTTCAGTAGCCAATTCACTTCTTTCATTTCCATAATGTCTTAGAGAAATTCTAATCTGACACTTAAGATACCAGCTGTTTACCTAAAACCTATTTTCTTACTGAATAATAGTACTTGATTTGTTTCATGGAGGAGACAGAGATCCTTTCATCTCAGTGTGGATAGATCCCTGACCTAGTCTCAGAGGATAAATTAATTGCTCTACTCATTTGAATTCTGTTTTCCTCCACACAAGTGACTTGTCTGGGATTGGACTCACAGCTGAGTGAGTGTTGACCTCTAAGATATCAATGGGAGTCTGGAGGGCTGTTTCTAGGAACTATTTTGCTTGCTAGTAAAGGTGACAGAGCATAAGGAAGGGCTTGCTAACAATGCCCCTTCTTCCTTCTTCCAGCCTTAAACTAAAAAGAGAAGCCTGGAACTCTGTCAGCTATCTTATGACATGCAATGACAATGACGGGGATAAAAAGCTAACAGAACAGGAATGAAAAAGACAGAGCCTAGCATAGAAGTACAGATACTGTATAGTCCCTCCTATATATATTATATCTAAAAAAAAAACTGAACTTAGAGAATAAACAACAGCGTGGAATGGTGGTTACTAGAGGTTGGAGGGAAGAGCAATGTGAAAAATGTTATTTAAGGCTACATACTTGCAACTAATAAATAGATAAATAAGTCCTGGAAATATAACACACAGCAAGCACCATTGACCCTTGAACAATGAGGTTTGGAATTATGCAAGTCCACTTCCATGTGAATTTTTTTTTTCAGTAAATACATGTACGTGTACTGTTTTAGATTCACCATTGGGAGTCTGCAATGCAGAAGGCCATCTCTCTGTATGAATCTGTGCCATGTATTGGAGACTTGAGCATCCATGGATTTCGGCATCTGTGGGAGAGTGGGCTCTGGAGTCAATGCCCTGCAGATACTGATGGAAAACTTAAGTTTTGGGGGAATTAGAAATTATACATGGATTATTCAACTGCTCAGGGGTCAGTGCCCTTAACCCCATGCTGTTCAAGGGACAACTGTCCAGTGATTACAGACAACAAAACTGTATTATAAACATTAAACTTGCTAAAATACTAGATCTTAATTGTTTCCACCACTAGAAGAAATGATAATTATGTGACATGACAGAGGTGTTAGTGTTAGCTAATGCTACAATGGTAATATGATTGCAAATATGAATGTGTCAAATCAGTATGTTGGACACTTTAAACTTATGTGATGTTATATACCAATTAAATTATGATTTTACAAAAACAAAGTCCAAGTTTTTTTGTTTGGTTTGGTTTTGATTTTTTTTTTTTAATGAAAAGAGGGGAAGCAAAGAGACTCCCACATGTGCCCTTATCTACCAGGATCCACCCAGCAATCCCCCTAGGGGCGATAGTCTGCCCATCTGGGGTTGTTGCTCCATTGCTTGGCAACTGAGTTATTTTTAGCATCTGAGGTAGAGGCCATGGAGCCATCCTCAGTGCCCTGGGCCAACTCACTCAAAACAATCAAATCATGGCTGCAGGAGGGGAAGAAAGAGAAAAAGAGAGAGAGAAAAGGGAGGGGGAGTAGAGAAGCAGATGGTTGCTTCTCCTGTGTGCCCTGACTGGGAAACAAACCTGGACCTCCACACACCGGACCAATTCTCTACCACTGAGCCAACTAGCCAGGGCGAGTCTGAATTTTTGATGCTTTTGAGTTACTGAACTAATACTGGCAACTGCTTACCTATAAACTAACAGATATCAAACTTACCAGTCTCAGCACCGTTTACAGACATACTCATTACTTAGGAATGCTAATTTCTCAGTTTTGATATGTTTGCTATGGTTATGTCAGATGTAATATGAGGGGAAGCTAGATGAAAGTAATAGAGAAACTTTTATCTCTGCAATTCTCTTATAAATCTAAAACTTTTTCAAAGTAAAAAGCTTAAAAGTTATTAAGGACCCCCTAAAAAGCTTTCACTTATGTGAAATATATCTCTTGATACTGGCCATATTATCAATAAGAATGGAGAGAATGTTTAATATTTTATTTACTCATTCATTTATTTTTTTTTTTTTTTTTTTTTTTTTTTTTTTTTTTTTTTTTCTGAAGCTGGAAACAGGGAGAGACAGTCAGACAGACTCCCGCATGCGCCCGACCGGGATCCACCCGGCACGCCCACCAGGGGCGACGCTCTGCCCACCAGGGGGCGATGCTCTGCCCATCCTGGGCGTCGCCATGTTGCGACCAGAGCCACTCTAGCGCCTGGGGCAGAGGCCACAGAGCCATCCCCAGCGCCCGGGCCATCTTTGCTCCAATGGAGCCTTGGCTGCAGGAGGGGAAGAGAGAGACAGAGAGGAAAGCGCGGCGGAGGGGTGGAGAAGCAAATGGGCGCTTCTCCTGTGTGCCCTGGCCGGGAATCGAACCCGGGTCCTCCGCACGCTAGGCCGACGCTCTACCGCTGAGCCAACCGGCCAGGGCCTACTCATTCATTTAAACGTGAAAAATAATACCTATCTCATGTTAACATAATGACATTTTCATGAACATTATACTTTCCAAAGCAAAAGTACATTTAGTGAGAAGAGTACTAATATCTTATATTTCTACAAATCTCTTTAATGTCTACCGTGACAGAACACTGCTAGATTCTCTTCTTCTCTGTTCAACCTGTTGTGATGTGTAGTTCTGGTTCAATAGAGGAAGAAAATCTAGCGTCACTAGGAATTGAACCTGGGACTTCCACACGCTGGCCCAATGCTCTATCCACTGAGCCAACCAGCCAGAGCCAGCATTTTGGGTAGACCTTTTACCCACTATGGATTTTGCAACATGATGTATTCATCTGTCATTTGAAAAATACTGGTTTGCTGAGTTTTACACTGGACTTTCAAATAGTGACACATTTCATCATAAAATATTTTTAAAATCACATGTTTTGTTAATACCACCATTGATCTTATCAGAAAAGTCTTGGAAAGCTGACAAACAAATGGTAGTGGATATAAGTTTTCCCAAACTCAAGTTTTCACTTGAAAGCACAGATGTTATTTTGATTATAAATACTTAGAGTTGTTTTCCTTAAAATGACAGGCTCGTTTTATTCATTTTTAAAGAAAATATCTGCCAAATACCCAAATCTGGGTAACTATACTTTGCCTGTCAGTCATTTTTTTTTAACAAAAAATTATGCTTCTTGACAAAAGCAGTCAATTCAGCTTGTTACTCAATTACATAAGCTTCTTTTTAGGAGACAACCATTAAATTCCAGTTCATAGCGGAAGTGCTTTATGCAAATTCCCCATGTCATCCCATCGAATATTAACAAGATGTATAGTCAAGTGTTGAGTTTTAATAAAATTCACATTTTTACTGCTTCTTTAAGAGACTTTCAAAGTGTAACTGGCTTTTCTTTCCTTTTTTTTTTCCCCAGTACCTGACAATGAAGACTACAACAATGACTACTCATACTGTTTGGGACCACCATGCTTGTTGATTCATGTTAAGAAGCCAACAGTTTTAACATAATTGCTTTAGCTTGACCAGGCAGTGGTGCAGTAGATAGAGTGTCGGACTGGGATGCAGAGGGCCCTGAGGTTGCTGGCTTGAGCACAGGGCGGCTGGCTTGCACATGGGGTCACTGGCTTGAGCCTGGGATCATAGACATAATCTGATGGTCACTGGCTTGAGCCCAAAAGTCGCTGGCTTGAAGCCCCAGGTCTATGGCTTGAGCAAGCAATCACTCACTCTGCTGTAGCCTCCCAGTCAAGACACATATGAGAAACCAATTACTGAACAAGTAAGGAGCCGCAACGAAGAATTGATGATTCTGTCTCTCTCCCTTCCTGTCTATCTCTCTCTCTCTGTCTCTGTTATTACATAAACACACACAAACATATGTTGCTTTAGTAACAGTAAAAATGTCAACAGAGTGAAAGGGACAAATAATATTTTAGAGTTACTATTAAAATAGTTCTGGCCTGACCTGTGGTGGCGCAGTGGGATTAAGCGTCGACCTGGAACACTGAGGTTGCCGGTTCGAAACCTTGGGCTTGCCTGGTCAAGGCACATATGGGAGTTGATGCTTCCTGCTCCTCCCCCTTCTCTCTCTCTCTCTCTTTATCTCTCCCCTCTCTCTAAAAATCAATAAATAAAATATTTAAAATAGTTTTGACCTTGCAGAACTCTAACAGAATTTCAAGAACCCACATGGGTCCATGGACTAGACTTAAGATGGTTGTTTGCTTTATCTGCTTGTAATAAGGTTTTCTGTTATCTGCAACTGAAAGTATTCCTGATATATTACTGAGCATTCCTTAGTATTTAGAACATCTACAGTCCCACTTCTGCTTTAGGCAAAAGGCATGGTTATTTGTTTGAATTGTTTCTTCTTATATAGAGCCAGAGATAATTCATTCCTAAAAATCCCATGGCTTTGCCCTGGCCAGTTAGCTTTAGTTGGCTAGAGCATCATCTGAAAACAGCAAGGTTGCAGGTTTGATCCTCAGTCAGGAAGCAACCAGTGAATGCACAACTATGTGGAACAACAATGAATGCTCCTACCTTCTCTTCCACTCTTGGTCTCTCTAAAAGCAAACAATAAAAATAAATTCTTTCCTGACAAGGTGGTTGCACAGTGGATAGAACATTGACCTGGGACACTGAGGTCCCAGGTTGAAAACCCAAAAGTCGCCAGCTTGAGCACAGGCTCATCCAGTTTGAGCATGGGATTAAGCGCTTAAAACAGTGATCCCAATGCAAGGTCATTGGCTTGAGTCCAAGGTCGCTGGCTTGAGCAAGGCGCCGCTGGCTTGAGCAAGGGGTCACTGGCTCGGCTTGAGTGCCCCAGTCAAGGTACATATGAGAAAGCAATCGATCAATTAACAACTAAAGTGCTACAACTACAGGTTGATGTTTCTCATCTCTCTCCCCTTTCTCTCTTTCTCTCTCAAACAAAAAATCGTGTGGCTTTTTCATGACTGTTTTGTGAGGGCTATATTTCTCCACGTATGGGAACAAAGCTAAGCAACTCTCATACTGCATGTGATCTTCCAGTTCTGAAACATTTCCCATTACCTCATTTTTGGAATAGGAATCTTAAATGATAAAATTACCGAGCAGTGATTCTCCTCATTTGCATAGATGTATTTAGAAAGTTCTTATCAGCACCATTGCTGCCTCAAGCTAGACAAGCTGCCATCTCAGGAGAGCTGAGTCAGAAACAGCACAGCCCATTGCAGTAGGTGTGGCACTGGTGACCTGCGCCTCAAGGTACATAACACATTTGAAAGTGAAGGAGAAAGAGAAAACACACAGGCATAAATGCGAGCTTCTCCTTGTTTGTATTTTGGGGAT
The DNA here is from genome assembly GCF_036850995.1 of Saccopteryx leptura. Taxonomy (NCBI): domain Eukaryota; kingdom Metazoa; phylum Chordata; class Mammalia; order Chiroptera; family Emballonuridae; genus Saccopteryx; species Saccopteryx leptura. Next base: position 86,785,734 of record NC_089516.1, on the reverse strand, counting down.
ATATTGCTACAACAGTGTTGGTTCTATTCTAATTTATTTTGTGGCTTGCTAGTGGTAAAGTCACTTAGTATTCTAAATCCCCTTTTGCTGCATTATCTAATTATGTCACATTTGAATAGATGTTGTATATAATAAAACCAGTAGGTAACATGCTGGGGTGGGGGAATTGAGAGATTTGGGGACAGACAAAAAAATCTGACCACAGTTTGGCCACAGACTAATGGTTAGGAAAAAATACTTTAAAAAGACCAAGGGATTCCTGTGCTCTGAAATGTTAACCATGGAAATGAAACTCTTTAGTAATGGAGAAACTATGTTTTAAATGCCTAAATGTAACTGCAGATATTCTGATTTAAAAGATAGAATTTCTGGCCCTGGCTAGTTGGTCTAGTAGAAGAGCATCAGCCTGGCATGTGGATGTCCCAGGTTCAATTCCTGGTCAGAGCACATAGGAGAAGCGCCTATCAGCTTCTCAAACTCTCCCCTTCCATCTTCTCTCTCTTTCTCTTTTCCCCTCCCCCAGCCATGACTCAATTGGTTCAAGTGCATCAGCCCCGGGCACTGCTAATGGCTTCGTGGAGCCTCTGCCTCAGGTGCTAAAAATAGCTCAGTTGCAAGCATGGCCCCAGATGGCCAGAGCATTGGCCCCAGATGGGGATTTTTGGGTGGATCCTAGTTGGGGTACATACAATAGTCTGTCTATCTCCCCTCTTCTCACTTGGAAAAAGAAAAAAAAAAGATAAAATTTCTTAAGCCTGTCACAGAAAGAAAAGTACTGCATGTTTCCACTTGTATGAGGTATCTAAAATAATTAAATTTATGGCATCAAAAAGTAGAAGAGCGGTTGACAGAGGCTGGTGGGAGAGAGCAATGGGCAGTTACTCATCAACAGACATAAGATTTTAGTTAAGCAATATGAATAAGCTTTAAGATCTGTTGTAGAACATTGTACCTATAGTCAACAATAATGTGTCATACACTTAAAAATGTGTTAATCTCATATTAAGTATTCTTACTACAATAAAAATTTAATTAAATAAATAAATAAGACACAAGATATAATTTCTTATTATAAATAGAGGAGACTTTCCATAAACTGAGAAAGGACATCTATGAAAAACTCTCAGTTAACATCACATTTAACATTAAAAAGAATGAGTGCTTTTGATCTAAGGTCAAGAACAAGACAATGCTGTTGCTTTTGCTACTTTATTTGACATTTTACTGGAGTTTTTAGCCAGGGCAACAGAATCAGAAAATGAAATAAAATGCATCAATATTGGAAAGGGAGAAGCAATGTCATCAAAATGATATTATCTTATATACAGAAAAATCCTAAGGAATCTATTAAAAAATTGATAAAACTAATAAAGAAGGTCAGCAAAGATATAGGCTATAAAGTCAACATACAAAAACGAATTATATTTCTATACACTTGCAGTGAAAAATCTGAAATGAAATGAATAAAACAATTCGATTTGTGATAGCACAAAAAATATCAACTAGTTAAGAATAAATTTAACAAAATAAATTTAAAACTTATACTCTGAAAGCTCAAAAACATTGTTGGAGAAAACTAAAGAAGATGTAAATAAAATGGAAATGCATTTCTTGTTCATAGATCGAAGAGAAGACTTAATATTGATCCACACATCATTCTACATAAGCTCTATCAGATTTCCAGCTGGCCTCTTTGTAGAAATTCACAAGCTAATTCTAAAATCCTTGTGGAATTGCAAAACACACAACAGCCAAAACAATCTTGAAAAAGAAGAACAGAAGGTGGAGGACTTGCACTTCTTGATTTCAAAACTTGCTACAAAACAACAGTAATAGAAACATTGTGGTACTCGAATAAGGATAGACATTTAGATTGATGGAATGAAATTAACAGTATAGAAATGAATTCAAGTGTCTATGGTCAACTTATTGTCAACAAGGGAGACAAGCCCATTCAATAGGAAAAGATAGTCTTTTTTCCACAAATTGTGCTAGGACAACTGGATATCCATGTACAAAGGATAAAGTCATTGCATTCTCTATGCAAAAATTAATTCAAAATGGATCAGTAACCTAAACATAAGAGCTAAGACCATAGAACTCTTAGAAGAAAACATAGGAGTAATTACTAGTTTCTTGGATTTGGCAATGGAATAGTAGATATGGCACTGAAGCACAAAAAAGAAAAGAAACCAATAGATAAATTAGATTTAATCAAAATTTAAAACTTGCCTTACCAGACAGTAGCATGATGGATAGAGTGTTGGCCTGGGATTCTGAGGACCCAAGTTTGAAACCCCAAAGTCGTCAGCTTGAGCGTAGGCCCACCATCTTGAGCATGGGGTCACTGGCTTGAGCATGAGGTCATAGACATGATCCCATGGTCCTTGCCTTGAGCCCAAAGGTTGCTGGTTTGAAGCCCAAGGTCCCTGGCTTGAGCCCCAGGTCACTGGCTTGAGCAAGGGATCACTGGCTCAGTTGGAGCCCCCTGGTCAAGGCACATATGAGAAAGCAGTCAATGAACAACTAAGGTGCCACAATGAAAAATTGATGCTTCTCATCTCTCTCCCTTCCTGTCTGTCTGTCCCTGTCTTTCTCACTTCAATCTTGCAAAATAATAATAATAATAACTTTTCTGTATCAGAGGACATTACCAAGAAAGTGAAAAGACAGCCTACAGAAGTGGAGAAAGTATTTGCAAATTCTAGACTGTGGGGATGATTGCACATATCTGCCACTATACTCAAAAAGATTAGTACATGTAGTTTTGAGAGCATGAAATATATAGTATGTAAATCATGCCTTAATAATGCTATGAAATGAAAAAAGGTATAATTTCTTAGCAAAATATAAAAATGAGATGAGGCTGATGCACATTTTCTATTCCCTTAATGTCTTTCACACAAAACAGATTTTTCATCACCCTATTGAAGGGTCCTATCTCTAAAAATTCTTGTCAGCCTGCTTGTGTTTACTGTCCTAACCCAGAGAGCTGAGAAGCTGGGGACAGGCCTGGGGAATCTTCTTGCCAACAGGATTTGAATTGGGTACGGAGTTGAATGTGCTGGATGATGAAAGTATAGTAGGATAAGTACTAGAATGGTTGTATCTAATAAGATAGAAGCTAGATAGGTAAACTCAGGAAAGACATGGATCATATATTGATCCATGAGTCAGGGTTACAGAGAGCAAACATTGAAGTTTGTATGGGAAAATCTCCAAGACTTACCACGGATGAGTTAAGCTGTTGGGTTGGGTGGGGGTGGGTGGAGGGGGTCAATGTACATGAAGTAAGAAAAACAACCAAGATAACTGAGGACAGGAATCACTAGGTGATCTAACTGCATAAAGCTATTTTCTCTCTTTAAGTGGATCTTATACTTGCCAGGTCTTATATTCAAGCTTCTTGAAGATGTTGCTTGTCATTTGAAAATAAGATTATGGGAGTCCTAAGTCCTTGCAGGATGGCTCAGTTGGTTAGAGTATTGTCTAGAAGTGCAGAGGTAGCTGGTTCGATACCTGATCAGGGCACATACAAGACCAGATTGATGTTCCTCTCTCTCTCTCTCTCTCTCTCTCTCTCTCTCTCTCTCTCTCTCTCTCTCTCTATTGCTAAAATGAATCAATTAATTTTTTTAACTTATTAAAAGATAAAAGATTATGGGAGTCCCAAATTGAGGGTATGTATGATTCACAAAGGATAGACATATCTGGCACACTGGTCAACATTGGTCGAATAAACCTGAGAGAAGTGTATGAGTTCTGAGGAACTTCTTGGAAGTACTCCTCCCAAGGGAAAAAGGATACAGTCTTCGTGCTGTTAGGGGTGCATTGATATTGCATAGAGCATGGCAGCTGTCATTTGCATTAATCTCCTGATCCCAGCTCCAACTTGACTCAAGGTTAAATCCTAAACTCTTCTGTTTCTGGGAGTATAGACATCACTTGCATGGATTTCCCTCTTAACACAGACAAATAAGAGGCAGACCAACAGCAGGCAGTCTGGTGGGGGCGCTGCTTCACCCAGCAGACGTACATTTCTTCAAGAATATACATGGGGGGTCGCTTGCAACCTTCCAGAAACACTTAGCGGAGGACCTTTAAAGAAACCTGAAGTCATGTGTCATAACAGATGAAGACATGAACTAATTGGCTCAGGTATAACTATATATTTATGTCATCACCACAGGTTGATGAGTCCTAAAGAAATGGGAGATATGGACAAAGTCCTAATCCTTCTGGAACAGTCGACTGTTGTCTTATAGCAGAAGAGATCTTTGACCTGTGCTTTGAAGGAACACAAAGTGTTTGCCACATGGAGACAGGCTTTGTAGGGCACTTCAGATTGGAACAGAGGGGATGTACAAATACACAGATGCTCACTGTACCAACTTATGGAGAGTAGTTTTTGTGGACCAAGTGTTTGCCATTTTGTTTGGTTACACATGTCCATACTTAATGGGAATCCTGCCATTTGGACACAGTTCCCACTGAGAGCAGCTCAGCTAATTCTTATAACAGTTGGAATTATTAAAATATTAGCATGGAAAGGGACCACAGATGCCATGTACTCCCACTCCCTTTCCCCAAGTGCAAGGGATAATTGGAAAGCAATTAACAAACTCTGAGACTGAGAAACACAGTGTTTCCTTACAGCATCTGCTTTGTCATGTAAATCTCGAGGAGCTAACAGTTCCTATAAGATTTAGAAGGCTGAAGGGTTGCTGAAACTCTGGTCAACAGGTCAGAAGTGTTTCTTCTGTTGGTCCAACAGTCTAGTCATTTGACGCACAATGAGGGCATAAAGTTCCCTGAAGAATTCTTTGAGGTACATGTAGCATTTGTACATATGACACAAAAGAAAATGGCATTTGAGGCTGTTATAGTTTGCTTGTTAGTGGATCATATTGTTTACTGCTAGCATCTAAATGTCATGATAGCGCCTACAAACCGAACATTGTGACTGTAATTGAAATTATTTTTGTGCCACTTTACAGCATTTGCTTTCTTTCACACTGTCTCAATTAAGCAGCTGAATTCATCAGAAATGATACCAAGTAGAATTTATTTTGTGTAAAAAAGTGAGGTGACCCCCCACCCAGTGTTACAGCAAGCCCCGAATGCAGTGCCAACTGTAATTTCTCTGAAAACCCAGGTCAAAAACATAAATAAAAGCAACTCTAAAATTAAAGAAACAGATTAAAATAAAACATAACATTTCTGTGGCTTTTCCAATGCAATTTGATTATTGTAGCCTTTCAGAGATTATAAATGAAACCATTCGTAGCTGAAAAACTTTAAGAATACTTACATAGAAAGGCATGCACATTAGATTTAGTCTTTCCATTGTAAGATACTCAAAACAACATCGTTATCAAAATTAAACACCAAAAAATGTTTTATACCAAAGTATAAAGCACAGTCCCTTTAATTTTAAACAATTCTTAGGTTCATAGAGTTCAATTAACCAGGCACTCTCTCATTATTGTCAGGCATTAAAGTTACTTGAAATAATATCTCTGTTACGCACATTGCAATAAAACTCTAAATTAACATCACCTACCCAAAGAATGGTTGGAGAAATAAAGTGTAAGACCTTCTCCTGGAAGGATTTATGAGATACACACGAAATGATCACCATACGACATTACCCCTGTATCAAGTGAGTGTGACAGCCGATTACAGCTATAGGAACTCAGAGGAGGCTCTGAGATGCCTCTGTACATATGGCTTTGCAAGGCTAGAATTTCTAGAGCTTTCTTTAGACTGAGGAGTTCAGCTGCAATTAGAGCTGAGCTAACTGTTTGTTAGACAATAATATATTATTATCTTCTAACCCTGGGATGAATACTTTTATAAATTGCAATTGGTTCATACTTTAACAAAAGATTTAACCAAATAAGTTTCCAATGACCATATTTTAAAAAATAATAACACATTTGGAGGAAAGTTGAAGAAATGAAAATAGCTAAAGACCATATGGTCTTAATATTTTAACAGCTGCACACCTGTTTTTCTTCTCTCTACCCCACTTGAGTTCCAGAAGAAGAAAGAATCATTAAGTTTAGTTGTTTCAGTTTCAAAAGCTTGAATAGACCCCCTTTGACTTCCAGGTTTTTCCCACGGTGTAGATTTGAATGACAAACAGAAAAGTATTTTCTTTGAAAAACTGGTTTTCTCTTACTGCACCACTCAACAATTCGCTCTTACACTCACTGATTTCTCTCATTCTCTTTGCTTATAGAAAACGTTGCCTGTTATATGACAAATGTAAGTTGACAGACATGATAAGAGAGATGAGAGCCATATATAATCTGTCGACGTAAGAAACGTCCAAACCAGGAAAGGACTTTTGTAAGGGTTTATCTGAGCCAAAAGAATTACAGTTGCTGGGAAGCAAGATCTCAAATGTTCCTAAGAATGACAGTGTTGTGTTTTCTTCTGTGCATTTGCAATTAAGGAGGGAATGTAGGGAAGAGAACATGAAAGAAAGCAAGACGGGGACAGGATAATTTACAAGGTCATGTGCTCCCTTGAGGTTGGTTATGCCTCCCAGGGATCTGAAAAGGAGGTTTAATCTGACATTTCAAAGGTGTGTTAACTAAGCTGTACTAAGAAAAATGGTCAGGATTTGCTGAAGACAATGATAAACATTTTACTAAAGAAGTTATATGCCTGGAGTGTGACTACTGACCATGACCTGCCCAATTACAATTATGATCAGATCACCCTGTGAGGTTACTTTGTCAGTGGACTTGTCAGATTTCCTTTTTTGTGTGTGAGAGAGAATGAGAGAGAGGGAGAGACAGCAGGAAGGGAGAGAGATGAGAAGCATCAACTTATAATTGTGGCACCTTAATTGTTTATTGATTAGTTTCTCAAATGTGCCTTGACCAGGGGACTCCAGCAGAGCCAGTGACCCCTTGCTCAAGCTAGCAACCTTTGGGCTCAAGTCAGCAACCATGGGTTATGTCTATGATCCTATACTCAAGCTGGTGAACCCATGCTCAGCCAGATGAGTCCATACTCAAACCAGCGACCTCGGGGTTTCAAATCTGGGTCCTTCATATCCCAGGTTGATGCTCTATCCACTGCACACTGCCTGATCAGGCAACTTGTTAGATTTCTTACAGAACCCCTTTTTCTTCCACAAATCTTATTTCTTTCCTGTAATGACTGTGTTCTCCCAATCATAAGGATGTCTTTTTTTCTTTATTTCACTTATTTAACAAGAATTTGTAGAGCACACAGAAATATGTACCTGACAATATACAAGTGTAGGACTACAAAAAATATTTTTCCTCCCATATTTTTAAGTTTTCCTGGCTGGGCTAATAATCAAATTAACATGAGACAGATTAATGGGAGAAAATGTCCAAATTTATTACATATATACATGTGGGGGTTCCATAAGACTATGAGACCTAAGACCATATTAGGCAGTTGAGGATTATATGCCATTCTGGACTGAAGAGAGAGGGACAGGGGTCCAGAATTTCAAAGGGCAATTAGGCAACTCACAGGGAGATGAAAAAGAGCAAATATGTGGTAAACCAGTTATTGCTGGGCAACACAGAACGGAGTCCAAAAAACAGACTTTCCTAGAGTCTTTCTTGTCCACTATGCTTAGTTTGTAGTATGATCCTAAAGTGGTATCTCCTTCTTTTAAGTAGGTTTTGCTATCTGAATTCAGTCAGGCAGGCAAGGGGGAGGGTCAAAGCTTCTATCTGAATCTTGTGATTCTTAATAACCAGCTTAAAGTAAATATTTCAAAAGGCATATCTTATGGTGCCAAACTTCAGTCCACCTCACTAGATATCAAGGACACAAAAATAAAAAGAGAAAAAAGGCTTCATAATCATGTATACAAATAATTGCAACAGGATGGGATAAACAAAAGAGGAATGTTTGGCCCCGGCTGGATAGCTCGGTTGGTTAGAGCTTCATCCCAAAGTGCAGAGGTCACTGGTTTAATCCTTAGGGCACATACAGGAACAGATAGATGTTCCTCTCTCACTCTCTTTCTCTCGCTCGCTCTCTCTCTCCCTCTTTCTAAAATCAATAAACAAAAATTTAAAAAAATTTTTTTTAAAGAAGAGTGTTTGAAGGCCATACCATGTCCTCTAAGACCCTTGCTTACCTTTATAATTTCATTTTAGCTGCTATCTTTGTGCCTCACTGGCCTCTTTGTTTCCAATGTTTCCCTTTCACTTCAGGACTTTGCACTTACTTCTACCCTATATTCTTCAGCTGGCCGAGCCCTACTTACCCTGTAGTAATCAATGTAAATATCATTTCTTCAGAAATACCTTAACTATCTCCTCAGATTATATTTTCTTCCTGTTATATATTCTTTTTTTAAAAGAGAGACAGACAGACAAGAAGGGAGAGAGATGAGAAGCATCAATTCTTCGTTGCGGCACCTTAGTTGTTCATTGACTGCTTTCTCATATGTGCCTTGACCAGGGAGGGAGACATCCAGCTGAGTGAGTGACCCCTTACTCAAGCCAGCGACCTTTGGGCTCAAGCCAGCAACCATGAGGTCATGTCTGTGATCCCACACTCAAGCCAGCAACCCCACGCTCAAGCCAGATGAGCCTGCAGTCAAGCTGGCAACCTTGAGGTTTTGAACCTGGGTCCTCAGTGTCCCAGGCTCAGTCTCTATCCACTGCACCACCACCTGGTCAAGCTCTTTTTGTCATATACTCTTATTGCCCCCTATGCTTTTCAGTTTTAACTCCAATCTAAATTGTAATTAAATAATCATCCACAAATAGTTTATTGCCTGTTTTTAGATGAGACTATAAAGTCAGTGAAAGCAGGACAACCTCAGTATTGTTCACTGGAATAGACCCCATGGTCAACATGGGGCCTGGAACATAGAAGTTATTCAATAGACATTTGTGGAAGGATGGAAGCTAAAAGGAGAGAAGTGGGTAAGGGAGAGAAGAAGGAAGGAGGGAAGGATGAACTAAAGGGAGGATGGACAGAAAGATTATATGTGCGTAAAGAAGAGAGGGGTTGGGTGTGCGGTATAGGAGCACCCAGAATGGGTCGCAGCCGCAGCCGCTCCCCGAGGAGGGAGCGGAGGCGGTCCTGGTCCACTTCCCGGGAGAGAGAATGGAGGAGCAGAGAAAGATCCAGGTCCCGGGACAGAGATCAGAGATCGGAGAAGGAGCCGCTCCCGATCCCCACAACGGAGATGCTCCAGATCCCCAAGACGACATAGATCCACATCTCCTTCCCCTTCTCGACTGAAAGAAAGAAGAGATGAGGAAAAGAAAGAAACAAAAGAAACAAAGAGCAAAGAACGTCAGATTACTGAGGAAGACTTAGAGGGCAAAACAGAAGAAGAAATAGAAATGATGAAGTTGATGGGATTTGCCTCCTTTGACTCCACAAAAGGAAAAAAGGTGGATGGCTCTGTAAATGCCTATGCCATAAATGTGTCTCAGAAGAGGAAGTACAGGCAGTACATGAATCGAAAGGGTGGATTCAACAGACCTTTGGATTTCATTGCATGAGAATTGAAATGTTGAAGAAGGATTCTTTTACCCTTATCTTGATCAGAAGAGTAGATTTTTTATATTTTGTATTTCATATGCATCAAAACAGGATCACAGAACTTTCTCCTTGTAAAGTAAGAAAATTTTATTTATGATGTGTGCAGTTCAATTACCCTGCCTCAAAAGAAGAAAGGTTAAATATTACATTTTTTTTTCTTTTAGGAAATATTATTTGGGGCAATCATCAACCCCTTTTAAATTTTTTGGTCCTTATTCCTGTGGAAGCTGTATGTTTTCTTCTTAGATGCTCATTAGGACTTTTTAAAACACATGAAAGTAATTCGGATGTAAATTTCTCAAATAAAGCACTATTTTTACCCCTTAAAAAAAAAAAAGAAGAGAGGGATTTACCCCTGTTTATGAGAATGAGAGGTGCTGATTTTTGAGGTTTATCTCTTCATCAGAGTTACTTATTCTTAGCATCTTTGTCACCTCCTTTCTGACTAATAATTTGTATCTTTGGTTATTAGACCCAGGAACAGGAAGATGTGCTAGCACCAACCTCTTTCTGACAATGACTACACCACTAGCATGACGTTTTAAAGTGATCACAGTACAACAACCCCCATAGTTTTAATATGGAGTCTACTGAATGCGCAGTTCCATAGTCATACAAAACTCAAGTTTCCCCTTTTTTCTTCTTTAGTTAAATCTCGTATTATGTCTGCATCCATGCCTGCACTTCTACCTTGGTGATGGAGAAAGTAGAAAAGAAATACCAAAATTAGATCCTTGAGGTCATTTGTAAATGCACTCTTTTTTACTCAATCTGCCCTTTTTTCTCATAGGTAATTACAAGTTGCTCGTATAAAGTGATTGTCATCAGTCTTAGAAAGACCATTACAAGCAAAACTAACAGTTCCCTTCTCTGCTAGTTAATACTTGAAGTCAGAGGTTTCTACATTTATACGAAAGAAAAAGGAGACAAGACAAAATCCATCATCTTAGAAGCTTCAATAGCAACCTAGTCTCTTTCAAATATCAAACAGCAACTCCCTTCTCTACACTTCAAAAGATTAATATAGCATTTGAAATTGTCTTTTCATTCTACTTTTATTATAATGCTGCAAATTTAAGTTACTATAGTAACCATTTTGGATTTGAGTGAAGGCTTCATTATTGTCAGTTTAATTGTTTGGTTTTGTTTTCTATCTCAGCTACATTGGAGTTTTTAAAATGGAAAATAGATTTATCTTTTACTGCTCTCTAAATATTATGGAACACAAAGACAATTCAGATAATGATTCTATATAACTATTATTGGAAATATCTGTTTATTATACAATCTTAGATGTCTATTTTAAAAATACCAGACATTACATTAAAACAGACCATTGTTCTGTATAATTAAATATCAGACTGCTATCAGCTAATCTTCAACACTCCACTGAAAAGCATATAACAATGCAACTACTTCTGTAATATGTCATTATTAAAGAACACTTGTTTTTGACATTTTGTAGAGAACTATAAAGATGATGATCATGATATTTACATCATTATACAATTCATGCACTAAGAGACAGGACATTATAATGGATTTGTGTGATTTTATCATAATATTCCTCAAAATTACCAATTAATGTAATTTAAGTTATCCACATCTGATATACTTTAAAATTTTTTCAAATATGTCTGATTATTTTCAACTGTTTTACTGGTTATTGTTCTAAAAAATTATTTGTGGAGAGTCCCTGAGGCTTGTAATAATTGTACTTTACCCCTCTCTGACTGCCTTTTAGAGGGTACACATTTGAGACCACACCAAATTCACTGCTTATCGCCTGACCTGTGGTGGCGCAGTGGATAAAGCGTCGACCTGGAAATGCTGAGGTCGCTGGTTCAAAACCCTGGGCTTGCCTGGTCAAGGCACATATGGGAGTTGATGCTTCCAGCTCCTCCCACCTGTCTCTCTCTCCTCTCTCTCTCCTCTCTAAAATGAATAAATAAATAAAAATAAATAAATAAATAAAAATAAAATTCACTGCTTATCTATGCTATATGTTCCTGTGGTACAGTCAATATGAGGGCAGGTCTGTGATCACATCTTCTCATTAGTATTTTATCCCCCTTTTTATCCTGCTCTTTCTAAGTCCAGAGCAGGCTTTTCTCTGAGCTTATTGGGTGGGAGAATATCAGGAGCTGATAGGTTATTTCTGAGTCATCCTAATCCCGAGAGTATAGCCCTTTGGGACGCAGCTTAATGCAAGAAAAGGTATCCTGTAAAAGTCTTCAGATTGAATGTGCTCTGTGCCTTGACTTCTGTCATCATTATTCCTCCAATGTCTTCAAGCTAAAAGCAACTGTGGCACTCAAATAATACCCTAGTCTCTTTGGATTCAAGTTTCTGTCAAAGTTGCCCTGGTATAACTGTTATCTTTTCAATTCCTCAGTGCTTTTAAGGTGGCTTTTATTCAGAGTTGTTTTCAGCTGGTGGGTTTGATCTGAATAACTGACTACCTTATCTGCCCTTATGGGGAACTGATATTACATTTTTATTGTATAAAATGATGCATTTGTGTTTAACAACTATTATATTTGCCTTTAAGAACTTTATAATGCAAAAAGATCAAGGGAATGTTGGCCCACAAGTTCTTATTTGTTTTAAGAGATTAGCAACCATATGGAAGACTTATCTGGTATAGACTTTTAGAGAACAAAGTTATGAGCCTTTTGATGGGTTGTTCCATAAACATTATGAAATTAAAGACCCTATCTTTCTTGACACCACTTTTCTCAAGGAGTAACAATTGGCCAACAAGTTGTAGCCTTGTCTTGAAAATATAACCACCAAAATAAAACCACTCTTAGCTGGATTCCCAACCACCTCCTCCTGGTTCTGAGCTGCCCTATAGAGGTCAAAATCCAGCCTCTTCAAATTAGGGACAGCTAGCTATGATTCAGACTATAGAAATAGCATTAGCAGCCTCTTCTCTTATGCCCTGATGCCTTAGCACTCCAACATATGTCTGTGACAGGCAGATTCCTGATTCTAGACATGATTAAGTGAATAAACTGGAGCCAGGTTTGTGACTTTGTAACTTTTTAATTACTAGCTACATTCACAGCTCAGTGCCAAACTAGCAAAAACAAAGGATTTGCTTCTGAGAAGACAAATCAGCAACACCAGGCACCACAGCACTGAGGACAGGATTATGGTGAAAGTGGGATTTTAGATTTTACAGAGGAAAAACACATCTACATTCACTAAAGACATTTTTTAGGTATGAACATGCTTCCTAATATATGCTGAAAACTTGTTGAAATTATCCAAGATTAACCACAAATATAGAAATACATCGTAAAAATGAAAAAACTAAACTTTAAACCACAAGATTTCTAAAGCATATTAAAAGAGTGGTCATTAGTAATTCATTGAGTATTAACTCATTGTTTTGACATGTGCATAAATAGAACATTTTACCTAAGACAGTGGACATTTTTTTAAAGCAGTCCATTATAATTAGTTCAGTGCCTTTAATAATGAATAGGCTGAAATGCAAGACAAGGTCTATTTATCCATGAATAAATTAGACCACCATTTTAACTTATTAGTGAAACAAAATTGCTAATCTTCTGTAAAATAATTATTTGTATTCATATAATATTCCATGGTTTATAAAGTACTTACATACCCAACATTTTATTTAATCGTCTTAACAGCCCTGTGAGGTAAGCATTATCACCATTTTACAGATTAAAAAACAAACTCCAGACTCATCTAGAACCCAGGTGTTCCTAAGGTCACAGAGCTAATCAGTGGCAACTAAGTGTCATTTTTCAGTTATCTGATTTACAATCCAGGGCTTCTCCCACTAAGTTCATAATTTACATCGTTCTTATCACTGTAGAATCATGACTATTGTCATCCTAGGAAAAAGACCATGTGGGCAGTCAAACAATGAAAAGGGACAAGTTCCACGTAATTTCAGTTCAGGTTTGTCAGTCAAAAGATTATATAACTACAGACAGAAACACTTCCCCATGATGGACTCAAAGCAGTGCTTAGAAAATACTCTCCAAGTCTCAGTGAACGATGTTCCAGCTGTTTAATGAAAAGATTTTTCCCCTCCTTACAAATGGAGTTAAATCCTGACAAAGTCGGGGCTAAATAAACTGTTAAAGGATTTTTTTCTCATCCAATTTAGAAGTTGTTTTTCTTAGCTAAATTCACAGAGGCAGTCTACATATTTTAAGAATTTTCATTTAGTATTACATTGACTTTCACCTTTACTTTATGGCTGAAACTTTGAACAAGTGCCAATAAATCACAGCTGAGACGAAACTGAGTAAGATCCTTAGAAGCAGAATAATCAAGACTTAATATGCATTTGAGAGACCTGTAAAGTATGAATGAATGTTACCTGCCCTAGCAATTCTGTTTATATTAAATTTATATTCATTCTGCCTAAAATTATTTAAGACTTGCATTTGACATAATTCCTAAGTCATTAGTGCTTAAGATATCATACCATTTTTGAGGAAATATGTATGCATTATGTAAACAGTGATCTATAAACAAAATATATTTTCAAGAACTGTCTCAATACAGTGAATAACTCTGTCAAGTCGAAGCATTTCTGTTTTTTTCTACAAACTATAACTTTCACAAATGATTTTATCTCTATCTCAATATATTCATTTAATAATTAGAGACATTTATAAATGAAAAGTTAATACAATATATGATATATTCAAAGTTAGCAGGCCAAAGAGACTTTTTTTTTCTAATTGACATTTGAACAAATCATTAGCATGCTACAGTACTTGTCTCACTCTTTTATAATCATTAATTATTCAGGATTAATTCTGTGAAAAGCCAGAGAATGCTTACAATGATGAGTCTTTAAGATATACAGCTGTTCTAGGAGATAAGAAATGTTCATGAATTTATTATATATTGAAATACACTCCGCAGAGCTTGACTGCTAGACATGACTCTTCCCTTTTAAAAAACGTAATTACTAAATAATGGTGGAGAATGCACATTAACATTTGCCCATTAAAATCCAATTACAATTTTCTAAACTATTAAGATGTATTAACCTTACACAAGGCTATATAGAAATTATTCAAGTGCTTTTTATTTGTAAAGTACTTGATACATATCACCTATTTCCCATGCATTGCCACATCTGGTCCTCTAGAAAATCCTGGGAGATGGGCGGAGCCATCAGTGAGTCAATTATAAAGGCAGAGAACACGTGCCCATGCGCAGAAGCCAGCAGAGGAAGCGCCAAGCCTTTTCAAAGTAAAGTACCAGATGCTAAGGGAATATTGAACAAACGCATCATCAGGAAGCTCATCATAAACTGAGAAGACAATAAAACAAGCTTTAAGAATGAGGGGGTGCGGGAAAAAAAAAGAATGAGTTGTGGTGCCTGACCAGGCAGTGGCACAGTGAACAGAGCATAGGACTGAGATGCAGAGGACCCAGCTTCGAAACCCTGAGGTCACCCGCCTTGAACACCCGGTCTCATCCGGTTAGAGCGCAGCTCATCAGCTTGAACTCAAGGTTGCTGGCTTGAGCAAGGGGTTACTCGCTCTGCTGTAGCCCTAGGCTGAGGCACATATGAGAAAGCAATCAATGAACAACTAAGGTGCCGCAATGAAGAACTGATGTTTCTCATCTCTCTCCTTCCTGTCTGTTTCTATCTGTCCCTCTCTCTGTTCCTATCTGTCACTCTCTCTGTGTCTCTATCACGCACACCAAAAAAAAAAAAAAAAAAAAAAAAAAAGAATGAGCTGTGGTGAGTACTCTGATGGGGAAGTCAAGAACCAGAGGCTTATAATAGGGCAACCTAACTTAGTCTTAGAGGAATCAGGGAAAGTGTCCTGGAGTGTAGAGAGACTTGGCAGGCATAATGTCAGGAACTTCCTTGCAAGACACACTCCAAGACAAGCTCCATGTTTTATATTTTATTGTGAACTCTGTAAGAGCTGTGGTGGGGGGGAAGGATGAGGACAAATACTAGAAACATATATCTGGGATAGACAAAAATTTTTACTAATATTACACTGGTAGTCATTAACCACTAATGGAGACCAGGAATTGTGGCAAATGTATTTCTGCAATCTGTATTTCATGTAATCCTCACATCAACCCTTGGACTCAGTTACTAATGACTTTGACATTGGTGTGTTATTATTATTATTGGTAATAGCAGTAGTAAGGGTAGTGTTTGACCTAAATGTGTAAATAAACAGTTGATGGCCACTTAAATACATTATAACAGGTCATTAAACAGCAAATGTGGTAATATCCCTTTTTCTATAAAATGATGGAAAAAAATGTCAGACAGGATAGGAAAGACATACATCCAGGTGTAACAGTCATTGTTTTGGGATATGAGACTTATGAACACTTTCAGATCTTGTATTTGCTTGTGAATATGCATGGATATGTACATATATATACATGTGTGTGTATGTATGCAATGAACATGTTTTTGTAATAAGAAACTAGAATGAATTAAAATAAAATTGTTCTAGTATATTTAGCTTTAGACATTTTTATTTTCATAAAAAGCACAAACAATTGAATGAAAACTAATTATGAGCAAAAATTTAACATGGCAATAATGCTCTGAAAAAGAATGGAACCCAAATAACAGAAGACTAGACTTTGGGTGGTAAGCACACAGTGCAATATAGATGGTATATTATAGAACTGTACAACTGAAACCCATATAATGTCATTAACTAAGTTCACCCAAATAAATTTAATTTTAAAAAAGGAAAAGAAGGCTTAAAGATATATAGAGGGTTGTAAAAAATCCAGTGTTGTACCCAAATGGTCAATTCCCAAAAAGGTAATCATGGTGATTATTATGGATTGAACTGTGTCTCTTCCAAATTCATGTGCTGAAGCCATAAGCTCTAATGCAGGGGTCCCCCAACTTTTTACACAGGGGGCCAGTTCACTGTACCTCAGACCATTGGAGGGCCGGACTATAAAAAAAAACTATGAACAAATCCCTATGCACACTGCACATATCTTATTTTAAAGTAAAAAAACAAAACGGGAACAAATAAAACATTTAAAATAAAGAACAAGTAAATTTAAATCAACAAACTGACCAGTATTTTAATGGGAACTATGTTCCGCTCACTGACCACCAATGAAAGAGGTGCCCTTTCCGGAAGTGTGGTGGGGGCCGGATAAATGGCCTCAGGGGGCCGCATGTGGCCCGCGGGCCATAGTTTGGGGACCCCTGCCCTAATGTGACTGTATTTGGAGACAGGTCCTTTAAGGAGGTAATGAAAGTTAAATGAGGCCCCAGCAGTAGGGCTCTAATCCAACCGAACTGGTGTTCTTAAAAGAAGGGAAGAGACACCAGGGGTGCAGGAAGGCAGGGAAAAGGCCCTGTGAGGACACAGAGAGAAGACAGCTGTGTACAGGCCAAAGAGAGAGGCTTCAGGAGAAACCAAACCCACTGACATCTTGATTTTGGGATCATAGCCCCCAGAACTGTGAGAAAATACATTTCTGTTGTTTAAGCCACGCAGTCTGTGGTATTTTGTTACCGTGGCATGAGCAGATTAATACAGTAACTATTTTTCAAACAAATCATCATATTGACAAACATTGTTTTCATTTTAGGGAATGTTTTTCTTGTGAGAAGAGGGTGGATATTCTGCCCTTAGCTTTAGCAGAGTTTGATCCCACCGGTGCGGGTGTAGGAACAGAGGGAACCAAACCTATATCTCAGGCAAGACAGCGTGGTAGAGCAAGGGGGATGGATGGGTGGTCGGTCATTGGCAAGAATTACATCTGAGCCCCATATTTGGAGGCACAGGATGAAGGACAGAGGTTGGGAAGGTGAAGGTCAGTGAGATAACCTGACATTACAGCCTGCATAGGGGACATTTATAAAGAATCAGCTCTAGAGTCTGTGTTGAACTAGTAGAGACCTTAAAAGAAAAAAAAAATAAAGTCATGCTCTGGCTGGATAACACAGTTGGTTAGAGCAGTGATTTTCAACCTTTTTTGAGCCGCAGCACATTTTTTACATTTACAAAATCCTGGGGCACACCACCTACCAAAATGACACTCTAACTGTTAGAATTTATTTTAAGTTTAAATAAATTACATTTATTTTAAAAAAGTTAAATAAAAAAGGATAACCCCCTCATATATACAGTTCCCATGTAACATCCCTCATATATACAGTCCCATGTAACATCCCTCATATATACAGTCCCACGTAACATCCCCTCATATACAGTCCCATGTAACCTCATATATACAGTCCCATGTAACCTCACATATACAGTCCCATGTATCCCCTCATATATACAGTCCCACTAATAGATACTGGAGCTTTCATCAAGGTTGTGGGTTCAAATCAATTTGGCAAATACTCTCTATATAGAGACTGGACAAAATCAATTTTAGAAAATGTTGGGTACTTGTGTAACATCATAAGTCCTCAGATCATCTGTACTGTCAGATTGAGAAGTTTGCTTTCTAGGTAAGGATTCTGATAAATACTAGAGTTCTCCCTGAGGTTGTGGGTTCAAATCCCATGGTCAGCTGGGTACAGGGGCCTTGGTTCTGTCTGTTTTGATGGTATATATAGAGATTTGAGCTCTTTAAAAAGATGACCCTTCAGGAGGCTATATACAATATAGATAACATTGTGATGCATTGTATATCACCCTCTGCGGGGCCTCTTTTAAAAAGAAAAAGGTCAAATATCTATATACACCATCAGGATAGACATAACCAGCTAAGGCTGAGGCTTCATCTAGTGGTGGCAACATTTACCTCAAGTCCTGACCAGGATTAGAAATCGGAACCATGGAGAGGAGTAGCAGCTTCAACTACTCCCCGCGGCCACACAATGACAAGTGCGCGACAACCCAAGCGGGGACCTTCCTGGGTGTGGATGAGAGGCTGCCTACTATTGGTTCATCGCTAGTGGTCGGGGTGAATCCTAGAAGGTGATTGGTCAGTGAGCATTCCCTGTGCCTCCACTCTTCCTGTCGCTGATAGCTGGAGGGATTGTGAGGGGAATGTTTATGTTCGGATGGAGGTGGCTGGCGGCGGGCCGGATAAATAACCTCTGCAGGCCATATCCGGCACGCGGGTCATAGTTTGGGGACCCATGTTTAATTTCCCCTCAGCACACCTGACCATGTCTCATGGCACACTAGTGTGCCACGGCACACTGGTTGAAAAACACTGGGTTAAAGCATCATCCCAATTTGCAAAGTTTGTGAGTTTGATCCTCAGTCAGAGCACATACAGGAGCAGATCAATGTTTCTGTCTCTCTCTTCTTCTCTTGCTAAAATCAATAAATACGTTTTTTGAAAAGTCTGGACAAAAACATGAGAATTGCTTCTATGAAGGAGGAAAGAAGGAAGGAAGGAAGGAAGGAAGGAAGGAAGGAAGGAAGGAAGGAAGGAAGGAAGGAAGGAAGGAAGGAAGGAAGGAAGGAAGGAAGGAAAGGAGGGAGGGAGGGAGGGAGGGAGGGAGGGGAAGGAAGGAGGGAGGGAGATAGAAACAGGAAAACAAAATGAGCGATAGGAATGTGTGTGAGTGTGGGTGTGTGTGTAGGAGTGAGAGAAGAGGAAAAAAGTGGTGATTGGGGGGAGAGAGAACGAGGATGGTTTAGACCATGAACACCCTGGAGCCAAATGTCTATGTTGAAATAGCATTTCTCCCATTTCCTAGCTATGTGAACTTGGAAGAGTGACTTTCTCTTTCAGTACCTCAGTGTCCTCATCTGTAGAGTAGGCATAATAACACCTACCTCAGTTAATACATATAAATTCCTTGAAGGGATCGGCGTCCACCCCCCCTTGCTTTCCCACGCTGTCTTGCCTGACACACAGTTTGGTCCCCTCTGCTCCCACACTCGCACCAGATATCATTATATAGGAGAGTTTAGGGTCATGATTTGTTTTACAAAAATGGTATTACAGTATAATATACAAATCTTTTTGGAAGAAGAACCTTGTTTTCCTGATAGGTGAGACATAATACTGTATTTCACTCTAAAATGCCTCTGATTGTAAAATGTGTTATTATATGTACCACTAGGAAAGAAAATGTACTTCCAGTTAAAGATGACACAATGCTTTCTTATCACTTAGAATCATTTTAGTATTATTGGAAGAGCTCTTTTAGACATATTTACACATAGAATTTTATCATATATTATTTTTGTGCACTTTTAAAACTATAAAAAACCGAATTGGTTACAGTATTGGTTTAAAAAAATATTTTCTCACACAAGTATGGTTATTTTTTAATAATTTTTGCCACTTAAAATTTTTTAATTTTAATTACATTTTATAGTCAATATTATTCAGTATTAGTTTCGTATGTACAGCAAAGTGGTTAGAAAATCATGTCCTTTATAGAGTCATCCCTCCACTGCTTCAAGTACCCACTTGGCCCCAACATATTTATCACAGTATTCTTGACTATATCCCCCATGTAGTATAGTCTATATCTCCATGGCTATTGTGTAACTACCAATTTGTACTGCTTAATCCGTTCACCTTCTTTTACTTAAGTCTCTAAATCTCCTCCCCTCTGACAACTGTCAGTATCTCTGAGTTTCTTTGTTTTGTTTGTTTATTTTGTCTACTAGATTCCACATATAAGTGAAATCATGTGGTACTTGTCTCTTCTGAGTTATTTCATTCAGCATAATGATCTCCAGATCCATCCATGCTGTCACAAAAGGTAAGATTGCCTTCCCCCTTTTCATGGATGCATAGTATTCCACTGTAGAAATGTACCACAGCTTTTTTTATCCACTCATCTACTGATAGGCCAATCTTCTGCACACATCTAAGTCAGACTCATCATCACCCATGTTTTTGCACACAAAATTGTTTTCTGTGCCATCAAGAATATTAGGGCCCTGGCCGGTTGGCTCAGTGGTAGAGCGTCGGCCTAGCGTGCGGAGGACCCGGGTTCGATTCCCGGCCAGGGCACACAGGAGAAGCGCCCATTTGCTTCTCCACCCCTCCGCCACACCTTCCTCTCTGTCTCTCTCTTCCCCTCCCGCAGCCAAGGCTCCGTTGGAGCAAAGATGGCCCGGGCGCTGGGGATGGCTCTGTGGCCTCTGCCTCAGGCGCTAGAGTGGCTCTGGTCGCAACATGGCGACGCCCAGGATGGGCAGAGCATCGCCCCCTGGTGGGCAGAGCGTCGCCCCATGGTGGGTGTGCCGGGTGGATCCCGGTCGGGTGCATGCGGGAGTCTGTCTGACTGTCTCTCCCTGTTTCCAGCTTCAGAAAAATGCAAAAAAAAAAAAAAAAAAAAAAAGAATATTAGTTGCGAGGCATATCTTAAAAGACAATGCCTCTAACATCACCAATGTTTTATTTTAAGCCAATGGTCCTCAGTCTGCAATTATTACTGCTAGAGTCTTCTGGATCATATCAGTAAGTATCAATACAAGGTTTTCAAAAAACAACCAGGACTCAGATATTTTCTCCAATGATTTTTGTGTGTGTGTGACAGAGACAGAGTGAGGCAGAGAGAGGGACAGATAGGGACAGACAGACAGGAAGGGAGAGAAATGAGAAGCATCAACTAATAGTTCTGGTACCTTAGTTGTTCGGTGATTGCTTTCTCATATGTACTTTGATGCGGGGGGCCTCTAGATGAGCCAGTGACCCTTTGCTCAAACCAGCAACCTTGGGATCAAGCCATTGACCATGGGGTCATGTCTATGATCCTAGGCTCAAGCCAGATGAGCCTACACTCAAGCTGGAAACCTTTGTGCATCCCAGTCTGATGCTTTATCCACTGTGCCACCACCTGGTCAGGCTCTCCGATGATTTTTATTGAGTAAAAAACTGAGGGATTGTAGTCACACAGTCATGCTTGCTGAAACAACTGCATTCACGTATGCACAGCTGGAGTAACTATGGCATGACTTACTTAGCCTAGAGTAGAATGTAATCAAGTTTAAGGCACATTTCAATTTTAGAAATGAAAAACCAAGAGGAAAAGCTAACATTATTTTGATTTTTTAAAATTCCTGACAGTCAGTGAGCTTAGCATATTTACATTTTTGAGGAAGCATTTATTTTTTGGTCATTTGCTTTTGTTATATCCTTTGTCATTTTTCTACTGAGATACTACTTCCTTTTCCTTCTCACTCTGTAATAGTTATACATATAAAAGGTATTAATTCTTTGTCATCTTTAGTATGAGGATTTTCCCAAATCTATAAATTGTTGACTTCTTGGACCTTTTTCTATACTAAATATTTTCAGTTTTATGTATTCAAATATGTTTACTTTTTTAGCATAACTTCAAGTTCTCTGCCTTTGCTGATGTCTCTTCTGTTTCTAAGCTGTAAATAGAGTCTCCTTATTTTTCTTTTAGGATTTTTATTTGTATTTATTTACACTTAGTGTTTAATCCATCTGCTTTTCTAGGATTGTGTTTTACTTTTTAATAATGTGAGCTAGAAGTACAACTTTATTTTCCTCCATATAGATAGGCAGTTGTCCCAGAACCATATATTAAATATTTAATGTATTCCCACTGAATTTGAAATACTGTCTTTGTGATATATTAGTTTCTCATATATGCTGAGGTCTATTACTGGGTACATTTCATTCTTCAATTTATTCAAAATTTATTTTTGTGCAAATGGTTACCCATTTGTTTAGAGTTGTTTATTGGGCCAATATTCCAGTCGTCTCTCTGTTCTGGCCCCAGCATCACCTCTTCCCATTTCTGCAGCTCTATAATGCGTTTTCATATCTGGTAGACAAGTCAGCTCCTGCCCATCTCTTACTCTTCTATATCAGAATTTATGTGGCTATCTTTTCGTGTTTATTCTTTCAAATGAACCCTAAGGTGCCCTGGTCACATCATGTCTTTCTCCCCATACACATGGATAAGAAACAAATAATAAATAAAATTCTGTGATGTGGTTTGGGGCGAGGAAGGCTCAGGGAATTGATTTCTTTGTGTGTTTTATTTTTCAGTGACAGTTCGCATTCAACACTACATGATATGGTTTGGATTGATTGAAACTGTATTGCGGAGATGACGTCAGAGTAATGGCGGGGTAGGAAGCGATACCGATAAATCTCCCCCAAAACTCAACAAGATCTTCAACCAGAAACAGAAAAACCTATACTTGGAGCTTCCAGATGCTTCGCAATACACCCAAAGGTATGATTGAGTGAAAAATTGGCTAAATATATAACCAAACCCCGAAGGAATTAGGGAGTAAGAAATGCTCCGCCTTCCTCACTAACCTAAACAGGGCGGCTTTCTCTGGTAACTGTGAATATAGAAACTGAGGCGGGCAAAGGGGGTGAATACATCCAGGCCGCGAAACAAACGGCCGAACCAGGCTGTGGCACGGAGATCCAAGCCGAGGAAAATCTGATCCTGTGGCAACCCGGGCAATACAAGCTAACACTCGCGCCGAACCCAAACAAAGAAAGACAAGCGGCGCGGCCATCTTACCCGGTCTCCTGGCTGGTGCGCAGTTAGTGGGCGAGAGATTTCTTCCTAGGCCCCGGGAGTCAGTGCCCGTGTTGCCTCACGGAGAGGCAGGATCAGAGGCCTTTCTGTGGGCCGAGGGCAGAGTCTCTGGGCAGCCCCAGCGCCCTGGGAAAGCCACGCACGGGAGGGAGTGAGAACTAATTCCAATGGTGGAGATTTTCCTTGCCGAGGGTGTTTCACTCAGAGGGAAACGCGGCTGGCCTCATATCCTGGTTTGCGCGCGCAGATAAGGAGTGAGCGATTCCTCCGAGTGCCTCGGCAGTGCGCACCCGTGTTATCGCACAGAGGAGCAGAGTCAGGGGCCTTTGTGTGGGCCAAAGCGGAATCTCGGGCCGCCCCAGCGCCTTGCAAAAGCCGCGCACGGGGACGGAGCGAGACTCAATTCCAACGCTGCAACTTTTCCCTGCTGTTGGGGGTTTCACTCAGAGCGTGAGACTGCTGGCCGGATATCCTGGTCTGCGCGCACAGCCAGTGAGTGAAAGTTTCCTCCAAGCGCCCCGGAAGTGGGCACCCGCTTGTGTTACCGGACAGAGTGGCAGAGCCAGAGGTCTTTGAATGGCCGGAAAGCCCACCTGATTATGCTAGCAGCTCTGACTGACTGAGCCTTACCCAGAGCCCTGTGCTGAGTGGAAATAGAGTGGGGAGTTGCCAGCTCTTTGAGCCTCTTACTATCCAGGCAGAGGCAGCAGCAACCCCATAGCTGGATTATCAGGCTGCTAATTGAGGAAGGAAAGACTAGGAGAAAGGCTCTAGGAACACGGACTCTCTCACTGTCGGAGCCTATAAATGCTAATAGCCTAGACTGCCAACGAGACTAAAGCACAATACATGACATTGCCATAGAGACTTATCAACTGCAAACCTCCACCTGAGCATGGCAAAGGGGCAAAACCCGGGGTACAGAGTCACCGACCAGGAAGAGGGAGAGAAAAGAAAAAGCAAGAAGATAACCTCTCAAAATCAAGAATAATCTGCAGACTTTATAACCTATCCCATTTTATTATATTTGTTCGTTTGTTTCTCTTATCTTCATTCTTGATACTTTTTTTTTCCTCCTCCAATTTGGCCGATTAACTCTCTACCGGTCTTACTCTCTCCTCTCCTTGAACTACACTACCCATAAGTGTTACATCTCCCATTATCTTTTCTCTTCTCTTCCTTTCTCTCTATGAGGGTTGCACTCCAAAACCCTTAACTCTCTCTCTCTCTCTCCTTTCTTTTTTCTTCTTTTAGTGGTTCCCTCTTTTTTTTCTCTCTCTCTCTTTCTTTTCTCCCTCTATATTAGTTTCTTCCTTTCTCCTTTACATCTCCTCTCACTCAAACCTCAATAACAAACAAATTATCTTATCTGGGACTCAAACTTATGTTTGTGGCATTCTGGGGGGTTTTTACTTCACCTTTTTAACTCACTAGCAGTGCTCCCATCCCTGGCTCTCCATATTATCTAGTTCTTGTTCCACTAAATACAATAGTAATTTTTTAATTTGTCCCCCCGTTTTTCCGTTTTCCTCTTAATCCTCTCATCATAACTCTTAGACAACCAACACCTAAAAGCAAATCATTTTATTCTTGACCCAAATTTTTTCCTTATTTGCTTTTTGTGGGTCCATACGCTCTTTTTTTTTTTTTTTTTTTTTTTTTTTTTTTTGCCCCTTTATTACTTTTCCCCAATTCAGGCCCTCCATCACAGGCATTGTTTGTTATAATTCACAGTCCACCATAAGATTTTATCAAGAAAGAGGGGAGAGGAGAGGAGAGGAAAAAAGGAGGGGGGGAATAATTTCCTTTTTTTAAAAATTTTTATTTTATTTTATTTTTCTTTATTACATTATTAATTTTTTTTTAAAAAAACAACTCTTTTCGATTTTTTTTTATTATTTTTTTAAACTTTTTATTCTTTATTAAATCTCATTAAGACTATCAACAAAACCACCCTCAGATGCCATTAAGGAAGAGAAAATCGAATATCATGGATACAAAAGAAAGAGAGGTAACACAGCTAGATGAGGAAAAATCTATGGAGAAAAAATTTAATATATTGGAAACCTTGGAGCTAAATGACAGAGAATTCAAGATAGAAATCCTAAAAATCCTCCGAGATATACAAGAAAACACAGAAAGGCAATTTAGGGAGCTCAGAAAACAACTCAATGAACACAAAGAATATATGTCCAAGGAAATTGAAACTATAAAAACAAATCAAACAGAGATGAAAAACTCAATTCACGAGCTGAAAAACGAAGTAACAAGCTTAGCTAATAGAACAGGTCAGATAGAAGAGAGGATTAGTGAAATAGAAGATAAGCAACTTGAGGCACAACAGAGAGAAGAAGAAAGAGACTCAAAAATTAAAAAAAATGAGATAGCCCTACAAGAATTATCTGACTCCATCAAAAAGAATAGCATAAGAATAATAGGTATATCAGAGGGAGAAGAGAGAGAAAATGGAATGGAGAACATACTCAAACAAATAATAGATGAGAACTTCCCAAGCCTGTGGAAAGAACTAAAGCCTCAAGTTCAAGAAGCAAACAGAACTCCAAGTTTTCTTAACCCCAACAAACCTACTCCAAGGCATATCATAATGAAATTGACACAAACCAACAGCAAAGAAAAAATTCTCAAGGCAGCCAGGGAAAAGAAGAATACAACATATAAAGGAAGGCCCATTAGATTATCATCAGATTTCTCAGCAGAAACTCTACAAGCTAGAAGAGAATGGACCCCAATATTTAAAGTCCTGAAAGAGAGGAACTTTCAGCCACGAATACTATACCCATCAAAGCTATCCTTCAAATATGAAGGAGAAATAAAAACATTCACAGATACAGAAAAGATGAGGGAATTTATCATCAGAAAACCCCCACTCCAGGAATTACTAAAGGGGGTTCTCCAATCAGATACAAAGAACAAAAAAAAACAGAGCCACAAGTAAAAGCTCCAAGAAGAACACAATAAAACCAAATTTAAACTGTGACAACAACAAAAAGAAAGAGGGGGAGAAGATGGAGATTAACAGTAGCAAAGGACGATGGAGTGCAAAAGTACTCACAAAATAGTTCGCTACAATGAACAGGGTAGGGACCCTTTTCATTATTCAAAGGTAACCACCATTGAAAAAACCACCACAGAAGCACATGAGATAAAAAAGATAGCAACAGTGGAAAGATGTATGGAATACAACCAAATAAAAACAAAAGATAGAAAAACAAAAGAGAAGGATCAAACAAGACACAAAACTAACAGAAAGCAAGATATAAAATGGCAATAGGGAACCCACAAGTATCAATAATTACACTAAATGTAAACGGATTAAACTCACCAATAAAAAGGCACAGAGTAGCAGAATGGATTAAAAAAGAAAATCCAACTGTATGCTGCCTACAGGAAACTCACCTAAGTAACAAGGATAAAAACAAATTCAAAGTGAAAGGCTGGAAAACAATACTCCAAGCAAATAACATCCAAGAAAAAGCAGGTGTAGCAATACTCATATCGGATAATGCTGACTACAAGACAGGAAAAGTACTCAGAGACAAAAATGGCCATTTCATAATGGCTAAGGGGACACTGAATCAAGAAGACATAACAATTCTTAATATATATGCACCAAACCAAGGAGCACCAAAATATATAAGACAGCTACTTATTGATCTTAAAACAAAAACTGACAAAAACACAATCATACTTGGAGACCTCAATACACCGCTGACGGCTCTAGATCGGTCATCCAAACAGAGAATCAACAAAGACATAGTGGCCTTAAACAAAACACTAGAGCACCTGGATATGATAGACATCTACAGGACATTTCATCCCAAAGTGACTGAGTATACATTTTTCTCCAGTGTACATGGATCATTCTCAAGAATTGACCATATGTTGGGCCACAAAAACAACATCAGCAAATTCAGAAAAATTGAAGTTGTACCAAGCATATTTTCTGATCATAAAGCCTTGAAACTAGAATTCAACTGCAAAAAAGAGGAAAAAAATCCCACAAAAATGTGGAAACTAAACAACATACTTTTAAAAAATGAATGGGTCAAAGAAGAAATAAGTGCAGAGATCAAAAGATATATACAGACTAATGAAAATGACAATACGACATATCAGAATCTATGGGATGCAGCAAAAGCAGTGATAAGAGGGAAGTTCATATCACTTCAGGCATATATGAACAAACAAGAGAGAGCCCAAGTGAACCACTTAACTTCCCACCTTAAGGAACTAGAAAAAGAAGAACAAAGACAACCCAAAACCAGCCGAAGAAAGGAGATAATAAAAATCAGAGCAGAAATAAATGAATTAGAGAACAGAAAAACTATAGAAAAAATTAATAGAACAAGGAGTTGGTTCTTTGAAAAGATCAACAAAATTGACAAACCCTTGGCAAGACTTACCAAGGAAAAAAGAGAAAGAACTCATATAAACAAAATCCAAAATGAAAGAGGAGAAATCACCACGGACACCGTAGATATACAAAGAATTATTGTAGAATACTATGAAAAACTTTATGCCACTAAATTCAACAACCTAGAAGAAATGGATAAATTCCTAGAAAAATACAACCTTCCTAGACTGAGTCAAGAAGAAGCAGAAAGCCTAAACAGACCTATTAGTAGAGAAGAAATAGAAAAAACCATTAAAAACCTCCCCAAAAATAAAAGTCCAGGTCCTGACGGCTATACCAGCGAATTTTATCAAACATTCAAAGAAGACTTGGTTCCTATTCTACTCAAAGTCTTCCAAAAAATTGAAGAAGAAGCAATACTTCCAAACACATTTTATGAGGCCAACATAACCCTCATACCAAAACCAGGCAAGGATGGCACAAAAAAAGAAAACTACAGACCAATATCTCTAATGAATACAGATGCTAAAATACTAAACAAAATACTAGCAAATCGAATACAACAACATATTAAAAAAATAATACATCATGATCAAGTGGGATTCATCCCAGAATCTCAAGGATGGTTCAACATACGTAAAACGGTTAATGTAATACACCATATCAACAAAACAAAGAACAAAAACCACATGATCTTATCAATAGACGCAGAAAAGGCTTTCGATAAAATACAACACAATTTTATGTTTAAGACTCTCAACAAAATGGGTATAGAAGGAAAATATCTCAACATGATAAAGGCCATATATGATAAACCATCAGCTAACATCATATTAAATGGCACTAAACTGAAGGCTTTCCCCCTTAAATCAGGAACAAGACAGGGTTGTCCACTCTCTCCACTCTTATTTAATGTGGTACTAGAGGTTCTAGCCAGAGCAATCAGACAAGACAAAGAAATAAAAGGCATGCATATCGGAAAAGAAGAAGTAAAGGTATCACTTTTTGCAGATGATATGATACTATACATCAAAAACCCCAAAGAATCCACAAAAAGACTACTAGAAACAATAAGCCAATACAGTAAGGTCGCAGGATACAAAATTAACATACAGAAGTCAATAGCCTTTCTATATGCCAACAATGAAACAACTGAGAAGGAACTCAAAAGAACAATCCCCTTCATGATTGCAACAAAAAAAATAAAATACTTAGGAATAAACATAACAAAGAATGTAAAGGACTTATATAATGAAAACTATAAACCATTGTTAAGGGAAATCGAAAAAGATATAATGAGATGGAAGAATATACCTTGTTCTTGGCTAGGAAGAATAAATATAATCAAGATGGCTATATTACCCAAAGCAATATACAAATTTAATGCAATTCCCATCAAACTTCCAATGACATTTTTTAAAGAAATAGAGCAAAAAATCATCAGATTTATATGGAACTATAAAAAACCCCGAATAGCCAAAGCAATCCTAAAGAAAAAGAATGAAGCTGGGGGCATTACAATACCTGACTTCAAACTCTATTATAGGGCCACGACAATCAAAACAGCATGGTATTGGCAGAAAAATAGACACTCAGACCAATGGAACAGAATAGAAAGTCCAGAAATAAAACCACATATATATAGTCAAATAATTTTTGATAAAGGGGCCAACAACACACAATGGAGAAAAGAAAGCCTCTTCAATAAATGGTGCTGGGAAAACTGGAAAGCCACATGCAAAAGAATAAAACTGGACTACAGTCTCTCCCCCTGTACAAAAATTAACTCAAAATGGATCAAAGATCTAAACATAAGACCTGAAACAATTAAGTACATAGAAGAAGACATAGGTACTCAACTCAGGGACCTGGGTTTTAAAGAGCATTTTATGAATTTGACTCCAATGGCAAGAGAAGTGAAGGCAAAAATTAATGAATGGGACTACATCAGACTAAGAAGTTTTTGCTCAGCAAGAGAAACTGATAACAAAATAAACAGAAAGCCAACTAAATGGGAAATGATTTTTTCAAACGACAGCTCAGATAAGGGCCTAATATCCAAAATATACAAAGAACTCATAAAACTCAACAACAAACAAACAAACAATCCAATAAAAAAATGGGAAGAGGATATGAATAGACACTTCTCCCAGGAAGAAATACAAATGGCCAACAGATATATGAAAAGATGCTCATCTTCTTTAGCTATTAGAGAAATGCAAATCAAAACGGCAATGAGATACCACCTCACACCTGTTCGATTAGCTGTTATTAGCAAGTCAGGTAACAGCAAATGTTGGAGAGGCTGTGGAGAAAAAGGAACCCTCATACACTGTTGGTGGGAATGTAAAGTAGTACAACCATTATGGAAGAAAGTATGGTGGTTCCTCAAAAAACTGAAAATAGAACTACCTTATGACCCAGCAATCCCTCTACTGGGTATATATCCCAAAAACTCAGAAACATTGATACGTAAAGACACATGCAGCCCCATGTTTATTGCAGCATTGTTCACAGTGGCCAGGACATGGAAACAACCAAAAAGCCCATCAATAGATGACTGGATAAAGAAGATGTGGCACATATACACTATGGAATACTACTCAGCCATAAGAAATGATGACATCGGAACATTTACAGCAAAATGGTGGGATCTTGATAACATGATACGAAGCGAAATAAGTAAATCAGAAAAAAACAGGAACTGTATTATTCCATAAGTAGGTGGGACATAATAGTGAAACTAAGAGACATTTATAAGAGTGTGGTGGTTACGGGGGGGGGGAGGGGGGAATGGGAGAGGGATAGGGGGTGGGGAGGGGCACAAAGAAAACAAGATAGAAGGTGACAGAGGACAATCTGACTTTGGGTGGTGGGTATGCAACATAATTGAACGACAAGATAACCTGGACTTGTTATCTTTGAATATATGTATCCTGATTTATTGATGTCACCCCATTAAAAAAATAAAATTATATATAAAAAAAAAAAAAAAAAAAAAAAAAAAAAAGAAACTGTATTGCGTGTATAGATGGATCTCTCCATGAAGATATACTTCCTAGACTGTGTTTCTTCATTTACTAACATCTTATTTTATGTCTTGATTAGAGTTTTCTAGTTAGCTTAATTGAGTCATGCATAGTTTTGTTCATTATTTTGTATTTTATACATTTTTAGTATCATAAAGTTTGATGCATTTTTTAAAAGATTTTACTTATTTATTTTATAGAGGGGAGAGAAAGAGAGAGAGAAGGGGGATCAACTCCTCTATGTGTCCCAACAAGGTAAGCTCGGACTTTCGAACTGGCAATCTCAGTGTTCCAGGTCGACATTCTTTCCACTGCACCACTACAGGTAAGGCTCATTTTTATTATCAAATAGATTATTGTTGAAATATAAGAAATACATTGGCCCTGGCCAGTTGGCTCAGTGGTAGAGCGTCAGCCTGGTGTGCAGGAGTCCCAGGTTCGATTCCCAGCCAGGGCACACAGGAGAAGCGCCCATCTGCTTCTCCACCCCTACCCCTCTCCTTCCTCTCTGTCTCTCTCTTCCCCTCCCGCAGCCTAGGCTCCACTGGAGCAAAGATGGCCCGGGCGCTGAGGATGGCTCTGTGGCCTCTGCCTCAGGTGCTACAATGGCTCTGATTGTGGCAGAGTGACGCCCCAAGATGGGCAGAGCATCGCCCCCCGGTTGGCCTGCCGGGTGGATCCCGGGCGGGCGCATGCGGGAGTCTGTCTGACTGCCTCCCCATTTCCAGCTTCGGAAAAATTAAAAAAAAAATAAAAAAGAAGCACATTGATTTTAGTATATTAATGTCTAGCTTTGTACAGATGCTCCTCAGCTTACAATGGGGTTACATCCTAGTAAACCCATTGTAAATTGAAAATATTGTAAGTCAAAAATATATTTAATTCACCTAAACCTATTGAGCACTATAGCTTAGTCTAGCCTACCTTAAACATACACAGAACATTTGCATTAGTGAACAGTGAAGCAAAACCATCTAATTTAAATCCTACTTTATAATAAAGTGTTGGCTATCTCATGTGATTTATTTAAGTATGGCTTGCCACGTTCACACTGGGCAATTATCTGGAGTCTCATCTCAAGAGTAATTGCCTTCCTCTTCTTCTCACCAGAAACAGGAAACACAGATGGGCACTTTGTAAAAATGTTAGGATGGGAAAACACAAAACACAATATCCAAAAAGTGCTGGGAGCCCAGTCCACTGTAGAGTACCAGTTGTTATCCATTGTGAGAGAGTATCGTACCGCATATGGCCAGCCTGGGAAAAGATCAAAATGCAAAATTTGAAGTACAGTTTCTACTAATTGTATATTGCTTTCACACCACCATTAAGTCAAAAAATTGTAACTCGAACCAGCATGAGTCCAGGACTGTCTGTACTTCGTCCCCCAGGGGTTTGCAGATGAAGAATTATACCATTTACAAATAATAAAATTTTCCTTATTTTTTATTTATATTTAATTTGTATATTTACATTTTATGAACTCATTGACAAACACATCCATATTATGTTAAATAATAGAGATAATGGTGAACAATCCAATTCTAAATTTTAATGGGAATGTTTCTAGTCTTTCTTCATTAAGTATGATGCCAGTGTTAGCTTTTGAAAAAAATTTTAATGTTTATTTTATTAATTTTAAAAAGAGAGGAAGGGAGAGAGAGAGACAGGAACATCAATCTGTTCTTGTATGTGGCCTAACTGGAGATTGAACTGGCAACCTCTGCACTTCAGGACGATGCTCCAACTAACCAAGTTATCTGGCCAGGGCTGATCTTTCTTTCTTTCTTTTTTTTTTTTTTTCATTTTTCCGAAGCTGGAAATGGGGAGGCAGTCAGACAGACTCCCGCATGCGCCCGACCGCGATCCACCTGGCATGCCCACCACCTCGCATGCCCACCAGGGAGCGATGTTCTGCTCCTCTGGGGCGTCGCTCTGTTGCGTCCAGAGCCATTCTAGCGCCTGGGGCAGAGGCCACAGAGCCATCCCCAGCGCCGGGGCCATCTTTGCTCCAATGGAGCCTCGCTGCAGGAGGGGAAGAAAGAGACAGAGAGGAAGGAGAGGGGGAGGGGTGGAGAAGCAGATGGGCGCCTCTCCTGTGTGCCCTGGCCGGGAATCGAACCCGGGACTCCTGCACGCCAGGCCGACGCTCTACCGCTGAGCCAACCAGCCAGGGCCCAGGGCTGATCTTTCAATTTCCATATTACCAGGGGTTTCCTATACAAGTGTCTGTTGAATATTCCCAGGGTTTTCTATACAAGTGTCTGTTGAATATCCCCTCTGGAAAAGATGTGTGTGTGTATATACATATATTTTTTAATCAAGTGAGAGGCAGAAAGGCAGAGAGACAGATTCCCACATGCACCTTGACCAGGATCCATCCGGTCAAGCTATTTTAGCACCTGAGGCTAGGCCATGAAGCTATTCTCAGTGTCCAGGGCCAAATTACTCAAACCATTTGAGCCATGGCTGCAGGATGGGAGGAGGGAGGGAGAGAGAGAGAGAGAGAGAGAGAGAGAGAGAGAGAGAGAGAGAGAGAGAGAGAGAGAGAAAGAAGAAGAAGAAGAAGAAGAAGAAGAAGAAGAAGAAGAAGAAGAAGAAGAAGAAGGAGGAGGAGGAGGAGGAGGAGGAGGAGGAGGAGGGGGAAAGGGGAGGGGGAGGACGAGGAGGAGGAGGAGGAGGAGGAGGAGGGGGAGGAGGAGGGGGGAGGGAGAGGGTGGAGAAGCAGATAGTTGTTTCTCCTTTATGCCTTGTTGGGGAATCAAACCCAGGACTTCCACAGGCCAGGCCGATGCACTACCACTAAACCAACTGGCCAGGGCCAGAAAAGACATTTAAGCATGTGTTGAAAATTTTTTCTCTTTAGATGTGTTGTTGTGAAGTATTAGTTTCTTAATATTGAGCCATCTATGCATTAATGGTATAATATTTACTTAATCAGCAAATATTATTCTTCAAGTATATTAATGGATTCAATTTGCTTTGCCATTTAAAATTTTTTACAGCAGTTGATACAATTGGTGTTAGACAGTTGTTTTTTTATTTTTATGCTGTTAAATTTTGGCAACAGATTTATACTAGCTTTGTGAAGTAATTTATGGAAGCTTTCATTCTCTATGATCTCTTATTTGGATGTTCGAAATAACTTACTATAAAACTGTCTCAGCAGGTGGTTTCTATAAGGTGTTTTTTGTAACAATTCTCAATCATAATCAAGTTTTCTACCTCTGCTAGGGTTGACTTTAGTGACTTTAATAACTAGTGTTTCCCAAACTGCTCACCATGATATTCAAATTTTCAGATCTAAAAACAATTTTTTTGATAGAGCATATTTCTATCACTAGTTATACCATTAAATTACTTTCGAGTATCACGTTGCTTTTTTCTTGTTTGGCCTTGCTAAAAGTTTGTCCATTTAGTTGCTGTCTCTGAAGAAATAGTTCCTGTAAATGTTTAAAATATTATATTAAATCTAATAAATTTTTGTTCGTAATTCTTTTATCCACTTTCTCTCAGTTTTACTTTTCTTTCTGTTGTTTTTTGAGGGTAAAGGAGATTGCTCTTTTTTCCATCCTCTTGAAATAAATGTTACTTTCATTCTTCCCTTTTTAATAATAAACTCATTTAGAACTAGAAAGTGCCTGGCCCTGGCCAGTTGGCTCAGCAGTAGAGCGTCAGCCTGGCATGTGGAAGTCCCAGGTTCAATTCCCCGTCAGGGCACACAGGAGAGGTGCCCATCTGCTTCTCCACCCCTCCCCCTCTCCTTCGTCTCTGTCTCTCTCTTCCCCTCCCACAGCCAAGGCTTCACTGGAGCAGTGTTGGCCCGGTCACTGAGGATGGTTCCATGGCCTCTGCCTCAGGCGCTAGAATGGCTCCAACCACAACAGAGCAATGCCCCACATGGGCAGAGCATCGCCCCCTGGTGGGCATGCTGGATGGATCCCAGTCGGGCACATGAGGGAGTCTGTCTGACTGCCTCCCCACTTCTAACTTTGGAAAAATACAAAAAACAAACAAAAATTAGAAAGTGCCTGACCTGTAGTGGTGCAGTGGATAAAACACCAACCTGGAATACTGATGTTACTGGTTCAAAACCCTGGGCTTGCCTGGTCAAGGCACATATATATATGGAGGTTGATGCTTCCTGCTCCCCCCACCCCCTGCACTTCTCTCTCTCTCCAAAATGAAAAAAGTCTTAACAAAAAATGAAAAATAAAACTAGAAAGTTTTCTCTGAATACACCTTTGGCCTCTTAAAATTTTATAGTATTGATTTCACTGCATTATTTTCTAAATAGTGATTTCAGCAAAGCTTGATTTTTTTTAAATCTAATAGTTATAACTGATTTTTAGTTGCTTAATGGTTTGATTTTTTTTCTATTTTTACCTTTGCTATAAATATGTGGTTTAATGCATTCTTGTCAAAGAATATGGTTTACACAATCTCTAATTTGAGGACAGTAGTAAGATCTTCTATGATCAATTTCAGTAACTGTTCTGTAGACATTTGGGGGAGAGTATATTTTCTATAGTATAAATGTGTATCAAGTTGACAGTATTATTATTATTATTTTTTTTCTGAAGCTGGAAACGGGGAGAGACAGACAGACTCCTGCATGTGCCCGACCGGGATCCACCCCGCACGCCCACCAGGGGCGACTCTCTGCCCACCAGAGGGCGATGCTCTGCCCCTCCGGGGTGTTGCTCTGCCGCAACCAGAGCCACTCTAGCGCCTGGGGCAGAGGCCAAGGAGCCATCCCCAGCGCCCGGGCCATCTTTGCTCCAATGGAGCCTTGGCTGCGGGAGGGGAAGAGAGAGACAGAGAGGAAGGAGGGGGGGTGCGGGGGTGGAGAAGCAAATGGGCGCTTCTCCTATGTGCCCTGGCCGGGAATCAAACCCGGGTCCCCTGCACGCCAGGCCAACGCTCTATCGCTGAGCCAACCGGCCAGGGCGGGTTGACAGTATTATTAATATTCCTTTACTTTCTTCTATTTCTATTTAATTTGTCAAAGATTAGGAGAAATGTGCTAAAATATTTCCTGATGGTTGTGATTTTGTCAGCTTTTCCTTACAGTCTAACAACTTATGCAGTATATATTTTGAGGTTATCTTATTTGAGACATAAACATTGTTCACCCAGAAAAACTGGTCTTCTTAATGTAGTTTTCTACTATTTTTTTTTCTCTGTATTTTTCTGAAGCTGGAAACGGGGAGAGACAGTCAGACAGACTCCCGCATGCGCCCGACCGGGATCCACCCGGCACGCCCACCAGGGGCTACGCTCTGCCCACCAGGGGCCGATGCTCTGCCCTTCCGGGGTGTCGCTCTGCCGCGACCAGAGCCACTCTAGCGCCTGGAGCAGAGGCCAAGGAGCCATCCCCAGCGCCCGGGCCATCTCTGCTCCAATGGAGCCTTGGCTGCGGGAGGGGAAGAGAGAGACAGAGAGGAAGGAGGGGGGGTGGAGAAGCAAATGGGCGCTTCTTCTATGTGCCCTGGCTGGGAATCAAACCCGGGTCCCCCGCACGCCAGGCCGGCGCTCTACCACTGAGCCAACCGGCCAAGGCCTAGTTTTCTACTATTTGCTTTTAACTCTACTTTGCCTGGTATTAAAGTTGTAAGCCTTTCTTTTCTCTCAGTTTTATTTGCCTGGTACAGTTTTGTTCTTCACTTTATTTTTTAACTAATTTTTAATATTTTAATTATAGTTGATACACAATATTATATTAGTTTTAGGTGTACAACCCAGCGATTAGACATTTTTTAAAAAATTTACTTGTTGATTTTAAAGAGAAAGAGGAAGGGAGAGATAGATAGAAACATTGATCAGTTTCTGCATGTGCCCTGACTGGGCATCAAACCCACAATCTTTGCATATCTGGATGATGTTCTAACCAACCATTTATATAACTTATGAAGTGATTACCCCATAAATCTAGTACCGATCTTATAACATACATAGTTATTACAATATTATTGACTGACTATGTTCACTATGCTGTACTTTACATCTCTGTGACTATCCTGTAACTGCCAGTTTGTACTTACTTCTTCAACCCTTCACCATTTTCACCTATTCCTCTAAGTTCGCCCATCTAGCAATGTCAAAATGGTCTCTCTCTATATATGAGTCTACTTCTGTTCTGCTTGTTTATTTTGTGTGTTAGATTCCACATATGAGAGAAGCCTATGGCATGTCTTTTTCTGTCTGAATTATTTCACTTAGCACAACTGCTATTCTCTTACTGCTTTTAAGATTCTCTCTTTTTAACCTTTGGTGTTTTAATTGCAATGTGTCTTGGTGTGGGCCTCTTTGGATTCATCTTGTTTGGGACTCTCTGATCTTCCTGGGATTGTATATTTATTTCCTTAGCCAGGTTAAGGAAGTTTTCTATCATTATTTCTTCAAATAGGTTTTCAATGTATTTCTTTCTCTCTTCTCTTTCTGGTACACCTATGATGAAAATGTTGGTACACTTGGTGTTGTCCCAGAGGGTCCCTAAACTATCCTCATTGGTTTGGATTCTTTTTTGCTGTTCCAACTGGATGTGTTCTGCTATCTCATCTATCAAAGTGCTAATTTGATTCTCTGCTTCATCTAATCTACTGTTCAGTTCTTCTAACGTATTCTTCATTTTGGTTATTGTACTCTTCATTTCTGACTAGTTCTTTTTTATGGTTTCTATGTCTTTTTTTTATACCATTGAAGTTCTCACTAAGTACCTTGAGCATCCTTATAACCATTTTTTTTTTAGCTCTGTATCTGGTTGTTTGCTTGCTTCCATTTAATTTAGTGGTTTTTCTGAAGATTTCTCCTGTTCTTTTATTTGGGACCTGTTTCTTTGTCTTATTTTGATGGCCTCTCTGTATTTGTTTCTATATATTAAGTAGAGATGTTGCATCTCTCAGTCTTGATAGGGTGCCTTTATGAAGTAGGTGTCCTGTTGGGCTTAGTGGCTCAGCCTCCCAGTCATCACCCAAGCCAGGTGCTTGAAGTCCAACCCTTCACATCATGTGCACTGTGTGCACCTTCATGTTGTACTTGAGCCTTGATTGTTGTTGGCACATCAATGGGAAAGATTTAAGCCCCACACCAATCAGCTGTGAGGACTGGACAAGACCACAGCAGAGAAGCTGCTGTGCAGGGGCCAACACCATGGAAAAGGACTTGCTACAGTGGGAATCTGGTGCTCACCACATCTACCTCAAGTGTGTTTCTCGTGGAGGTGGTTAGGTGGTACTCTGATGTGGTCTGAAGCTGTTCATCAGGCATGCTGGCTCTGGGGCTTCCCAGTAGATGTAGGCCAAGGTTGGCTGCTGCCTGTGTTGCCTGAGGCAATCCAGCATGAACTACAGAGCAATTTCCAGATGGTTGCTACTTGTGTTGGGCTGGAAGTACTTGGGAGAGGTAAACTGTGAACCTAACCAACCAGCTGTCTATAGTTCTGAGCCTGGGACCACATAGCAAGAGGTATGTAGCCTGTCAAGGCCAGATGCAGCTTTTTTTTGGGGGGGGGGTGAACTTGTGAGAGATTTTAGGAAAGTGTGTGCCATGAGCCAAGACAGGCCATTTGTATGGAAGAGCCACAGGAAGTGGCTTGGTTAGTCCCCCCTATAGCACACTCCACAAGTTATGCGGGGTGGAGTCTCAGGGGATCACAGGGTGGGGCAAATGGTAATAGCCAGGTTGATGAACACTCAGATATGGTGCCCTCCTGCACCCGCAGGGGGAGCACTCAGCAAATGAACATTGCTTCTGCCAGCCCTTCTGTCTGGGAGAAAGCTGCTTCTCTGACCCTGGTGGCAAAACAAGACAGTTCAGTTTTTGTTCCTATGTCCCTGCCACCCTTCACACTGCTGCCCCAGCACTGGATCTCAGAGTGAGACTGGAGGCAGCCATGTTAGGCTTTCTCGAGGGTTTACCAACTGCAAGCACTTTGCTTGATTTGCGTATGAGCACTTGGCAGAGGCACGTGCACATAGCCTATATAAGGCTATGGGTGCTTCCCCTGGGCGGCAATTCTCCCAGATCGCTCTCCTGCCACCTTGAGGTGTGATGTTCCTTGTTCCCTTGCCCTTACTGCAAATAGCAGATTTTCCTTTGTGTATCAGCTCTTTCCCTTTACTTGTTTATTCTCTCACCTGTCCTTGCGAGCCTCCAATAAAGGGGTATGGCCAGATGCTTCTCTGCTCTGCAGTTCCTCTACTGTCTGCCCTAATTCAATGGCAACCTGCCTGGCCTCAAACACTAGCATTACAGAGACCATGAGCAAGTCAGTCAATGTGCAGGCCCTATAAAAGGAATGCCTGGGACTCCAGCAGCCCTTTGTCTCAACTGGACAGAATCCCCACTTGTATTCACAGACAGAAGTTATGGAGACTTCCCTTGCCAGCACTGGAACCTTGGACTGAGGGCCTGGTGTGGGGGTTGGGACTCCTCACTCCTCAGGAGGGATGTGTGCAACCAACATACCCTTCTTTGTTTTTAACCACCACACATATACTTGTGGGACCAGCCTGTTCTGCATCTCCACCCTTCCTTCAAGTCTTGACATGTCCTTAGTTATAGGAGTTCCATTCAGCTAGATTTCAGGAGGTTCTAAATGATAGTTCAGTTGTAATTTGGATGCGGTCACTGGAGGATGCAAGTACTGCATTTGCCTATGTCACCATCTTGACTGGAAGCCTCTTTACTTCATTTTTAACTTTCTCTGACCTAGTCTTAGAATATTGGTCTTGTATTAGGAGGGTTTAATCCATTTACATTTATCAAAATAAATGATATATTTGTTCTTAATTTTGGCATGTTATTTGATGCTTCACTATTTAATATGTCCAGATTCAATGTGCCATTGCTTTGTTGTTGTTTTTTTTAAAGGTTTTATTGATTTTAGAGAGAGGAGAGAGAGAGAGATGGGGAGGAGCAGGAAGCACCAACTCATAGTAGTTGCTTCTCATATATGCCTTGACCAGGCAAGTGCAGGGATTTGAACTGGTGACCTCAGCATTTCAGGTTGACGTTTTATCCACTGCACCACCACAGGTCAGGCTGTGTGCCATTGCCTCATTTCTCCAGTTTTCCTCATGCTCACTTTCTGTCTTTCTCTCTCTCTTTTTTTTTTTTTTTTTTTGTCTTTCTCTGTTTAATTTAGTGATGTGAAAGTTGTATATGATATTATTACTATGGGGTTTTCTAGTAAATTGCTCCACCCCCCAAGAAACTGCTTTGTAGTGTTTTTGTGGTATTTACCAATTGCTGATATTGGTGGTATAAATACTCACACCATGGCCAATTTCAGGTCACCAACACAATATAACTGAATGCGGAAATAGTGCCAGCATACCACTGGATTCATTCTACAAATGTGTATGTTTATATTTTTTAAGTTGATTATATCTCCATAAATGTCAAAAATATGTGTCAATTCCTCTCCTCTATAGGACAAAAGACTTATGTGCTTTTTATTCTTTGTCACTATGTATCCCTACTCACCCTTGTGTTTTATTGAAATAACCTGATCTCTTAAATTGAGATGATTGAATCTTTTTTTATTATATAATTGATCCTTTAGTAATTATATTTGAAATTACTGTTGTATTTTATAACCACATCAATAATGATTATTTCTATATTAGCTATATAGTTTTCTGATTAAAGCATGTGCTGCCATATTTTATGATATTCTTGAGAAATTATTCAAATGATATTCAATTCTCTCACTTTTCTGGATATTTTAAATTCTCTTGTATTAAGCTAGACTATCTGGATGGTATGTCTATAGCCTTTGTTACCTCAGACCTTGAGTAATAACTTTAATCAAGTCAACTGTATGTTAACATCAGGGTAATATTTTTAGGTGAGAAGAGGGGAGACAGTGGGCAGACTCCCACATTCACCCCAACCAAGATCCAATGAGCAACCCCATCTGGGACTGATGCTCGAGTACCAAGCTATTTTTAACACCTGAGGCTCATGTGCCCAGACCAACCGAGCTATCCTTAGTGTCTGGGGCCACCTCAACCAATTCAGTCATCAGCTGCGGGGGAGGGAAGAAGAGAGGAGAGAAAGAGGGAGGGGGGAAAGCAGATGGTCACTTCTTCTGTGTGCCTTGGCTGGGAATTAAACCCAGGAAGTTTATACACCGGGCTGACACTCTATCCACTGAGTCACTGACCAGGGCCTTATCAGGGTAATTTTCAAAGACCAGCACTAGAAACAATAAAAATGTCACTACAGATTATGCTGTAGATTGAAATGGTTGTTCACTATACCACTCAGTATTCTTTTTTTTTTTCTTCTTTTTTTCTTTTTAATTTTTCCGAAGCTGGAAACGGGGAGGCAGTCAGACTCCTGCATGCGCCCAACTGAGATCCACCCGGCATGCCCACCAGGGGGCGATGTTCTGCCCCTCCGGGGCGTCGCTCTGTTGCATCCAGAGCCATTCTAGCACCTGAGGCAGAGGCCAAGGAGCCATCCCCAGCGCCCGGGCCATCCCTGCTCCAATGGAGCCTCGGCTGCGGGAGGGTAAGAGAGAGACAGAGAGGAAGGAGAGGGGGCGGGGTGGAGAAGCAGATGGGCACTTCTCCTGTGTGCCCTGGCCGGGAATCAAACCCGGGACTCCTGCACACCAGGCCTACGCTCTACCACTGAGCCAACCGGCCAGGGCCACCACTCAGTATTCTTAAAAGAAATCTCCGTGTGTGGAATTTCTTTTAATATCCAATTGGTACTTGAAAAGCTTCCAGTAGGATTGTGAAAATTACTATGGTTTTTTTTTTTTTTTCCTTTGAGTTCCAGTAATCTCAGAGCTACATTTGAACCTCAACTTCAGGAGTTATATAAACTCTTATGCCCTGATTTTCCCTGATCTTGACTTTTTGCTCATAATTTTATTTTGGCTTGTCTTGCTAATTCCTATTTATATTTCCTCATTATTCTATAGTATGTATTCTTCAAAAGGCAGCTTTACATTCTTTGCAGACAAGGAGAGAGAAAAATGAATAAACAGAAACTTTATAGAAATTCTGCAAGTTTGCTTTTTGCTTCGTGGTTTCTAAAATGGAATTTAATGCTGTTTATATTTCTTCAAGGTCCTTATATAAGACAAAAGCTAATATATATATATATATATATTTAATTTATGAGTATTTGTGTATTTTTCCATCAACTGATTTCTTCAGCTCAGTGGTCAACAAGAGACAAAACAAGTTTTCTATCCCTTATATAATGTGTTCTTTAACTCTTTGAAGTTGAAATTTAAATTATTTTTGTTTTTGTTTTCATGTAGATGTTATAGTAGTTTGCCTCATGAACTCCACTGAATTTAATAAAAACCTCATGGGTGATACTGAGCCTGTCTTACCCTCAGCGATTTGAGTAGTGCTACAACGTATTAGTAAGATTCCTGAAATAACAAGCAGGCATGTTGTTTCCAGTTCAAATTAAGGTTGATCTATAAATTCATCTTTTGATTTGTGATAAATCACTTTACTTGTCTGAGTCTCTAAAAGAAGAGATGTGTGGTGATCGCGGGAGGGTGGGGAGGTGGAAGATGGTATGGGAGGATAACTGGTGATGGATGAAGACTTGACTTGGAGAGTGAACACACAATATGGTATACAGAGATATGTTGTAGAATTGAGCACCTGAAACTGTTATAATTATGTTAACCAGTGTCACCTCAATAAATTTAATTAAAAAATAAATAAGCCTGACCAGGCAGTGGCGCAATGGATAGAGAGTCAACCTGGCATGCTGAGGTCCCAAGTCCAAAACTCCAAGATTGCCAGCTTGAGCATAGTCTCAGCAGCTTGAATGTGGGGTCGCTGGATTGAGCACGGGGGTCACTGGCTTGAGTGTGGGATCATGGACATGACCCCATGGTCACCTGCTTGAGCCCAAAGGTCACTGGCTTAAAGCTCAAAGTTATATATAGGCTTGAGCCCAACGTCACTGACTTGAGCAAGGAGCCACCTGGTCAAGGCACATATGAGAAAGTAATCAATGAACAACTAAGGTGCTGCAGTTATGAGTTAATGCTTCTAATCTCTTTCACTTCCGGTCTTTCTGTCTCTGTCTGTCTGTTGGTTTGTCTCTCTCTCTCACACAATAGGTAAGTAAATAAGTAAATAAATAATAAATAAAAGAAGAGATAAAATGATATGCATTTTAAGGTCTCATCTAGTTCTAATATCTTATTTGCATTATGAAAAAAGTAGCTAGTGAATATTTACTGATAAAGTATGTTCTTTATACCTTTATACCATATTCCATCTTTGGCCATGCCTTAAATCTATATGAGTAAGTATGCTTATTAATACAGCTAAAATAAAAATAATAAAATAATGAATATCTCATTTATGCATGCATAATTTTTATTCTGATGACATTTTTGAGACCCATGGTATTACTACAAGTACTCTTTTTCCTGATTCCATAATGACAAAATAACATTAATAGAGCGTGCCTGGAATAGTAATTATGTTGTACTAATGAGAATTTCAGTAGCCAAAAAACTCTAACAAATAGCTCATGATTGTGTTTTCTGAGTAGTTCATTCACTTTGAAGTAGAGATCGTCCCTAAATGCCATGAGATATTATAAGACTATCAAAAATGTGTTACATTTATAAGCATTGACTTGGAGAGAGAAATACATATACACATTTAAATGAACAGAGAAAGATATAGTAGGACACCTAACTTTGATTACTTCAGGGAATAGGTTGGAAAAAGTCAGAAAGAAAGATATATATATATATATATATATATATATATATATATATATATATATATATATATATATGGCTATAGATACAGATTGGTGTAAGGTGGGGTGACTTGGTCATGCAGGTTCACACTAGATTTGGGCAGATGGTAAAAGAACTGTGGAGCCAGAGGATGGTGGGCCAGTCCATTTATTAGAGTCTTGCAATAGCCTGACCAGGTGGTGGCACAGTGGATATGACATGGAAGACCCATGTTCAAACCTTGAGGTCACTGGCTTGAGCACAGGCTCATCTGGTTTGAACAAGGCTCACCAGCTTGAGCCCAAGGTCACTGGCTTGAGCAAGGGGTCACTCTGTCTGCTGTAGCCCCCCAGTCAAGGCACATATGAGAAAGCAATCACTGAACAATTAAGGTGCCACAATGAAAAATTGATGCTTCTCATCTCTCCCTTCCTGTCTGTCTATCCCTATCTGTCCCTCTTTCTGTCTCTCTCTGTCTCTATCACAAAAATAAAGTCTTGCAATAACTGATGATCAAGCCGGCAGGGCAAAATACTTCTCTTATTTTTTTTTCTCAGGACTCATGAGCAAACAGATGGCAGGGGGACCCCTTCTCCAGCAAAAAATGGCCCTTCTCAATGGCAGCAGACAATCCACAATTTACACTCTGCCACCCTGAGGGCAAGCACCTGCAGCCTTATATAGACTATATACACATGGTGCTCATGCATCAATTAGGCAAAGTAAAAGTGAGCAAGCCTAACACACTTATTTGCCCAACAATTGATATAGTTAAATAAGCATATAATATTTAAATAATCATATAATATTTTTAATTAAAATATAATGAACCAGGCCCTGACCAGATGGCTCAGTGGTAGAGCATCGGCCCAGTTTGTGGATGTCCCGGGTTTTATTTCCAGCCAGGGCACACAGGAGAAGTACCCATCTGATTCTCCACCCTTCCACTTCTACTTTCTCTCTATCTCTCTCTTCCCCTCCTGTAGCCAAGGCTCCATTGGAGCAAAATTTGCCCAGGCGCTGAGGATGGCACCATGGCTTCTGCCTCAGGTGCTAGAATGGCTCCAGTTGCAAGGGAGCAATGCTTCAGATGGGCAGAGCCCCCTGGTGGGCTTGCAGTCTGTCTGACTGCCTCCCCACTTCTCACTTCAGAAAAATAAAAAAATAAAATATAATGAACCACTGAAACTATATAAGAACTAATAAATGAGTTCGGCAAGGTTACAGAATACAAGATCAATATAC
This sequence comes from Saccopteryx leptura, assembly GCF_036850995.1. Lineage (NCBI taxonomy): Eukaryota > Metazoa > Chordata > Mammalia > Chiroptera > Emballonuridae > Saccopteryx > Saccopteryx leptura. Next base: position 86,741,299 of record NC_089516.1, on the reverse strand, counting down.
AAAACTCAGTTGTATTTCTATACACTTGCAATGAACAATCCAAAAATTATACAGTATTAGGAAAATAATTTTATTTACAATAGCATCAAAGAGAATAAGATACTTATGAATAAATTTAACCAAATAGGTGTAAGACATACACAGAAACTACCAAATTCTGTTCAAAAATGAAAGATCTAAATAAATGTAAAGATATCACATGCTTATAGGCGAGAAGACTTAGTATACTTAAGATCACAACTCTTCCCAAAATGATCTACAGAGTCAATGTAATTCCGATTACAGGTGGATTCTTGATAGAAATTGACAAGCTTATGCTAAAATTCATATAGAAACTCAAGGACCCATAATAGTAAAAATAATCTTTAAAAAAGAACAAAGCTAGAAGACCTATTTCTCAATTTCAAAACTTAATACAAAGCAACAGTCATCAGGACAGACATATATAGATCAATGTAATCGAATTGAAAGTTCAAAGATAACCCCATTATATCTGTGGTAAGTTAATGTTCAACAAGGGTGCCAAGACCATTCAATAGGAAGAGATTCAGCTCATCAACAAACGGCATTAGGACAACCCTAGGTCCACAGGCAAAAAAAGTTGGATCTCTACAATATATCATACACAAAATTAACTCAAAATGGATCAATGACCTAGACATGAGAGCTACAACAATAAAATGCTTAGATGAAAACAGGGATAAATCTCAATGACCTTATATTTGGCAATGGATTCTTAGATATCACATCAAGATAAAAAATAGACCAATTAGACTTCATCAAAATTAAAAACCTTTGTGCTTCAAAGTACAAAGTATCAATAAAGTGAAAAACAACCCATAGAATGGAAGAAAATATTTGCAAATCATATATATAATAAGGGACTTGTATTTAAAACACACAACTAAATTTTACAACTCAAGAATAAAAAGAACCTGACCAGGTGGTGGCGCAGTGGATGGAGTGCCGGACTGGGATGCGGAGGACCCAGGTTCGAGACCCCGAGGTTGCCAGCTTGAGTGCGGGCTCATCTGGTTTGAGCAAAAGCTCACCAGCTTGAACCCACCCAAGGTCGCTGGCTCGAGTAAGGGGTTATTTGGTCTGCTGAAGGCCCGCGGTAAAGGCATATATGAGAAGGCAGTCAATGCCGGGTTCAATTCCCGGCCAGGGCACACAGGAGAAGCACCCATCTGCTTCTCCACCCCTCCCCCTCTCCTTCCTCTCGTCTCTCTCTTCCCCTCCCGCAGCCAAGGCTACATTGGAGCAAAGTTGGCCCAGGGCACTGAGGATGGCTCTGTGGCCTCTGCCTCAGGTGCTAGAATGGCTCTGGTTGCAGCAGAGCATTGCCCCCTGGTGGGCATGCTGGGTGGATCCCGGTCGGGTGCATGCAGGAGTCTGTCTGACTGCCTCCCCGTTTCCAGCTTCAGAAAAATACAAAAAATTAAAATTAAAATTAAAAAATAAATAAAAGACAATCAATGAACAACTACGGTGTCGCAATGTGCAATGAAAAACTAATGATTAATGCTTCTCATCTCTCTGTTCCTGTCTCTCTGTCCATGTCTATCCCTCTCTCTGACTCTCTCTTTGTCTCTGGGGAAAAAAAAAAGAATAAAAACAGAGCCTGACCAGGTAAAGGCAGAGTGGATTGAGCATAGACC